>NC_141550.1:58610000-58977500 GCF_021556685.1 Rattus norvegicus
TGGGGTAGAGTTGAAATACATGGAAAACCTGAAATAGCAGCAAGGGCCTGGCCTCTCCTCAGCCCAGGCAGGAAATTCAGGGGTAATCGCACACTTTGCTGCTAAGTAATGGTGTTGGAAAAAAAGCATGTTCAGGATTGACTTTTGGCTTAGGCTGGGAATTTCTCTTTTATTTGCTTCCAAAAAGAACTTTTTTTTCCTCCCTAAAGTTCTTAACTTGTATTTCAAAAGTCCTTGTAGCTACATAAACATGATATATACACAATCTGGCTTTAAATAAAAGCTGTTCGTTGTAGAATGTGCTGAAAAGCAAATTCAGGACCTCGAATTTGGCCACGGAGGTCCACGGTGGCAGCTTTTATTACATAGAGACCTGAGGTACATTAGGGCCCACTCTGCTGCCTGTGGCTGTGTGCCTCACATGGGTTACTAATCGCACCTATCCAGCAGAAGTTTGTGAGAATAAGACTGAAGACCAGGAAAGGCTAGCAGTAGATTTTCTCCTCCTTCTCTACAGCGGTATCTGTTCCTCCTGACTCAGAGAAGGCCAAAACTGAGACTCTGAATCTGCCCCACTTTTCCTTTGGTTTTAAGGCATGTTCTTTGCGCTGATGGGAAGCTGAATGTATAAACTGAGTGGCTGCCCTCCCTTTCAAAGGCACTCGTGGAAGCTGGGGTCTCTCTAGATGACTGGGAGGACTGGGAGGTGGAAGCTGTTGAAGATCTGTAGTTGTTCAGCCGGGGGCTAGACACCGCAGAGACCACGAAACTGTCTCCAAATAGTTGGAGGATAATGTCACGAGGAAGAGAAATTACATCTGTTTTTGTATCACTTTAGGAGTGGAGAGAGATTCCACTTTTACAGACAGTAACTTCTATGAGAATATAAGACAGCCATGGGATAGTACTATTTCCCAAGGTGCGGTGGGGGAGGGGTTGTGGAGGGCTTATCTCTAAGGATTCTATCAAAGGGCAGCCTTCCCCTCCCCTCCCAGGGAAATGCATAAGCAGTGCATAAAAGGCTGTGCCAGAGGATGGTTACTAGAGGTAGCCTCTGGATGCTCCCCTCCCTGCACTCCCCTTCCCCCCAGGTCAGGCGGCCTATATTTCAGGTGAGTACAAAATGAAATGTCTTGCTGGCAGGAAAACAGCCGTGAAGAGGTGCAGGGCACACAGGCACAGGAGTGTGCAGGTTGTGCTAATGGAGTAATTTTAACCTTTGATAGCAACTGAATGTCATGCCACATTTAAGGCGGGAACTACAAATAAGAAGTGCTCATACTTTACTGAGCGTGTTTTATGGGGGCCTGCAGATATGGGGGCCATGTGAAACTGATCCAAGAGCCTAGGTGTTAGGTTACATTTTAATTTTACTCTCTTCCTCTTCTGATTTTGACATAAGCAATTTAAAACGAACTTGGACCCCTGATCTGCTCACTTCTCTTTCTTCTTTTCTCCTCCTCCTCCTCCCCCTCCCCCCTCCTCCCTCTCCTCTTCCTTGTCCTCCTCCTCCTCCTCCTCTTCCACTTCAGTTTGGGTCAACTGCTTTCGGCGGTCTAATGTTAAAGCGGCTGAGCACATAAACAGGAAGCTGATATTTAGGTGGGAGTTCCCAGGAATTTTATACCGCTGACCACGGAGGCCAAGACCGAGAGGAAATAGGAAAACCAGCATAAATACCTGGGTGACTAATGGTTGCACAGCTCAGCTGGTTTTTCTGAGCACTTAATAGGGAAGTCTCTTGCAGGGGAAACATCCTTAAATGTTTGAGGACACCAGATAGCAACGCTTACAGCACTCACACTGGGTTTTTCTGCAGCGGCCGTCAAGAGGCAGAAAGCCTTTCTGGTGATCTACAGACTTTATTTGCATGCGGGCTGCAGACCCTGTCCTTGGCACTGGAGTTTTCTAGGCCTCTTCAGGCTTCGGATTGTTCAGGATTGTAAGGCCACCCCTCTTTGCGTTCACATGAAGAGTGCCTAAGAGGATTTAGAATCTAGTGTGCGTATTTGCACTGCCTTGTTGAAGAGGCAGCTGGAGCTCGGCTGGCCGGCGCAGCCTACTGCGGGTCCCCGAGGACCCCATTGTCCTCTGAGGGGCCGCGGCGGGGCTCCATTGTGCACGTAGTGGCCTTTCTCTCCTGCCCTCCGGCTCCCGGGCCTGCTGGCCGCCCCCGCTCCAGACAGCTCTCTGCAGCCTGGACTCTCCCCGCAGCCGCATTTCCAATGCAGAGGGGCTCCAGCTCCTGGCCATCTGCACGCTGAGATTGACAGCAGCCCCTGAGGTCAGTGCCTCCACCACTCGCTCTGAACAGCAGGCCACCCAGGCCTCGCAAGCAAAACAGGGACATCTGCTCCCTTTAATTTAGAGCACCGGTTCTAATTTCACCAGAGCCCCTTGCTGAAGGCTGTCCTGGGGTTCCAGGAGCTGCCCCCACCCGCAGCAGAAGGCCGCCCGCCCCTGGCACTCCAGTCAGGGAGAGCAGCTGAGAAGGCGGAGCGGGTCTATCACTCACTTGAGCAGGATGACGTAGTGGGGTGGGGGCAGAGTGGGCGCGCCAGACCCCTGAGGAAAGGCAGCCTTGAAAGCATCATAGCTGGAGAAAGTCCTGTTATGCTAAGGAGATTGGGCTGCTGTGGGGATAATCGCATCTGCTTTAGGAGATAGATTATGGGCTCTCTGCCTTTGAGGAAAAGAACAAATGAAAAGTGAGACTAGAGAACCCGTTCTGGCCTCTCCAGTGCAGGTCTTTGGGCTGGTAGTTGTAAAGAGAGCATTAGTGGTCAAAGCTAAACTTCCATCTGACCAATAGCCATCAAAGTCACAGTTGGGACACACAGTTTAAAAGCACTTTTACATATCTCTCACCCCGTCGGAAGGACTACTGTCAAAATACGAAATTACAACAAATGCTGGTTAGGATGGGAGACCCTTACACCCTTCTGGTGGGAAGGTGAGTTAGACTAGCCACGGTGGAAATCAGTATGAAGATTCTTCAAACAACTAAAACCCCTAAGTCATGTGATCCAGCTTTATACCATGCTCCACACCAGCGTGCTTCATTGCATTTCCTGGTCATTGCAGCACTAGTCACAACACCCAGGATGGGTCAGCCTAGGTGTCCATGAGCAGAGGGCTGGAAAAAGTGTGGTGTAAATGCAATGGGTTTTACATTTTAGGGAAAACAGACAGAGCTGGAGACCAACTTTTAAACCTAGCAAGCCACACTTAGGCAAACTGTATGCTTGTCCTCAAGTACAGAATCTGGATTTGTAGAGAAAAAAACAAAACAAAACCAAAAAACAAAACAAAACAAAAAAGACAAAGCCTAGAGAGATGGCTGAGGGATTAAGGACAGGTGGTAGGAGGGGGGAGGGGGAGCGCTCACAACTGTCTGTAATTCCAGTTCCAGGGGACCTGAGTGCATGCAATGCATACACGCACACGCACACGCACACGCACACACAATTTTAAACATACTTAAATACAGAGCGGACTATTTGTTACGTGGACAGAACAGAAAGGACAGCACACAGATGTGTGAGGTGGAAGAACGTGATACCTTGATACACAGGTCAGTAAGGGCACAGTGCAGCCCGCTGTTCAAACCACTAATATAAGTATTCTGGAGCTGGGGGAGGCTCGGTATGGAAAGCACTTAATACACTGGTGAATCCATCTGAGTCTGCATCTCAGGAACCCAAAGAAAACCTGGATATGCCAGCATGCATCTGCATTGCACTCCTGCCTTGAGATGGGAGGCAGAAGGAGGACCCTAGGAAGTTTAAGAGCCAGCTAGTCTAGAGAAAACAGCTGAAGATAAGGAGTCTATTTCAAAGAAGACAGAGGAGAGGAAGAGAAGGAGGGGGAGGGGAAGAGGAAGATCAGTTCCCAGTGTTGCCCTCTGTCCCCAACAAGTGTACACACACACACACACACACACACACACACACACACACACACAGAGGGGAGCATATTCAGTCAGGGATGGATGTGTGACTCTGTGGTGCAAGGCACCCTCCTGGTTTTATCCCCAGCACAGAAAATAAAATCCACCAACCAGCCCATCCCATTTCCTAGATGAGTGAGGGTGAGAGACCTGTCCTTCTGCAGATTATCCCCCTAGACTGTGATATCATTGAAAACAGACTGGCATCTTCATTACTCTTGTGCTTACAGCACCTCAGACACAAATTTGAGGCTAAATTAACATGTGAGTGTCCACCAGTGGCCATGCCTTGTTTTCTATGTGATGACAAACAAGAATGTGCCAGTTACTCACATTGTTCCCATGTCTCCCCATGTTCCCCTTCCTCCCTGTATCCCTTTCAGACATTACTATGTGTCCCTGCATGCCAGACATCAGGCAATGTGTTAAGGCAGGGCTCTTCTTGCCTTTAAAAACTCTTCTTGGAAGAGGTGCTGTGCACACGTCAGCTTGCTGGGACTCAGAGTAATGCTCACATGCTGTGTGAGACACTTAAACTAGCTGCTAGGAGGAAGAGGGCCTAAGTGGGGCCCACAAAGTGAGGAAAAGCTCTTTGTATTCAAGTCCCTCTGCCTGTACCCCTCTGCCTGCACCCCTCTGCCTGCACCTCTCTGCCTGCACCCCTCTGCCTGTACCCCTCTCCTGTACCCCTCTGCCTGTACCCCTCTGCCTGTACCCCTCTGCCTGTACCCCTCTGCCTACACCCCTCTGCCTGTACCCCTCTGCCTACACCCCTCTGCCTGTACCCCTCTGCCTGCACCCCTCTGCCTGTACCCCTCTGCCTGTACCCCTCTGCCTACACCCCTCTGCCTGTACCCCTCTGCTTGCACCCCTCTGCCTGCACCCCTCTGCTGTATCCAATGCCCTGTATGCTCCCATCATCTCTGGCCCATTTTTTAGGCTTCAGGTAAGGCACTCCTTGCTGCCATGACTAGATAAGGGTCTTCAATTAACTGACCCCATAGCTCTTTTGTGCTTCTCCAATGTAACCTTTGCCACATGTACAGATTCGTCCTCTTCATTTCTTTGAAAACATTTTAAGTCTGCAACCAGGCATTCTGTTTATACAAAAGGTCACCATAGCCTGCCACAGGGCCTCCCTTACCCACCATGTTTCCTAAGATTGGTTGAATTGATGCATAATCAGGCTTTTCTCCAGCTGGTGAGAACTGTGCTGTGAGGCCAGATTTGACTGCTCTATGCCAGGCACCAGGCAGGACTATGTGGAAGGAAATGGGCATGGTTTAAATGTTTTTACTTTACAGCACCTGCACTTTGGGGACCTGTCTTCTGCAGAGTGAGCCCGAGTGGGTACTCCTTGTAAGGAACAACCTGGCAAACAGATTTCTCAGTCAGTTGCAGGTATGCTCAGGCCATGCAGGGTTGTGCACAGACTGTTTGTATCCAAGGGGCATCGTAAGCATTCTGCGGCTGGGATGGGGGTAAGGCTGCACTGTTACTTCACTTATTCAGCCCCCGGGAGGTGGGCGAAGCTGCTAGAGGAGAGCAGGCAGAATCAACTTGCCAGTAGAGCGGTTAGCTCCTTTCCATTGGCTTTGTTTCTGTGCTTTCAAAACTTGGGGATATAGGTTAAAGAGGCATAGTAGTCCCCACTTATCCACAGAGAACACATGTCACCACCAGTATCCAGATGCCTGCAGCCTTGGTTAGTTCCCAATTCTGGATAAACCAGGATTTCCCCATAGGGTCATAGTTAGCTCAGCTGTCAACTTGACACACACCTGAGAAGAGGAAACCTCAACTCAAGAATTCCTCAGATTTTAATGGCCTGGCACCGTGTCTGTGAGGCGTGTTCTTAATTGCTAGTTGATATGAGAAGGCCCAGTAGACTGTAGGCGGCACTCTCCCTGGGTAGGTGTCAGAAAGGTAGCGGAGCCAGCCTGTAAGCAACTTTCTTTCATGCTTCTTGCTACTGTTTTCTCCTGCCTGACTTCATGAGATGGTGGACTGGGCTCAGGAAGTGTAAGCCACATAAACTTCCTTCCCCTAAATTTCTTTGTGGCACGGTGTTTATCACAATGTCCTCGTGCCTTTTTTGATAAGCACAATGACTGAGAGCAACTTGGGGAAGAGGAAAGGGTACATCTAAGATTCTACCTTGTAGTCCTTCATCAGGGAAGCCAAGGCAGGAGCCTGGAGGCGGGAACTGAAGCGGAGACCAGGAAGGAATGATGACCTCTGGCCTGTTTCCTCTGCTCGTGGACATCCTGGACATCCGGTTTTCTTAAACAACACAGGACCAAGGCTGCGGGGGCAGCGTTGCTCACAGTGGGCTGGGCCCTCCTAGGACCAATCATCAATCAAGACGATGCTCCTAAGACACGCCCACGGGCCAATCTGCTGGAGGCAATTCCTCTAGTGAAGTTCTCCCTTCCTAGGTATATAAAGAAGTTAACAACGAAGATCAGCAGTCACTCATGGCAACAAAGATCAAACTAGCACCCTTCTGCACGACAGTTCATCCACTGGGCACAAGTGAGAGATTAGCAATGATTTACAACAAAATACAGTGTAGCATTATACTGTTATTAAAACTTAAAAAAAAACATTCAAACTGGAGAGATGGTTCAGTCCATAAAATACTTGAGGGCAGGCATGAGAACCTGAGTCTGACCCTAAAATCCATGTTTAAAAATTTCCACACTAGTAATCTCAGTGCAGAGACAGGATGATCCCTGAGGCTCTAATTTATGAGTCCTGGTCCCAGTGAGAAAGATATTTAGCCTCAAAAAGCAAGGCGAGAGGTTCCCGAGGGACAACACCCAAGGCCGACCTCTGTTCTTCACACATATGTGCTCATCTACGCATGCAAAAGACATGAACTGTTTGCGTCCAGAATCTTACGGTTTATATAGAGAGACCACTGTTAACTATGGGTGACTAAAACTTCAGGAAAAGAATCTGAGGGAAGGACGGCTGTGTGCTTGAGTTCGAATTGGCTTTACCATGTCCTAGCTGTTTGAATTTGGAGGTTCCTTCACTTCTCTGGGCCTCAGGTATACTGTTTGTGATTAACTGCAGCTTAGGCTGGGCTCCCGCTGGAGGTCAGTGCTAAGGAACTTGCCTAGGGGTTTGGGTTCCATTCAGAGAGAATGGCCTCTAACAGTTTCAAGATTATTTTAAAGCTCTCCCATCTATGTAGAATTCTCATGATGATTTAAAACTCTATTTAAATGTTAATATTGACTACAGCTAGGAGTTCAACTTCCATTCAGTTCTTTATCTCATTACCCCTGTGGGAGGGCTGTGTGAGGAACTCACAAAGGGCTCTTGGTCTGAGGACCCTCTTTTCTCTGCTGGTTTCCTCTGAGCTGCAATGGGGTACTTGGGCCTCCCTAGGAGTTTTCAAGCTAGAGGAGTTCTGCCTCTTTCACAGAGCTTCCTAAGACTTCGTAGTTTCTTCTGGAGGAGAGGAGGGAGCCGCTGTAGACCAGGTTTGGGAACACAGCCTGCCACCATTCTTCTGGGACCACGTTGTGTTCTATAGACCAGCATTCTGTGAAAGAGTAAACATGCTTCTGCCTGGTTAGTGCAGCTCAGGGTGATCACAAAAGAATCAGGGGAAAGGGGGTTTTCAGAAGTTTCCAGTCAGAGTACAGGATGGAAATTCTCACATTGCATGTAAAAGCCTTCCCCAATCGGAGCTGCTTCTAGAAATCCAAAGACGCTTGGAAATGAGAGTGCAAATGGCTTCTTGCCCATGGATTTAGAACAAAGGGCTTCATTCTTTGGACTCTTTCTTGTGCAAGGGGTTAACTTGGGCTGAGCTTACTGGACTAGATGCTTGGAGTACATTTCTTTTCAAACATAGCCTCTGATTCAAACTTTAACATTCGAACCAACTAACATACTTGTCAAATGGCTGTGTTCTTAAGTTAACTCGGTGTTGGACGCAGTGTTTGGCAAGTATGACGGCATCATTTCACTCTTACAGGAGGATTGCTACCAAGAGAGCAATGATTTGCTAATGTTCTAAAGATGCTAAAGGATGCTTTCAGGATAGGGTGCTTGTACTGAGAACCTTCTGGGTACCACCTTGGTGTGTTTGGGTATTTTCTATCCTCTCTCAGCAGCTTCGTACATGCCCCACACTGTGGAACCTCGCCCTGTGTTCCAGTACATGGGAAGCTTCCAGAGTCTTCCCTACAGTTACCCTGAGTGTTATGGCCACTGTATTGTTCATCTCAGATTAAACATTTTGGAGGCAAATTTTTGGCAGATGCCCCAGGAGTGCTTCTGGATAAACGCTTTCCTTTCTCCCCCCAGGCAGACAGTCCTGATGCATCTTTCATACAGTCCTCTGGGCAGCTCTTAAAGAGACAGGAACCCTCGGCCAGGAGCTTTGTCCAACTTCATAACTCATCCTCATATTGGTTTTCCAGCCTTCTGCGCTCCGTTGTCTTGTCTCTGACTTGTACTCTCTGGATCATAGTTCCCAATAGGGAATCACTATCCCTGAACTCAAGCAGTATTACAGAGCAATAGTGATAAAAACTGCATGGTATTGGTACAGAGACAGACAGATAGACCAATGGAACAGAATTGAAGACACAGAAATGAACCCACACACCTATGGGCACTTGATTTTTGACAAAGGTGCCAAAACCATCAAATGGAAAAAAGACAGCATTTTCAGCAAATGGTGCTGGTTCAACTGGAGGTCAACATGTAGAAGAATGCAGATTGATCCATGCTTATCACCCTGTACAAAGTTTAAGTCCAAGTGGATCAAGGACCTCCACATCAAACCAGATACACTCAAACTAATAGAATAAAAACTAGGGAAGCATCTGGAACACATAGGCACTGGAAAAAATTTCCTGAACAAAACACCAATGGCTTATGCTCTAAGATCAAGAATCAACAAATGGGATCTCATAAAACTGCAAAGCTTCTGTAAGGCAAAGGACACTGTGGTTAGGACAAAACAGCAACCAACAGATTGGGAAAAGATCTTTACCAATCCTACAACAGATAGAGGCCTTATATCCAAAATTTACAAAGAACTCAAGAAGTTAGACCACAGGGAGACAAATAACCCTATTAAAAATGGGGTTCAGAGCTAAACAAAGAATTCACAGCTGAGGAATGCCAAATGGCTGAGAAACACCTAAAGAAATGTTCAACATCTTTAGTCATAAGGGAAATGCAAATCAAAACAACCCTGAGATTTCACCTCACACCAGTGAGAATGGCTAAGATCAAAAACTCAGGTGACAGCAGATGCTGGCGAGGATGTGGAGAAAGAGGAACACTCCTCCATTGTTGGTAGGATTGCAGACTGGTACAACCATTCTGGAAATCAGTCTGGAGGTTCCTCAGAAAATTGGACATTGAACTGCCTGAGGATCCAGCTATACCTGTCTTGGGCATATACCCAAAAGATGCCCCAACATATAAAAAAGACGTGCTCCACTATGTTCATCGCAGCCTTATTTATAATAGCCAGAAGCTGGAAAGAACCCATATTCCCTTCAACAGAGGAATGGATACAGAAAATGTGGTACATCTACACAATGGAATATTACTCAGCTATCAAAAACAATGGCTTTATGAAATTCATAGGCCAATGGACAGAACTGAAAAATATCATCCTGAGTGAGATAACCCAATCAGCCCAAATGCTTGAATTACCCTAGATGCACAGAACACATGAAACTCAAGACGGATGATCAAAATGTGAATGCTTCACTCCTTCTTTAAAAGGGGAACAAGAATACCCTTGGCAGGGAAGAGAGAGGCAAAGATTAAAACAGAGACTGAAGGAACACCCATTCAGAGCCTGCCCCACATGTGGCCCATGCATATACAGCCATCCAATTAGACAAGATGGATGAAGCAAAGAAGTGCAGGCCGATAGGAGCCGGATGTAGATCGCTCCTGAGAGACACAGCCAGAGTACAGCAAATACAGAGGCGAATGCCAGCAGCAAACCACTGAACTGAGAATAGGACCCCCATTGAAGGAATCAGAGAAAGAACTGGAAGAGCTTGAAGGGGCTCGAGACCCCATATGTACAACAATGCCAAGCAACCAGAGCTTCCAGGGACTAAGCCACTACCTAAAGACTATACATGGACTGACCCTGGACTCTGACCCCATAGGTAGCAATGAATATCCTAGTAAGAGCACCAGTGGAAGGGGAAGCCCTGGGTCCTGCTAAGACTGAACCCCCAGTGAACTAGATTGTTGGGGGGAGGGCGGCAATGGGGAGGATGGAGAGGGGAACACCCATAAAGAAGGGGAGGGGGAGGTATTAGGGGGATGTTTGCCCGGAAACCGGGAAAGGGAATAACACTCGAAATGTATATAAGAAATACTCAAGTTAATAAAAAAAAATGACATCTGAACAAACTGGAGTGTACCAAGATCAGTATTTTGGTAATGCTAATAATTCTCCTCGTTATATAATGAACATTTTATTTGATCTAACAATGAAACTAAAACTCACACTCATGATACAAATATGTTAAAATGGAGAAGACTCTAATAAGGAAAAGTAGACGTAGCTAATTGCATTGTATCATTGTGGTTTTCTGTGAAAAAAATGTGATGTTGGCATTTTAATCATAGTTCCCAATAAATATCTGTACTGGGACTTTCGTCTCAGGATGTGCCATCTAGGGGTGGGCTAGGATAAGCTCAAGTTAGTTTTTACTTTTTTTTCCCTAACCAAAGGAAATCGTACTGTCTGGCTTCGCACCTTGTCATCTGGTCAGGTTAATAAATAAAATAAAATAAAATAGTTTGGCCTTCATTTTACAGTGTATGTCCTTATCTAGTTATTTGTATGAAACAGTTGGCAGGTTGTGTGAGCTTTCTGACACTGTAACACAATGTCAGTGGTAATTACGAGAGGAAAAGGTAAGGCTGGGGCTCCACAGTCTTCTCTGAGAACATGTCCCAATAACATGAAGACCTCCTAGTAGGCCCTGCCTCTTCAACTTCTTATCATCTCCCATTAGTGCCCTGAGAACCAGCCAGCCCAGTGTACTTGGATGGTGCTCTTTTCTCTTCCTCTGCTCTCAGGATCCTCCTCATATCAGCTTCTCAGGCTTGCCCTGGAGATTGACAGCTGTCCTTGTCAGCCACAGTTGTCTACTTGATATGGCCTGGAGTCACCTTACAAGAAAAGTGTTAGATGAGGAACTTTCTAGAAGACTGATTAGTGGACATATCTGTGGAAGGTCCTTATGATCCATTGACTGATCCAGATGAGCTCCTCTCTGGGCCTGAAGGAAGGGATACCCTCACAGTCTGTGGAAGGCACGAGGTCAGGAATGGGGGATCTTTGAGGGTGTATTTGATGCCTACTAGGAACTGAGCAGTACCATCAGAGTAGCACCTCCTGCTTTGGGTAGTCTAACAGACATAGAACACCAATAAGGGGGTGCATGGCAGAAGTGAGAATAATAGCCAAACACTGGGGTGCGTAGAAATTGAGAGAAAGAAAGGAAGATGTCAGAGGACAGAGCCACATTGAATAGGTGGGATCAAGGTTACTGTGTCAGACCTTCCAAACCTTCCAGGGGAGAAACATTCATTCTTCCAGCTACTGAGAAAGTTGCTGGCAAACTGCCTTTGGGTACTGGTCCTCTTAAATAATTGCCTTGGCTGAGGAAAATTCTCTTGCTCTAGCCAGCCACATCAGTACTATTCACATGGATGCAGTAGTCAGGGTCATGTCAGGGCAACACATAAAAGGAAGAGATAAATGTTGACATCGTACACTCTATCTACACAGAGATGGGGCCTTAAGACTGTGTCTCATCCTCAGGAATCCTGCTTCAAGCTGCATGGCTGGACTGCTGCTATGGTCAATACCTGTCAGGAGCAACATAAAGAAGAAAACCATGCTTTGGCTCATGGTTTAAGGTGTAACAGTCCTCAGTGATGAGCTCATGGCGGCTGGAGTAGCTCCCCCTATAGAGGCCAGTGTTCCCAGCTATGGTTGTCTATATCTTATATAACCTTCAGAGTGTTACCTCCAGTGCCCACCTGTACCAGACAGGCCCCACCTTCCAAAGATCTCAAAGCCTGCCCAAACAGCACCCCTATCTGAGTATTCAGGCATGTGAGCACGTGGGGGGACATTTCACGTTCAAACTACAACTGGATCGTTCAAAGGTTAATGGACCTGAAGGTGGGACAGAGAAAGGAAGGACTATGAATCAATGCAAGGACGCCTACCACCTGGGCCTTCCAGGACTGGTAGTATCAGTGGTGACTGGTGATGCCATGTGGAATTTTTTGCGAGCCCCATGGGATTATCAAAATGTAGACAGCTGGATATGCTGTCTGAAGCGAAAGTTCCATAAGTTTGAACTATACCCCTAACACATTACAGGAACTGAGCAGAGACAATGTATAGGAGGCCAAATGGCCAGGTGCCAGCAAAGCCCCCAGGAGCTGGGTTCTGTCAAAGCTGGGATGATGCAGCAACAGGTCCGAAAGCAGTCTTGTGGGAGGTGACTGGAACAGCTGGGGTTGTGGGGGTTCTAGAGGTTCTCCATTGCCCAGTCTCTCCACCCAGACTTCTTTAGCAGCTTGTGCATATATATGGTCACAAGGAAGTTCTTTCATGGTCAGAACACTGATGGAAAGAATTCGAGCTTGCTTCTTGGATGGGCCATTTCCTGATGTGGATTCACAGTGAACATGCATAGAGGCTGGTCTTGAACGACAGTCAGTGGAGAGAGCTCCAGTTGGTCCCTGGCCATCTACTTTGAAGAGCCATGCTGCATACAACATATGCAAAATGTAGTCTTGACTAGATGGGCAATAGGGAGGAAGATTGGCAGATGGAAACATGCTGTGGTGAGGTGTGTGCATATGTGCACTTGTGAAAGTGAGCACAGACTATGAACATCTTTCTATTACATGTTGCCAATCAGGAGGGAGACAGCAGCCACGCAGTAGACATGACTACCAGTCTCTATCATTAGCCACCCTGGTGTCCACACCAGCCCATCGACACCCTGGGAGGCACAGAGGCTCTGAGGAGCATGGGAACAGCCTTTTGACTTTCCAAAGCTTTTCTAGCTGCTGCTACTGTGTGTTTAATATGTCAGCAGCAATGTGGGGCTAGTTCCTATATAGCACCATCTCTCAAGAACATGGAATGCATGCTCTGGAAATCTTCTAGGTAATTGTAATCCAAATGAAAAAATATCTTAGGAGTGGATTTATAGTTCCTGACTGTGGTGGTTTGAGTAAGAGTGTTCTTACAGTTGGGTGCTTACTCTCCAGGGAGAGGCCTTGTTGGAGGAAGTGTGTCAGTGGAGTCTGGCTTTGAGGTTTTAAAAGCCCATGCCAGGCCCGCGCTCTCTCTCTCTCTCTCTCTCTCTCTCTCTCTCTCTCTCTCTCTCTCTCTCTCCCTCCCTCCCCCCTTTCTCTCTCTCTCCTCCCTTGTCCTCCCCCCCCACTGTTTGCTGATCAGGATATAGTTCTCAGCTGCTGCTCCAGCACCCCCACCATGATGATAATGACCATCTAAAACTGTAAGCAAGCCCCCAATTAAACACTTTCTTTGATAAGCTTTGCAGTGGTCATGGTGTCTCTTTACAGCAATAGAATAGTGACTAAGACCTTGGCATTTTGGTCAGAACCCCCTATCTGAAGACTTCTGTGCTGTTAAACATTGACTCTGGATGTTACTGCATATGGGTAAGAGCCCACTTTTCTATAAAGGAGCTATTGGAGAAGCACATGCCAAGGACTCCTGCTTCATTAGGACCTAGATGGGATCCCATGAGGTGATTTTTTTTTTGAGGTTCGACCTCACCTTAAGTTGAAACTTGTATGTGGTGGTTAGAACTCAAGAGTCTAGGACTAAAAGGGTGTAAATGGGGTGGGGGGAGGGTCCTCCCAAACTTCCCCAGTGATGTAGTTGAGAATTTTTCAATATGAGCTGTGTGGTTTCCAAGACTCCCACTCCTAATGCAGAAATGCTTCTGGCAGGAGACCAAGTGACAGCCCGATGAACTATGCTTTTGGCTCACCCGTGGGTGCTCCTTGTTCCAAGGGATCAATTAATTGGCAAAGAGGAGCAGGGGCCATAATGGGAAGGACCATTGAATCTGATCACCAAGGAGCAGTCAGGCTGCTGTGAGAGATGGGGAGAAAGAATGGATATAAAACCCGAGTGTCTGCCTTAGACCTGTGGAACACCCCTCAATTTCTGAAGAAAGGAAACTAGCCTGAAAAGGACAGAAAGGCAAGCGGCTCACCCCCAGGCACTAGCTACTCTTGCCACTGGGAAAACCAAGATGAGAGTGTAATTTGTTACCTCTGGGGGAAATGTGCAGCAAATCACAGTGCAGGTGAAGGCGGTGTCTGCTGGGACCCTGCGACCTGTAGGTCACTCTATCCTTTCTTCTCCATTCCCAGTGGGAGCACAGCTTGAGGAGCTTAGGTAAAAACCCATAGGAAGAGTCATGTCCAGGGCTGCAAGGGGTGGACCACAGTGGTGCTTTGATTCGCTGCCCAGATTCCTACTCAGGAGGACTCCTTTGTAAGAATGAAGGCCTTTCCCCCCACATGCTGGGAGCACAGGCAGAAGATGGCCCTTGGCTGTTAGTCTGTGGGTTTTGCCTCATCTGAAGTATAACATCTGCTATGGAGGTAACATCTGCCAGGAAGAACCTGCTTCAAATGCCTGACATTAAAGCTGGAAGCCATGACCAGCTAGAACTGATCTGGAGCAAGTCTCAAAGGCTCCCTGTGGATCAGCTGAATTTTTTTCATTGGGACCACATTACTTGCTAATGTCCCTTCTGCTTCATTCTGCTTCCCCCTCTCCCTTCATTGGATATTGATCTAAAGAACACATTTTTTTTTCCATTTTAATAGCATTTTTACTGATGGATTTTGTTTGAGTTGAGGTGGGAACATACACGCCATGGTGCATGTGTGGAAGTCAGGGGACACCTTGTAGGGGTCACTTTCTCCTTCTACCATGTGGATTCCCAGGATCAGATTCGGGCTGTCATCCTGGTGCCAGGCCTCTTTACACACTGAATTAGCTCACTGGTCCCCCAAGAGCACTTCCTGGCAACATGACCCACAACAGCCTATAAAATGTGGGTCAATAACAAATGAGGTGATTTATGTTTCCAGGCTGATAAAAACCCAGAAAAAATTGTTGGTTACAAAAATAATTCATTTAATTAATGCCAAACCATATGCTTAACAAGGGTCTTGTTAGCTGTGGACTGATTTTTATTAGGGCAAGTACATGTAAGCAAAATGAAGTCATGAGGGCGTCAGCATGCATTCATCCTGGGTATGTCCCCTGTCGGATCCCAGACTTCCAAGCCTGATTTTACCCCCAGCCCCATAGATGTGAAGATTCCAAGTCATTCTTACAAGGCACTGTCTCAGAGCCCCATGGATGCCCAGATTACACAGGGTCCAATTCATGGTCAGAAGGTTTTATGAGAATTTGTAGACTCATAGTTTCACTTCCAGAACCGTACAGTTTTTGCTTCCTTTATATGCCTCCCTTGTTTGTTGGCCAAATTAGTTTGAAACTGAACTTCATTCAAACAACAGATATTTGATAATTAAGTTACATCCTGACCTTGATATTCCACAGGCAACTATGAAAACTTACCATCATAATTTGAATTTACCCAACTTGGTAGGTCTTTTCTCAATTGGGATTTTATATTTATCCAGTAGCAGCTCCCTAAAGTCAGAAAAATGAGACATGAAAAAAATTACGGAAACCAATAGCTTAGTTTCAATTAGTTAGATATAATTAAAATTATAAAGCATAAAACAGGAGTTGAAGCAGAAGTATCCTGCACAGGTGGACAACACTGCTCCCAAAAGACAGTGTTATTCAGTGAAAATCTTAGTGCCAGGCATGGGATGGCTCTCTACAAAGAATGGGTCAGGGAAGATCCAGAGGTACCCAGACAACACAGGACAGGGCCACGGCTCTTGTTCTATCCACTGTGACTAGAGGTAAGATCCTTGCTGAAGAGAACATTAGCTTTGTTTGTAGGGCAGAGAAAAATCAACCTTGACTAGCCAGGAAACTCTTGGCTCCGTAGCCCACAGAGTACTGCTATACAGGCTTCAGCAGGGGGAGGGGTGGGGAGATGCCAACAGTCTTACCCAGTGCTGGACTTGGCACACTACACTTCTAGTTTGCCCGGCAAGATGTGTCTGCTGGTACAGCCGAGAGGTGAGTGCGAGGGTATTTACTAACCTCTTTCTGATTGGCTATGAGGCCTGCTCCACAGAAGGGATTTCATGCCTAGCACTATAAACCTAGTCAAGAGCCTGTGACTGAGGGATCACAGGCCCTAAAGGCAGTAGCAGAAACCTATGATTGTTTTGAATCATGGTCATGCTGTCAAATTACCTTCTAAATACTTAATTTATACCCATGGATCTGTGTGTGTCAGCTTTGGTCAGAGAACCTTCTTTTCACAATGGGTAGGTCTTAAGGCAGAGATTCATAACTGGTCCAAGCTGAGTGTCAAGCCGTGAGTGCTTGGCTGTGGCTGAATCACCACAGCAACCTCCCCTCCCCCAACCCAAGGCTTAGGGACATCGCACAGGAGAGGGTAGAGAGCAGAGAACTGGAGAGTGTGGAGGAGAGCTGTGAAATACTCTGGACACAAAGGGTCAGTTAGCTACAAATGTGATCACTGTAGAAGATTTACCTAAGATAAAGCCAGTCCTGGTTCCAGCTTAGCTGGGGGAGCTACTGACAGTGGCTGTTGAAGAAGGGAAGATCACTCTCCTCAAGGGATATGGTCACTGGTAGGCTGCCCACAGCCCAATGGGCAGCCCCACACTTGTGCTTGTATGGGCAATATTTACTGTAGTCAGGCTCACTAATAGCAGAGGGGGAGGGGGGAGAGGAGAGAGAGAGAGAGAGAGACAGAGACAGAGACAGAGAGACAGAGAGAGACAGAGACAGAGAGAGACAGACAGACAGAGACAGAGAGAGACAGAGACAGAGACACAGAGAGAGAGAGACAGAGAGAGAGGCATGATGTCTCAATGGTTAGGAGCACTTGCTGCTTTTGCAGATAGCTCAGGTGGGGCACTATGGGGAGTTGGAAGGAGGTACTAGAGAGTAGATATGATCAAAACACATTGTATAAATGTATTAAATTTTCAAGTAATAAATAAAATATTATTTTTAAAAGCAAAAGGAATTGTTGCATGCCCTGCTACCATCTGCTTGACCACATGTCTGCTTAGTTTGGCAAGGGTCCCTAAACAAAGTGAACAAAAAGTCTTTTTCTACTCCCAGGTATGAGGCTACATTCTGAGATGCTGGGAAAAGAATTCTCTTGTGGGCAGGATCAGCAGATAAAAGCACTTGCTGACAAGCCTGATGCCTTGGGTTTTATGCCTAGACTCATATGGTAAGAGAAGTGTCACGATTCCCACACATTCTTTGCTTACTTTCTGGTTGGTACACACACACACACACACACACACACACACACACACACACACACACACACACAAAAGTAAATTTTAAGAGATGGTTTTTATGATCCAAAGTTACTGATATCAGAAGGTAGTTTCGGAGGCCTCTGAAATGAGTCTGTACAAATCCCCCAGGTACCCAGAGCAGTGGAAGCTGGGTAGATACATCTTGCCTTGAGTGAAGAATGAAAGACTTTTGTTTACTTATGACCAGTCTAAGACAAGTGGCCTAGCCCTTCCATTGTAGCTCAAATTGCTCAGCTGTGTTGAGATTAGGTCTCTGGCTATGTATTCTAATGTTAAATACTGGCTCCCAAGGTCTGACTGTCCCTAGAGACTGGACTAGAAAGTCTTCACCCATACCCACACCAAGTGATACTATGTAACCTGGCTCCGTAACTTAAAGCTGGTTGAATAAAAATGCCTACAGCCTATAGCTGGGCAAAAGAGAGGTAGGCAGAGGTTCGTTCCCAGGCAGGGAGTCTGAGGCATGACCAGGAGGAAGAAGAGGGAGGTGGAGGGAAGATCCCTTGGGGTAAGTGAGTCTTGAAGACATGGTCATGAGGGCTGGCCTATTGGAGTTAAGAGTGGCCCAGTTGGAACATGGCAAGTTATAATTCAGGATTATTGATAGGGAAGTAGACATAATAGCTTAGAGGGCAGACATCTGCCCAGGTCTAGTGCTTTAACAGCTTATTGTAAATATAAAAGATTGTGCGTCTTCTATCTGGGAACTGAATGACCAAAGGTGGGGTAGAAACCCCAATTGAGATTAAATAATTACGACAACACTGCTCTTTTTCCTAGAAAAGCAGGTAAGTTAGCAGATTCTACTAGGCTACCAGTGTGCGTGGCCCCCAGGAGGCCGTACCTTAAACACAGCTAATTGCTCCTCTCTTTCCCTTTCCTTCCAAGCACCATCCTTCCCAATTGATGGTCTTGTCAGGTTTCCTAGTCTCTGCTTTCAGACTAGCCAGACAAGGCCCCCGCTTTGCAGCCTTGCTCATGCCTTTCTCACGGAGGGCCACAGAGGCACCGGCACCCGCGTTTGGCGTGGAGGCGTGGAAAGCCAGGCAGCATGGGGAGATGATTCAGCTCAGGCCCTGTGAGAGCCTGAGTCAGAACAAGTGTTCTCTGGGCTGTGTGCATTCTCAATTAGGTTAGGTTGTCTCCCTCAGGCTGCGCTCATGATTGATTTAGCCCATGCCAAGGGAGTCGATCTTGAAGCAACTGCTTATCAATAAACAGTTGGATGGCAGACTATTTGCAGAAGTGTTTTTTCTCTCTTCCCTTTGAAAACATTTAGAATCCCCCTGGATCTTTCTATTGAAAAGGCAACTATTCAAAAATGTTAAGGAAATGTCCTCAGTGTTGGGCAACTGTCTTTTCTGTTGTATTTTCTGTTGCTGTAATAGACTACCTTCTGCTGAGGAACCTATGAGGAACAGAGGTTTATTTCCCAGTGTTCTGTGGCTCAGAGCCTGTCACTGTGCTGGGGAGGACCTTCCTCAGTGCCACAGCATGGTAGAGGATGTCATGCAAGGCTCATGATTTATCAGAAACTTAGTTTGAAATATCAACCTCACAGCTTTAAGCTGGTCAGGGTCCTACTTCCAACTTTTCAGCTTGGGGGTTGGGGAGAGGGGAAGGGGGCATTCAACCCCCCCTAGCAACTTTGTCATTTAATGGCCAGTGGCTGCCTTCTTGGGCTTCCCTCTCTTGTAATATCAAATTTACCCACTGTGTGTTTGTAGGTACAAGTATCAGTGGCCCCAAGCTGAAAGCTCTGATTTGAATTTGAGGTTTTTCTTCTTTATTCAGGTCACAAGAATCTTCTTTGATCCTTCATGTATGGTCTCTGAAAGATCTAGAATGAACCTTACACCCTTCTAGCTCAAGACCCATTTGCCAGAAACACATTCTTTCTTTTTACTACTGGACAATGGTGGCCTGGGGCTGAACCTCTGCTTTTGTTGGCACAGTCAGAGATTGCTGCCTTGGGCTCCATGCCAGGCTCTTAACACTCAAGAAGACAGTGGGCAAGCTACAGTGCTTGCCTTGTGGAACACTAAGGGAGATGGTACGGGCAAATGTGGGACTGTTGTCTAACCATGCCATTTCAGGAGTAAGCTGTTGGGTGGTGGTCTTCTGGGGTGAGTGTCAGCATCAGGGAAAGCAACTGGGAGGTGGTGGCTGTGTGGCTTTGAAGATAGAGGAACTCACCAACACATCTACATTGCAAGTGAATGGCAAGGCCCCTTGCTGTCTGCTCCCCTTCCTGCCCATACTCTTTTCACTTAAGTTCTGTGGACTCCCTAGCCCAGCCTGCTCCTGGGAGGCCGCTGTGCTTTCTGTAACCACAGGATTTATTGGATACTGTCTACCCTTTAAGTCCATGGTAGCTCATCTGTGGGACTGTACATATGAGCACTGTGTCTTCAAAGCTCTTACTTAGGTCCACAGGTTCCAGTCACCTTCTCTAATAAGGTCACATCTGGTCCCTTTATTTCCTTCTATTCATAACATAAGCTTTTAGAGTGTGACACTAATGTTCTACATAAATCACACTAGCATCAAGTACGATTTGGCTGTCTATAGGTAAAAACAGCACAAAGAAAAGTGTCAGGATTCTCCCCACGTACTTCTCTAAAGACAGGAAATGGTGTGTCACAGCCTTGAACGGTGACAGGGAAGTCAGTAAGTCAGGTGTTCACCTGCTTTAACCAGCATCCTTATGTCTACACTTTGCTGCATCAGTGTGGCTTGTCACAACTACGTCAAGACTTGGTTCTTTAGGTGAGTTTAGTGCTGCTTAGTGCTATGTACGCTTGGGTGGGTAGAGTACAGAATGCCTAAAAGCTACTGCGAGATTTTTCTATTTTAATACTGTGAGAATATGTCCATTTTTGTGTTTCAGTAGAATGATGGCCAAGTGGAGTTGGGGATGTGGATCAGAGGGCAAGAACATTTGCTCTGCAAATACAAGGACTTGAGTTTGAACCTCCAGTACCCACATAAAAGCCATGGATATCTGTAACTCTTGTGTTGAGGGGTGGAATGGGAGGATCCCAGGAGCTTGCTGGCCAATCAGCCAAAACAGTAAACTTCAGGTTTAGTGGAAACCCTGTCTCAGGGCAATAGGTGGAAAGAGAGGGGTAGACTGTCCCTTTTCTGGCCTCTGATGCACACGCACATATACATGCTTCAATCTTTCTGTCTCTGTCTGTCTGCCTGTCTCTCTTTCACACACACACACACACACACACACACACACACACACACACACACACAAGCACATAAACACACATGTGCACATGGTGAAGGAAGAATAGTTAAGGATGTAAGATAATAAGATAATAATGGCCTTATACTTGTGTCTTATATGGTAGGCTTCACATGGAAATACCCACCACTTGTTTTGAGACACCTTCCTGAGTCCTCTGACCTGCTCTGGCCTTGTTTTTGCTCAGTGTGTCTCCTCATAGCTCTAGAGCAGCATGTGTCATGGGGTACTGTGGCATAGCTTACACCTCTGACTCCTGCCTCTTCACAGAGCTGAACTCACTTTGAAGATTCTCAGATGAATGAGAATACATTGTTTCTGTATTAACTAGCTGATGAAATCTGCTGTATTACTTTTTTATTGTGATAAAGAAACATAAAAGCCAATAGCTAAAGAAAAATTCAAAGGAGAAAGCTTAAAATTCTGGATGACATTTTCTAAACTTTTCCTCCAAAATCTTTTATCCGTAGGACGGATGGCAACAAACAGTCATATAAGTTTGGGCCAGCGCTTTTGCAATGATGTAAAGTTGCTGGACTCCTGCCTTTCCACAGAGTTTTAAAAGAAGTGGTGTTCCAAGCTCAAAAACATGCGGAGCAAATAGTTACTGTGTGAATTATGGAGTAATAGGCAAGTCTCTGGGCATCTTCTTCTTCACCCTTAAAGTTAATCTCTGAGCTATGTGCTGTAATAATGGATCCAATTGAAAAAGTATTTCTGGCACTAATGCATAATGCATAAAATATGTGCATGCAATCTGAAGGCTGAAAAATCGACCATTCTTTAGGGTAAAAGAATGATCTGAAACTTCTTGCCTCTGGGGTTGGGGGGAGCATAAACAGCTATGGGCTTAGCTGAAGACTGACTGCTGAACTGTTCCATGAAATATGAATACTTTCTGTGGCACTCCACATGCCATTTCAGGGTGAGTGATGGCTTCTCAGAGAAACACACTCACCGCATAAAGTCAAGTGTTACACACTGACTGCAAATTGAGGTTGAAGGGCCCCTTCCCTATTGGTTACTAAACTGGACTTTAACCTCTAAGAAAGGGCTAAAATGATAAACAAAACTTGGTATCTATGGTAACATGCATAAGAAGGTAATTACTTTTCTTTACATTTTCAAATTTCAGAGTTTAATAGCATAGTATATGCATCGCCTCAGGCCCACAGTTCCTGCAGTTCATCATTAAGAATCAGAAAATGCCCTCTCTGCCAGTCATTATTACTAATAAAATGCAACTTACAAGCCCTGTGAACAAAAGAGTTTCAGTCAGTAGGCAGGAAGGCATACCTTGACTGTGTAGGGCCTTGGCATAAACAGCAAGGACCCTGGGGCCCCTGGCCCAGGCATTTGTCCTGAGAGCCATGTTCATTGGGAAGCTCTTTCACTAATGGTTAATTAGACTCAAGAAATAGCTCTGTTCTTTCAGGTAGCAGACCAGAAGAAAGACCTAAAACTATGTCCTCATAAGAGCACTCCAGCTTCTGTAGGAATTTTGCAGGAGCAAGAGTTGTAGGTGAACCCAGCACCTGTTAATTCTAGCTCACTGCGGAGCAGGGGTTCTCAAACTGTGGGTCTCGACCCCCTTTGAGTCCCATATCTGATATCCTATATTTCAGATATTTACACTGTGATTCATAACAGTAGCAAAATTACAGTTATGAAGTAGCAAGGAGATAATTTTATGCTTGGGGGTCAGCACAACAAGAAGACTATAGTAAAGGATCTCAGTATTAGGAAGATTGAGAACCGCTGCTATAAACTTGCTCTCTGATATACCAATTTGGAAATCTGGGCTTCTATTGTTTTTTTTCCCCCAAGAAAGACAAGAAATTGGATGAGTATGTTGGCACACAGGGGAGACTTACTTACACATCTAAGATTCTTTCTGTACAGCATCGTTAGCATTCATTTAATATGGACAGAAAATTCGCCCAGGTGAAACTGAAACCTTTTCTCTGGCTGTAAAGATCTCTTCCCCAGCCCTGCTGCTTGGCTGACATCAGGCAGGTGTAACCTCTTGGTCTCACCTGACTGCTTTGATAACCCTGTCCCCAGATGACTTGTGTGAATGACAGACGAAATCTGTTCTGAAAACTAGAGCTAATCTAGGAAGCGCTAAATTTAGACTGGCTTTTCCTTCCGAGAGAGAATTTGTTTGTAAATCAGTTTTTGGAAAGGAAAGCAAACATTTTCCCACAGAAACACTGCAGTGCAGCTACACAACCAAACTCTAGGTGGGCGATGATGCTTTCACTGGGGAAAGCTCCTCACCACTCTTCACCAGGAAACCAAGGCTGAGAGTAAATGAATAGTGATGGTTGCATATAAACTACTCCTTCATACCTCACGTGGACTAGCCGGAAAGTGCACAGGCATACTTCCCTCACATCTTTCTTTGTATTGTAGTTTCTGACTCATCTGTGTCACAGACAAGGCAAAGGAATCTTTACAAAATGAGACGGAGCCAGTGCGGCAACAGTGGGAAGAAAGCTGGGTTTTCCTCCTGATTATCAGAGATAATGTTATGCTCCTGACACACCTCTGTGGGACTGTCAGGACCACAATGTGTAATGGTTTCCTAGGAAAATAGTCACACTTATCCCTCATGGGAAGAACTACCCAGTTGCTAAAGCTTAGTGGCAAAGAGACATTCCCCTTACAGTTCTGACAAGGCCACCCCAAAGCATAAAGGACCAGCTTTTTCTGCGTAAAGGCCTTTCCTAAATATGGTGTTTGTACTTTGGGGACAGCCAGCACTTAATTTAGAAAGTAGGACAACTTGGGCAGGCTAAAGGTGAACTCTATGGAGTATAGACCAGGAAGTTGAAAAAGACAACATAAACAATACAGCAACATTAGACACAGATTTACACAGAGAAAGACCCTGGGACTAAGTGCAGGGCTGTTAGTAAGACCAGCCTTTCCAGACATGAGGCAAGCAGTGAAAACATATCTTGAATGGAAAAAGTAAAGGAATCAACTTCAGGCAAGGGCAATATGATGTCAGCTCCAGAAAACTTGCATGGGCCACAGCCTAACTACTTAACAACCTTCTGCCTTCCCTCCTTCCCCTCCCCCTCCCCATCCCTCGCTTTTCTTTCCTGTCCTCTCCTCCCTTCCCTCTCCTCTCCCCTACCCTCCTCTCCCTTACCCTTTCTTCTCTCTCTTCCCCTTCCCTCCTCTCCTTTACTCTCCACTCCTCTTGTCTCCTTCCCTTTCCTCTCCCTTCCCTTCTCTCCTCTCTTCTCCTTTTCTCTCTCTTCTTCCTTCTGCCTTTCTTTTCTCTCCTCACCTTTTTCTTACCCAAAGTAAGCAATGGGCATCTGCAGTTTGCCCCCAGTGGCAGTAAGGGGAGAATGTTTTCAGCCCAAATGAGTGTTGACTTAAAATAAGGTAGGAGGAGCCTAAGATAGAGCCATAAGCCTGAGAAAGGGCAGAAATGTTAAGGGGTTTGAGGTCAGAAATCCTTTGGGCAAAGAGGAACAATATCAACTTTCCTGGGAAAAGGAATGAACTCCGCAGGCCAGGAGGAAACCAGAGCCATGCTAGGAAAGATGAAATATGAGGGTACCTAGACTCTTTCAGAAACAGACAGAACAGAAAGTGGAAATGTCCACAAAGAGGTCAAATTTCCAGAGTTTTTCTGGATAGAGATGGTAAGTTTCCAAGCAGGAACAGTAATTACCAATCTGATCAAAGACTCTCCAATGTCAAAACTGGGAGTCTGTCCCACTGCTCTGTCCTGGTCCAGTGGGATCTGTACCGCTCTAACTTTTGCAGGGATCACTTTTCCTTTTTCCCTGCCGTCCAGTTTGGCTACCTCTAGCAATCTGGGGCTCATATTCTTCCAGTGCTGGTCCTGTCCTTGAGAAATCTCACCGCCAGACTAGAGGTTCTCAGTTTCTATTGATTAAAAATGAACTTAAAAGATTCTGTCCTTCATCATACACCTTGGGGAAATGTGTCCCATTTGTCACTTCCAAACAAAATGGCAAGAAGGGACAGATTTTTCTGCACAAAATATTTAAGTTTCAGCTAAGCGACAGCATCATGTCATAAGTAATTTCCCCAAATGCAAAAACAACAGGACACAGGTGAACCTATTGAAAGGCAAAGAGGAGAGCCGCTTACTAGTTGGGAAAGACCAGAAGGGTCTCTGTCCTGGGCCTGGGATAGTTCGTCCCTCCAAAGCCATCCTTCCTCTTACTTTCCAGCACTCCAGAAGGAGGCTCAGCCCTTCTGAATGCATTCCTCTCAGAAAGGAAAGCTTCCTGCAGATTAGTTCAAATCATTCTTGCATAGAATGAGCGGAGAAGAATAAGAAAGGCGAATTTAAAATAAGATACATTCCAATGTGATGTGACTGTTGGATGCGGGACCTGCTTGGAAACCCTACACCCTGAAATGCCTTCCACTGAAGCTATGCCTGTCACTGCAGCCACACCTATCACTGTGGCCACGCCCTTGTGATGCTGATGTTTGAAAAGCAAAGTTTGAACAACAAAGATCATAGAAATATATCGGCCTGTGGGATGCTCAGGCCAGAACATTCCTGCTTATGCAGCTCCTGCATGGGCCTTCCCTACCAGAGACTTTTGTTTCTTTCTTGGCTATTTAATGCCTTGGTTCATTTCAAAACAAGCTTTGAGCTATGTGAAAGCAAGGGCATGCTGACTTTCACTCTTTTATTAATGTATAGAACCAGAGTAACTTTGTATAAAGCCTCAGCAGAACAAAGCCATCTTAGCCACGATGTATCTGGATCCCAACACTGAAGAGTGAGATAAAGTTTGATTGGGTTAAGAAGTTTCCCTGGAGTACATTCCTTTAATCCCAGCACTTAGGAAGCAGAGGCCAGCAGATCTCTGAGTTCAAGGCCAGTCTGGTTTACTAAGTGAGTTCCAGGACAGCCAGGGCAACACAGAGAAACCCTGTCTCAAAGAAGAAGAGGAGGAAGAGAAGGAGGAGAAATGGGAGTGTTGGAGGATCTCACTCTGTTGCCTGCACCTGGGACCCTTTTCCTCCCACTGGGTTGCCTTGTATAGAAATGATACAAGACTTCATGCCTAGTTTCCCTGTAACTGGTTATGCCATGTCCAGTTGAGATCCCTGGGGCTCCTGTTCATTTTTGAAGGGAAACAGAAGAGGAGTGGACCTAGAGAGGGGAGGGATGGGGAGGACCTGGGAGGGGTGGAGTGTGTGAAAGAGATATAAATAAGTAAATAATTAATTAATTAATTAATTAAAAAGGCATTTCCCTTGACTGTTTACTAGCACTAAGCTTAGACAGCGTGAATGGAATGACTTCAATACAGTGCAAGTAACATATGGCTACTTCCCATTGCCTTTAGTTCCATGTCCCTATGAACCAGGCGAAGCAATGTTCCCCGAATTACTTCCACTCCACATGAGTCCACAGCAGACTCGGTAAGGTTCCTTCCATTCATTTCTATTCCAAGTCAGCGTCTAAAGTGGGCTAACAGTCCTTTAATTCACTACTGCTCCACATGAGCCCCTACAGTGAGCTGGGTCAAACTCCCTCTGTCTCTGGGGATTGTAGACCAGGAGAAGAAAATCCTGGGGAGCTCTGGTCCTCTTGGCCAAAGCAACCTGGGAAACTGCAGTAAGAGTAACTATCCCAGCAGCTTTTGCTGGCTCTATGGTCTCTGTAAGTCATTCAACATGACCACTTGACCCACAAGCCCGTGTAGATAATGCAAACATGAACGAGTGGGCTGTTCACCAATAAAGCTTTCTGTGCAGAATCGAGCTGAAAGCTGCATTTGGCTCACCAGGCTTCAGGCTGTCTGCTTGCCTTTGATCTAGTCCAGCTTCCCTCATCTTACATAGATAAGGAAAAAGAACCCCAGAGAGGCTGCAATCTCCCAGAGTTGCTAGCTGGCCAGGGCAAAGCCAGATCCCTGACAATCAGGAGGAAAACCCAGCTTTCTTCCCACCGTTGCCGCACCGGCTCCGTCTCATTGCGTAAAGATTCCTTTGCCTTGTCTGTGACACAGATGAGTCAGAAACTACAATACAAAGAAAGATGTGAGGGAAGTATGCCTGTGCACTTTCCGGCTAGTCCACGTGAGGTATGAAGGAGTAGTTTATATGCAACCATCACTATTCATTTACTCTCAACCATTGTTATGCTTCAAAGGAGCAAAAATTGAGATTATTACACCAATGTCATTGTTAACTCCATTTGGATAAAGCAAACAAAAGAGGAAGGGGTTCCAAATTCACCAAAAACTGTTAACTTCCAAACTCAAGCTCTTAGCATGGGACTCTGGAGTGAAGAGCTTCGTAAAGCTCATGGACAGTTCTGTGTGTCCATTTGTTCTCAAGACAGAATACATAGTTCATAGTATTCCCAAAAGGATCTGTGATTGCCAGAGCCCTGACTGACTGACTGTGAGATATCTCATTTTCACCCAGGCTGCCTGGGGAGAGGGAAATGAAGAGCCTCCAAGGGACGAAGCCCCCTCCTCACATGGTTTTCTGAGCTTTCTCTTTAGAGGGTAGTCAGCTGCCCACCAAAAGCCACCTACAGGAGAATCAAAGCACTCATGACCCGTCTGACACAGACGCACCGGCAAAGCCTGTGGGGGGAGTTGAGCACAGCATGCTAGAAGTGAGCAAAGGCATGGGTCAAATTCATCCACCAGTGAGGGCAGAGTGTGGGTTTGGCATCTGGACACTCTCTGACCTATTGCTGCCATCACAGAAAGAAAAATGCTTAGACGAAGTAAACGGGCGAAAGGCCTGCGGTTGTGTGACTGCTGTTTGAACACAAAGCTGAATGGGGAAGGAAGGAATGGGAACTCCCACTGCCAGCAGCAGAGAGTGAACTCGGCTTTTAGTTCCCGTGCACAGATAAAATCCCAGCCTCCAGTCTCCTACAGTGAGGTGTGGGTGATCTCAACCTAAAGTCCAAACCCTTAGAGGGCTGCTGGCCCATGAGAAGAGATCTGGATACCTCTTTCCAACAGCCCTGATAGGTGTTGAAGAAAACGCTGTGGCCCCGGTACATAGGAAGAGGAAATGAAGATAGTTTCCTGCTGCCTCTCCTAGGCGACCCCTGCTTTCCCAGCCCCGACTTGCCTTTGCCCTGAAAACTTATCTTTCAAAGTCAAGTAGGATCTCTTCAGAGGGGAACCCCTCCCCCACCACGACCTCCTTGGATACTGTACTTGAGGATTTGTGGAGACTGAGAACTCTGTGATCTGCTGGTATTAGGGCAACCTTCTTTGCTACTGGGGTCTCAGAAAAAAATATGGATATAAAGATGAGAAATTAATTTCCCAAGTCTCTTACTCTAAGGACCCTAGAGAACTGTAGTTTTAAGGATTCTGCCAAGATTAAGGCGGTACACACTAAAAGCCAAGAGAAGTGATGCCATTAACTCAAGAGGTGTGACTGCATAGTGGCAGACAGGACTCTCACCGACTTCACAGCAATCTAGCCCCCAGAAGATGTTGAAGATGCTCAGTCTCTCTTGCTTGTCCAATGCGTATACCATTTAAAGCTGAGTCAGCACGGTGTGCCAGTGTGGATAAAGTAAGGATCTTCCTTTTCTTAAATGGAGGAACTGGAGCCATCCAATTACCTGCATTAAACATAATGCCTCTTAATAAAGTAACCTTGGTTTCTCTAAGTGTGCAGTCCATCCTCACAGAAATGATCTTATTAACCACTCGATGGTCCCTCAGAGGATGATCAAAGATTAGCACCAGTTTAGTAGGCAAAGCGGAGCGGCCACTTCTCTACCAGAAGCTACAATCTTGACTCTGGGTACCTGAACAGACCATTAGTAAATGGCGCCCCAAGATCAAAACAGTCATCAAGGCAGTTTTTTATTTTTATAATCCAAAATTGAAGGTTAAAGAATATCCCCTCCAAAGGAGCTATTTCCTGCAAAGGATTTTGGAATAAAATAGTTTGGGTTTTTTTGCTCTTGGGATGAAAGTCACAGCAAGAATATGACCTGTTCAACTTTCTCTTCATGGTCTCCCCAAAGCAGAGCAGATAACATTTGGGTATGGTTCATAGCTTTGATGTGCACATATAACACATGTTTTAGTCGTGGCTTGTAGTAAAGAGCTGACTCCCAGATCACTCGGTTGTGTGACTTCAGGCACATTATGTATATCTATGCCCTGGTCTCACCTTCTATGCAATGAAGAGGACAAGAGGCACTTCTGCTTTGTGTCTTTGAGGATTGATATGGAGCTGTGAGCCCCTTATCTTGTAATAAACTCAGTTTTCGCTAAGGGAGCCTCCCCTATCTGTGGAGCCAGCACACAGTTAAACACCTAAGAGAGGAATCCCTGCTAAATTCCTGATGTAAAATATCCTTTTAAGGCTCCGCTGCTGATGGGAAAGTATTCTCATACTTGGGCATTTGTAATAAAAAAAAAAAGTGCTTTGAAGAAATGAGACCAAGAGACTAGGGTGTGGCTCTAGGGGAAAGCTCTTGCCTGGCTTGTGCAAATCGTAGGGGTCCTATCCCCAGAGCTTCAACAGCAAGAAGACAAGCAGGACTTGAGTAGGCTATGGGTTCAGAGTATCAAGTTCTTCAGTCTCCCCTGGCAGGATTCAGACTGCCCCGATGGACGAAGGTATGATTAGTGCCTGGCTCAGAGTCGCTGGAAAATTTCATAAAATGACTCATGTAATAGTGACTTGCCCAGCACTTGGCTTAAGTTAAGAAGTCAAGATGTGTTAGCCATGTATGTTTGGGAAGCTCTTGCACACAGTGTCCTGCTTCAGTCTCAGCCTGACTCACTGCTGGATGCTTTGTCCCAGGTGAGTAATCAGGAACAGTTAATGGGGAGCTATCAGGCTGTGCTGGAGCCTGAGCTGGACGCTGGCTGTGGACCACCAGGGCCCCATGTTCTCCACAGCAGACCACTCTGCTCCTCACATCCTGCCATTCTGAGAGCATGGAGCCGCTTGTAAGACTCGGCCATCTCAGAGTGTGCCAGAACGTGTGCCCTCAGCAAGTAAGGCTCCTGGCACCCACCCGGCTGCTGCTTTCTTTGTTGCTTTAGTTCTGCCTGGGGAGGGTTTTCTGTAAAAGGTTTCCTGATGAGAACGAGCTGTCACAAGATCCCACAGTGTGTCAGCCCTCCAAACTCCCTCCTCTGCAAGCATTCCTTATGACCAGAAGGAGATCTATCCTCTTACAGTGTGTGTGTGTGTGTGTGTGTGTGTGTGTGTGTGTGTGTGCGCGTGCGCACCCGCTCGTGCACGCGTGTGCATGTGTATGTCTCAGTGTGTATGTGGAGGTCATGGGACAACCATGGCTGTCATGTCAATTCTTATCTGAGACAGGGTCTCTTTTGATGCTTTCCACTGTACATATCACGTGGCCAATCAGCTTCTGGGGATTCTGTATCTATCTTTTGACTGCCTATAGCTCTGGGATTATGGGTACTGTGTCTGCTTTTACTGGGGATTTGGGGATTTGAACTTGGGTCCTCATGCTTACATGTCAAGCACTTTCCTTATCGAGCCACCTCGCCAGGTTTTCAAATACACGGACTAGTGATCCAGTCACTCTTCTTCCAGAGCCCCGTGTAGCAGTCAATTTACAGCACTGTTTATTAGGGCCTTCACTAGAGTTTCCCTTCCCCTTTCTTACTCGATTCTGATCTGTGGAATTCATTACCTCCCGTTCATTGCCGCTGTGTGACCTATAACCCAGCACTTCTCAATGTTATCAACTTGAGCAGTATGACCCAGGAACCTGACTTCCTCGTGTTTTTAGACAATAAATAAATAAATAACAATAAAAACCTGGAGATATGGCTAGGGGGTCCTTAAAATGTCTCAAAATGTTGGCTCTTGGAATTTCTGGGGGAGTTGTATACACAGTTCCAGTTGTATACACAGTTGGGTGAGCGAGCCTTGGAGTAGCTGGGTGAGCCTTGGAGCAGCTGGGTGATATTGCATGCCCTGAACAGTTGATACAGAATTTTCTTACCCATGTGATTTACCAAAACGCTGTGAAGTAGGAGGTGTTTTTCAGATAAGGAACTGTCCCCTATGGGTGATTAAGTGACTTGCCTGAGCTCACAGAGCCCAGTAGGTTTTCTGACATTGGGCCCAGGACCTACTCTGCTCTGAGTGTCCCTGCAGATAGTGGAAAATGCAGGTAAATATTGGTTCTGAAGCCCTGGCAGCTTCTGCAAGCATCCGGGGAAACCACTAGACAGTCACTGGAACAGCTTGACAAGATTTGTGTTGGTATTCCGAGGAGTGCTGCCCAGCGAGGAAGGAGAGTCTGGAGACACTACCCCGCAAATGGTGCTGCCTCAGTTTGGAAAAGCACATTCACAGTGCTCTTAATTGGTTCTGGACAGTTAGGGACTTGAAAGTAAGGTTGTATTTCCATTTGCAAGGGCAATCAAATTTGGGCCAGTCTGAGCTACATGGTAAGTTTCTGCCAGGAAGGGGAAAAGAAATGAGGTAGGTGGAAATGGGGCGGGGGGCTTGGAGAGAACAGGCTTTCTTTTACTGACTGCCCTTCTCCCAGTTCAGCAGGCACCCCCAGGCCTGTTGTACCCCTCACCCTAGGATTCTGCCCCACACTTGAGTTCTCTATGCTCTTTGGGCAACATCCATTTACTCTCTTGCCAAGTGAGCTTTCTGACCTCAGAGGGATACACCTTTTACTGCCTGCAAAGGTGTTTTACTAACTTGAGTTCATGGCTCTGGGGACCAGTTGGAACATAAGCTCACTGTGAGCTAAACAACACAGATGCAGCTGCAGAGCGAGCGCCCGGAGAAAGCATCATTGAAAGCCTGGGTGGAAGGTGAGGGGTGGTGAGCCAGCCCTGCCTCCAGCTGCAGGCATCAACACCCCCAGGCGAGCACCTAGGGAACTATTCTCCAAGCGTCTTTAGGGCAGGCTCAGAGACCTGCTCCAGGGTCTCTGCGGATTCTGCTGAGCCTGAGAAACAGCTGGGAAGAAGGGAGTGCAGGTCAGAGGTCACCTCCAAGTCAGGAATCAACAGGTTGCTTCTGAGCTTTCGAATACTTGTCTGAGTGCCTCCCTCCCCTGCCTTCTGCCCTTGCTCTCTGTAGCATTTACTCACAATGGTCCTGGGAAACAGATCCAGTCAGGTTTCCTCTCTAAGCTACACTGATGGCTCCATGTCACTCAGAGGAAGCCGAGTCTCTAAAAGCCCTACAAGATCACCTTCTTCCTGGCCTTCTCTATCACCTTTTTCCAGCCACACGGGCCCTTGGCTGCTCCTCCACCAGGCCACCTGTGCTTTGCACTCTAAGTCTGACACTCAACCTTCTACCAAGATATTCTTTCTCAGGTAAATCCATGGGTCCTGAACGCTTTGGGATCTTGAGTCAGACCCCGCTTCTTAACACAATACATACATGTATTTACTTGCTTTACTGCGTTCATTTTCTCCGTCCCCTTGGGAACTGGGATATCCCTGTCTTGCTCTCGGATGTATTCTCAGTGTACCCAGGGTGTCTGGCACTGTTCTGAGAAAACAGGGGATTCAGAGTGTAGACTGGCTCAGAGGAATGGCCTCAGTTCCTGAGCGTGAGTGCTTTGAGGTGTCCAATGTCCCCTGTGTATTCAGTATCCAGGCTTCTGGAAGAGAGAAGAGACCTACAGACAGGGAGTCTCAGTCACACCAGCTGGGAAGACTCCTCTTTAGCAAACCTCAGGCAGAAATCACACTAAGGCTGCCACCTCTGCCACCTGGGATTTGCTAACACAGAGCTCCGGGGCAGGCAGTCACCAGAGTAGGCAGTGAGGACCCTACTAAATCCCTCTGCTACTCAGGACAAGGGGCTTCCCACCTCAGCACCCCTCATCAGCCTGGCTGTAGCAACTCAGCAAATCATTTCAGGCTGAGTCTTCATAGCCGGAGAAAGGTCAGGCCAGACCCAGCAACATAAACTAGGGCAGAGGGAAAATATGAGGCTCCTTGCTCACAAGTCAGTAGTTCAAAACGGCAAGAACAGAACCTGAAAGCCAGTGCAGGCCCTGCACAAGCCACGCACTCTTGACGGCAGCCACGGCCAGGATTGAATGTGATAATGGTATTTCACAGATGTTCCCACCAGGCAGTCATCTCCAGCAGATACAGATCACTTCTGTCCAAGGTGGGTGGTAGGTTCTTCTAAGGAAGAAGCTCTCAGGCAGAGTGGGAAATGATCCCATGAGGAACATGAAGGCTTCTGGGTCTGATGGCACACACCATAACTCCAGCACTCAGAGGTAGCAGCAGGGGGGACAAGCATTTGAGTCTAGCCTCGGATACAGGACACCCCATCCCAAACAAAAAATGGAAAGAAATCTTAAGTCACCAAGACTATATTGTAACTTTAATTTTTTCAAATCCTATTTTTAATGATGGTTCTTAAATGCTTTAACTTTCCTTATAACCTACCACCCACCAGAGGTTGTAGGAAGGAAAGGATATGGGAGAAGTGGACCTATTTAGAAAGGTTCTTTGGAGCAACTCCTGCCAGCGTCGTCTGGAAATCAGCAGTTCAGTTCCCAGGTTAGCAGGCAGCAGTCACTTGATCCACTTTTGAACACCTCTCGGATACAACAGCAGTCCAGTTCAGTAGAGTCAGGTTAGCAACAGAGTGACAGGACCTAGCAGAGACAGCCAGGCCTCAGCCCTGGCTCGAGTCAGCAGGAGGGACCAGGAGAGACACCAGGAGAAGTTCTTTTCAGCTATGCATCTCTGGGGGAATCGAGCTAGCTGTACCAGCAAGCCAGGCTCTTTCTCTGTCACTCTGTCGGGTCCTACATATACCCTCTAAACATCACATGTCCTCCATGTGCCTTGCCTCAGCATGTGTCTTGCCTCAACATGTGCATCCAATCAGCCCTAGTCTGTGGAGTCCCGGCAAATGCGGCTCAACTATACAATGTAAGGTGGACCAATACATGCATGTTGTTAGCGAAGAATCCTTCACATATCCTTTCACGTGTTTGCTTTAGCAGAACATCTTCTCTCCTGTGTTTGCTTCAGTGAGACGTTCCTTCACGAGTCTGCCTTAGTCTTTCACCTGTGTCCACTTCAGGAAAACACTCCTTCACGTGTTTGTCCCAGCAGAACACCATCCAACACAACTGACTTTCCAAAGAACTCTTAAGTTTCCACCTCACTATATTCTCGCCTTCAGCAAGGATGGCATGCTACAGGATAAATGTGGTCAAAAGCAGTCGACATCAAAGAATGACAGTGGCATTTGCAGCCAGTCTGGGTTAGAGTCCATGGCAATGAGCAGCCCAATTCTGATGTCATCTCCATTTGGAAAGGCGGTCAATGTTAATAAGCAGGATGCAAGGAGAAAGAAGAGAAAGTTTCCAGAAACTGCAAAGGACGGGCTGAGGTTAAGTTGTGTGGTTATGGCTGTTATGCTGAGAGGCTCAGGGCCTTTCCCCATGAGTCAGTGAAGGGGGCATGTGGTTATTTCATTGTCAATTCTGGTAAGTATCCATGGATACCATGTGCTGATGCAGATGCTTTGGTGTTACATGGTAGGTTACACTTTTGAGAGTGCTTTCCTGTGAATAATGACTCGGGTCCATCCTGTCAGGACCCTAGAAAGTTATTGAGTGTCACTGTCATCCTCAGACAGGTCATAGACTGCCCAAGGGTTGACAGAACTCCATTTTCAGTCCTTGAATTTAGACTCAAGTTTTGGAGGAAATTAATTTTGCTCTATGATTCTCCTGTTACCTTCTCTGACGTCACCCCAGAGATGATGGCCCAGTTCAAGGCAATGCAACACCCAAAATGTCAACAAATGTGGGTATGGGTGCTGCTTCCAATATCCTACCACTGAGGGACACAGAGAACAAGCCCCTCCATGGGGAAGGATATCTAGGGGCACAAAGAGACTTTCCCTCTAGGAATCACATCACTATTTAGGGTCATCAGAGAAAACTGAGCTATCGGCAAAGAAAAGATGAACTAGGGGTGCCCATCCTCAGCGAATACGTGTCTTGAAATGTCCCATTAGCTTCTTCTCAAGGCTTCTCTGAGGCGTTATTGGTTTGGTGCCCTAAGATGTACGCAATTTGCCAAATTGCATTACTGTGCACAGCTAACTCCTCTGCACAAACTGGTACCTGGAGACGCAGCCGGCGAGTTCGAGTTATAGACCCCAGTCATTAACATTTTCTCTAAAAATTACCTAGAGCAATTAGCGAATATTAATGAGATAACCTCGTGAGAGCTCACTTCTCTATATATATAAAGAGTGCATCTTCAGCTCATTGCTATGGGCACAAGCACGTGTTAACAACAGCTGAACTTATTTTTTCCCTCCTCAAATTCTGCAGAAGTTGCTCCCAGGTTTGCTCTCTACGCCAAGTCTCAGAGTTGAGCAAAATTTTATGGTCTAGTTATAAACCCTAGAAAAACAAGGTTTATAGGAAATGTTGACACAATCGTAACTAAAGTGGTGCTAGCTGACACCTCTCTATTTTCAATTTGGGGGATTTCTACTGGGAAAATTTAAATGCTAATTCAGCAGAGGAAGCCAACTGTAATAAAAGTGCCGTAGTCTTCCTGCTTGCCCTGTGAAGGTAGACTTCAAAAGATGCCAGTGCAGTGTGGAGGTGAGTTTGGATGAGGAGACTCAAGTGTGGGGCACCTGCAAACAGCTCAGCCACTGGTTACCTATAAATGCTGCCCAGGAATGCATGCTGTCACCATGAGTCACACTGCCCAGCGCAGCCCAGCCAGCTGCTGGAAGATTCCAGGTCTGTGCACCAAGGTTTCTACCAAGCACTTGCTATGCATTGCTGAATCTATCTAGATGGAAGAAAAGCAGATATTCTCACAAACTGCCAGGGAAGACCATGAAGATGGTGGAAACAGGAAGGGAGACTGGTGGCAAGGAGGACTGGACTAGGTGACTCACGTGGCTATGAGCCAGCATGTATCACAGAGCCCCTGGAAAGGGTGTTGAAACATGAGGACAAAGGCCAGCATCGGTCCCTGTCACCTGGACTCCTGAACAGTCCTGTGAGAAGCATGTGTGCTCCATTTTTAAGCTATGACTCTGATCTTCTGGAACAGGAGGAGGTGGCAGAAAGGCAGAGCTTGGCTTGGGTTCTATGATAAAGAATGACACTCACAAATGGACCGTGATGAGGGGCAAAGCGAGGTAAGCTGGAGTAAATGTTTGAAAATCCCCAGTCCCACAGACTAAACAGCTTTCCCTCCCTGGGAGCCGGAGACAAGCTGTCCCTCTGGACATGCCCCTCAAGCAGGCCACACAGCCTCCCCAGGTCCAGTTGCTACATTGTCATGGCACATGGAGGCTGGCTAGGTGGTGGCGAGCCATGGAGCTATGATCCCAGCTTAACCACACAGCGAATAGAAGAGGAGAATTGTTTTGTGTTGAGTAAATTTCAACTTGAGCAGATGGATACTTGCAGCCAATGGACAAATCACCAGCATAAAGGGAAGAATTTGAATGACAAAGATAAACTCCTCCCTAGCATGCATTACATCACTCCTAGAGACTCCCAGTCGGGATCGCAGAGCTGACAGCTTTGCTTTGGAGTGAAGTTGGAGAGGCCACTAAGACCACCATTGAGTTATACCCCATTTTGTTACCAAGTACGTCTGACCTTCCCCAGTCACAAAGGACCACTGAGCCCCCATCTTCATAAGCAGAACATATTGTGGCTGCTTGGTTTTCTTTCCCTCCCAGGCTTCTAAGCCTGTTGGCAACATTTTTCTAGAGTGCTTTCAAAAGCTTGAACAAGATAGCCTCATAATTTGGGGCTGTGGGGAGCAGGCTTTAAAGCTAACCTTCTGCAGACCCTGACTTTTTGGGAGGTTGATAGGAAGACAGTGAGTTTCTGGATGTACCTGTCAAGGCTAAATGATTGTTCATTTCCTGTGAATTGGAAATAACATAATCACGTGCAGCTGGGGAGCAGGCAAGGCTTCCCTCTTCCAGGAGCTGGGTTCCTTACCAGCTGGGAGATATTAACATATGAATGTACTGGAAAACTGAGGAGAAGCGAAAGGAGCAGCATTCTAGACAGCAGCAATTGCTTCCATGTTCCTACCTGAGCCAGCCTGACAGTACTTTAGTAACACATGTGTACAAACATTCATTTAACTTAAAATGAGAGGTTGTTGGGGGGGGCTACAAGGAGGGGTTTACGGAGCTGCAAAGACCCCCTCTCTGTGGAAGGGAGCTGATTAGCTGTACTCTGCTAAGATTATGTATGCTAATGACTGGGTGAGTTTGAAAGAAACAGTTAAGAATAATAAGGTATTTTTACCCAAGAGAAATGAATTTGTATCAGAGTGTCTATGCCTTGCTAATGCAGCCATTACCTGGAACAAAAAGAAAGCACAAATTCAATGCCGATTTTAAAATTAGAATTCAGCTGAATGAGATCCTAGGCAGGCTTATATCTTTTAATACAATACACCTTGCTCTGTGTTCCACTCATCCTCACAGTGTGACTATGGCAGACTGAGGTGCTGAGAGCTGCAGTCAACTGCTCCCTTCTGGTGACCCATCCTAACCCATCACGACTGACCAGAGTGGGGAGAGGTGAGCCTTGGGAAGTCAGCTCTCCTGCTTCTCCTGGAAGTGTAAAGAAGAAAAGGCAGTAGGCAGGTTTCTGCCAATGAAGTCTTATAGAGCTTCATCTCTTGACCTTGACCTTGACCTTGACCTGTGCAGGAATGTAAGACACCTGAGATGTGAGGCACAGCTGCGTGTGGTGCTCTGTACCTGAGATTCCCCAACCCCACTAGACACTAGAGTTTAAAGCCAAGTCCATCAAACCTGGGGTAAAGTTTAACAATGGAGAAACAAAACCCTAAATTTACTATTGGGATTGAGACTTAAGCCCAGTGAAAAATGAAGCAGTAGTTGGAAATGAACTGAAAGGTAAAATTGCACGACTGTATCCAACCCCTTCAGGCACGACGCTTGAGTCTAGAGAAAGAGCTGTGTGTCCAGAAGCTCAAGTAGACAAGATGGCCAGGCTAATCATTCCATCTCTGTCCTGCCCAGTTGCTGTGGTTCTCCCAGCCCCCTTTCCTCAGGGTACTCCTCCATAACTGACCAACATCAGCACCTCCATGAGCTGGCTTCTTCCTCTCTGAGTGCTCAGGGGCAGGAGGGGTAAGAAGTGTCACCACATGTTACAGATAGCTGAGGGTGGACAAGGGATGCCATCAGTACAGTCATCTAACTTAGTCGACCTTGGAATACAGGGGTGAAGGGACCTTTCTGAGAGCCGAAAGGCCAATAAGTTTTATTGTATCAGCAGAATGCTGAAGTGTTGCTGTGAGGAAGCTGGTCGTGCTCAGGGAGATGCTGTGCTGAGATGGACTAGCGGCTTCTGTCATGGGAGGTCAAAGGCCTCGGGAGGAGGAGGAAAGGAGAACACGAAAAGACGCATGTCTTATTAAAAGCAGAAAGTGCTCAATGTGGGAAGAATTCCTGTGATGGCATTTAAGAATTAATTAGTTTAGTGTGTGTGTGTGTGTGTGTGTGTGTGTGTGTGTGTGTGAGCGTGCACACAGACATGCCTGTTTGCACATGTACCATGTTATGTGGGCAGAGGCCGGTCAAGGGATGAATCGCTGGAGTTAACTCTCTCTCCTTACCACATGCATCCCAGGGATCAAACCCTGGTTACCAGACTTGGCAGCAATTCCCTTTCGCTACCAGGCCATCTTGCTGGCCCTGCCTGATACCATAAAACTATGGCTTACTTAATTGATAATTTCAGAAATCACAGACTTCAGGGCATTATTCAAAATGTTGGATGCATATTGGTGATTCTAAAAAAAAGAAAGGGTTAGTCATGTTGTACTGTTATTTGAAATTCTGGCCTTGAGTCTGTCGTTGTTACTGTAGTCCATGCCAGTCAGGAGCTTCAGGTTACCGGTGTTTTCTGAATTCCATGAGCATTCCTCACAGGCCAACCAGTCATTCTCACTAAAGCAGCTTTCACAGTGCTTGAAGCCAATGGTATCGTGCATATCACATGGTTGTGGTACCTGTCACGCCTCTAAGATACACCAGGGAGAAAGAGTGTGTCTCCAGCCCCAGAGGAGTTCTTTGCTTCCAGTTAAAGCCATAGAATGAAAAGACACTCTGGGCCAGGCACCGGTCTGGAGAAGAGTGAGTCAGAAGATGGGTGGGATGGAATCATAGAGCTACTGTGTCAGAGAGGCAGAAACCATTCCTCAATTGTGGCATACTGTAAAATAATGACATTTACTCACACTGCTCTTGTGTGCGCTATGGGGGAGGTTTCCTGGGGGTAGCTCTCCTTGTGTTTCTTAGCCAAACTGTTTGTTCCTCTTGTTTTTAAACAGATGGCTGTCTTTCATTGTCTGGTGATTGAATCCTGAAGACTCAGGTTAAACAGGAAGGACTCCAGTTTTGGTTTTGTGTGTTTGTTTACGGTGAAGCACATGAACACTCATGAATGAAATCCTCTAAGAATTTGCTACTTCTGTCCCCTCTGAGCTCACAAACCTGGTTTTTTTTTGGACCTGGCAGGACATTCAGAGTACCAAATTCCAGCTGCTGACTAAATATGTCTTCCTGTCTCTTCCAAAACCCGAGTGAACTCAGCCTAGAGTCTCTTTTTAATTTTACATTTTTCTTTTGAAACAAGTATTCACTATGTAGCCCAAACTGACCTTGCATTCACAATCCCCTGGGCTCACAGATGAGCCGGGCCAGGCTCTGTGGCCTCTTGAGCAGGCTTCCCCTCCCTTGCTCATACACACCACACAACAGTTGGATTTGTTGCTATTTCTTGCTTGGTTTTGTTTGTTTGTTGCTTTTGCTTTTGCTGGTGAAAGCGCTGTGCCTGAGTTGTGGCAGGAAGCAGGACGTGACTGTTCTAAATTCTTACACTGTCCTTGTGAAGGGACACGTTATCTCTCCTGCTTCCATATGCCATTTGTCTTTGCTTATCTAGAGAGCAGAACCCTGGCGCCCTGCCTAGGACTGCGTGGGAGCCCAGCAGCTTCTTTCTTGGGTTCATCATTTAGTTAGTTGTAAGCACCTAGTGGAAAATTACTCTAAATATATGTGCTGTAGAACCCTCGTGAGAGTGGATGTGGAAGGTAGCTGGAGTTTCTTCAACCCCAGGAAACAGAACAACACCCTCACTCCTCTGCAGACAGCTTGCTGAGGTGAGTGGGCAGCAGCTAGGACCTGCCCTGTAGCACTTTCAGAGCCTGGGTTGGATGTGCTCCTAGCTTACACTGCATCCTTTGACCTTTACTGCACAGGATGTGGTGTTAAGGATTTCATTTCCCAAGCACCCTTGCAGATTAGAAGGACAGAAGGTTGTCAGTTATCAGCCCGTGTTTTGGGGTGGAACTTCAGAGACCCATTCTTTTTGGGCTATCTCAAGGAAGTTTCCCTTTTTATTCTTTATCTATGGGTGGCTGAGCCCTTCAAGCAAGACTTTCATGTCCCTGCAAAACTGTGCCTTATCCTGCTAGTGTGTATGTAGCCTGGCAAATTTATTAGGAAATAAAACCTAAACCATTTTCCATGTTAACACGGCAGTAGGCATAACAAAATTAAAAAATGCAAGATAAAATTAAGTCTTGCTACACACACACACACACACACACACACACACACACACACACACCTCCTTGCAAGAATGTAGCTACACAGGAAGGGCATATTTCACCATTGTCAGAATTAACAAGGACAGAATTGATATTTTAATGACAAAATGTGAGTGCGACCGGGAAATGACCTTGTACCACAGCTCTCTGTGACCAAATCCCACTGGGAGAGAGCTGATCTCCCAGAAGTGCTGACACACCTGAGAGCACAGGTAAGACCACCACTTCTGCTCTAAGGGACCTACCCAGAGCCCTCAAGACATAGGGGCCCAGGAACAATCTGGGACAGGATCCTTCGGGTTTCCATCTGCACCCTGAGCTGACCCTGTGCCACAGCTCTTGGTAACCAAATCCTACCAGTAGAGAGCTTGTCTCCCAGGAGTGCTGACACATAGCGTACAGGAGGGTCAAGCCACTGTCAGAGACAGCAAGACCAGCTAACACCAGAGATAAGCAGATGGCGAGAGGCAAGGGCAAGAACCTAAGCAACAGAAACCAAGGTCACTTGGCATCTTCAGAACCCAGTGGTCCCACAACAGCAAGTCCTGGATAACCTAAAACACCAGGGAAGCAAGATCATGATTTAAAAATCACATCTCATAATGATGATAGAGGACTTTAAGAAGGACATAAATAACTTCCTTAAAGAAATACAGGACAACACAGGTAAATAGGTAGGAGCCTTTTAAAAAGGAAACACAAAAAGTCCTTAAAGAACTACAGGAAAACACAAACAAACAAGTGAAGGAATTGAACAAAACCATTCAGGATCTAAAAATGGAAATACAAACAATAAAGAAATCACAAAGGGAGACAACCCTGGAGATAGAAGACCTAAGAAAGAAATCAGGAATCATAGGTGCAAACATCACCAACAGAATATAAGAGATATAAGAGAGAATCTCAGTGGTAGAAGACAGCATAGGGGAAAAAAAGAAACAAAGAAAATGCAAAACACAAAAAGCTCCTAACCCAAAATGTCCAGGAAATCTAGGACACAATGAGAAGATCAAACCTTAGGATAATAGGTACAGAAGAGAGCAAAGATCCTCAACTTTATGGGCCAGTAAATATCTTCAACAAATTTATAGAAGAAAACTTCCCAACCTAAACAAAGAGCTGGCCATGAATGTACAAGAAGCCTACAGAACTCCAAACAAATTGGACCAGAAGAGAAACTCCTCCCATCAAATAATAGTCAAAACAACAAATACATAAAACAAATAAAGAATAAAAGCAGTAAGGGGAAAAGATTAAGTAACATATAAAGGCAGACCTATCAGAATTACACCAGATTTCTCACCAGAGACTATGAAAGCCAGAAGATTCTGGACAGATGTCATACAGACCCTAAGAGAACACAAATGCCAACCCAGGTTACCGTATCCAGCAAAACTCTCAATTAACATAGATGGATATACTCAACTCCCCAATAAAAAGACATAGACAAACTGGATATGAAAACAGGACCCAGCATTTTGCTGCATATAGGAAATGCACTTCAGTGACAAAGAAAGTCACTACCTCAGAGTAACAGGCTGGAAAACAATTTCCAAGCAAATAGTCCCAAGAAACAAGCTGGAGTAGTCAATCTAATATTGAATAAAATCGACTTTCAACCAAAAGTTATCAAAAAAGATAAGGAAGGATACTTCATACTCATCAAAGGAAAAATCTATGAGGATGAACTTGCAAGGGCACCCACATTCATAAAAGAAACCTTACTAAAACTCAAAGCATACATTGCACCACACACAATAATAGTGGGAGACTTCAACACCCCACTCTGATCAATGGACAGATCATGGAAACAGAAACTAAACAGAGACACAGTGAAACTAACAGAAGTTATGAACCAAATGGATTTTACAGATATCTATAGAACATTTCATCTTAAAACAAAACAAAACAAAAAAAGTACCTTCTCAGTACCTCATGGTACCTTCTCCAAAATCGACCATATAATCGGTCAAAAAGCAGGCCTCAACAAATTCAAGAAGATTGAAATAATTCCATGCATCCTATCAGATCACCATGGACTAAGGCTGGACTTCAATAATAACAAAGACAACAGAAAGCCCACATGACATGGAAGGTGAACAAGGCAGTACGCAGTAATAACTTGTTCAAGGAAAAATAAAAAAAGAAATTAAGGACTTTTTAGAATTTATGAAAATAAAGGCACAACATACCCAAACTTATGTGACACAACGAAAACAGTGCTTAGAGGAAAACTCATAGCTCTGAGTGCCTCCAAAAAGAAGCTGGAGAGAGCATACAGTAGCAGCTGGACAGCACATGAAAAAGCTCTAGAACAAAAGAAGCAAATACACCCAAGAGGAGTAGAGGGCAGGAAATAAACTCAGGGCTAAAATCAACCAAGTAGCAACAAAAAGGACTATACAAAGAATCAACAAAAACCAGGAGCTGTTTCTTTGAGAAAATCAACAAGATAGATAAATCCTTAGCCAGACTAACAGAGACAGTATCCAAATTAACAAAATCAGACATGAAAAGGGAAATTTAACAACAGAAATGGAGGGGGGGGCGCAGAACAAGTCCTACTACAAAAGCCTATACTCAACAAAACTGGAAAATCTGGATGAAATGAACAATTTTCTAGAAGATACCATGTACCAAAGTTAAATCAAGATCAGATAAATCATTTGAACAGTCCCATAACCCTTAAAGAATTAGAAGCAGTAATTAAAAGTCTTCCAACCAAAAAAAGCCCAGGACCAAATGGGTTTAGAGTTGAATTCTATGAGACCTTCATAGAAGACCTAATACCAATACTCCCCAAACTATTCAAGAAAATAGAAACAGAAGGAACACTACCCAATTTGTCCTATGAAGTCACAATTATACTTATATCTAAACAACACAAAGAACCAAGAAAGAAAAAGAACTTGAGACTGATTTCGCTTATGAATATTGAAGCAGAAATACTCAATTCTTGCAAACTGAACCCAAGAAAACATCAAAATGATCATCCATCATGATCTAGTAGGCTTCATCCCAGGAATGCAGAGATGGTTCAATATACAGAAATACATCAATGTAATCCACATATAAACAAACTCAAGGAAAAAACACATGATCATTTCACTAGATGTGGAGAAAGCATTTGACAAAATTCAACACCCCTTCATGGTATAACAAGTCTTAGAAAAATCAGGTATTCAAGTCTCATACCTAAACATAGTAAAAGCAATATGTAGCAAACCAGTAGCCTACATCAAACTAAATGGAGAGAAACTTGAAGCAATTTCACTAAAATCAGGAATTAGATAAGGCTGCCCACTCTCTTCCTACCTATTCAATATGGTGTTCAATGTCCTGTCCAGAGCAATTAGACAACAAACGGTGGTCAAAGGGATGTTGTTGTAAAAATATAAAAATAAAAAAGTATAGTTGACTTTTACCCTGCTAGGTCCGCACCTCGGTGCCCCAAAATATCTGATAGATATCTTGGTGGAAATACATCCCAACTCCTCGGCAGCCCAGTGTCTCTTGTCGCCACACACTTTCTTACACTCAAACCATCACATAAAATAACACACAACACAATAACCTTTGACCCGATTGGTAAGATACAATTGCCCACTTAAACATACAAAGCCCTGTACACATCCATCCCTTAAGAACATTCATAACAACCTGTAAATACACAGAGCAGAATCTTTATGTCAACCTCCATCGTCTTGCCACAGCTTCTCTCTCTCCCTCTCTCCTGTCTCTACTCCTCTCTGGTCTAGTCTCCTCCTCTTCCTTCAAACTTCTCTCCCACACATCCTTCCTTCTCCTTCTATCTTGTGCCTGCCTCAAGACATCATCCTACAAAGGGAAACAAATTGAAAAGGAAGAAGTCAGAATATCACTATTTGCAGATGATATGATAGTATAGTTAAGTGACCCCAAAAATTTCACCAGAGAACTCCTGCAGTTGATAAATAACTTCAGCAAAGTGTCGGGGTATAAAATTAACTCAAACAAATCAGTAGTCTTCCTACACTCAAAGGATAAACAGACTGAAAAAGAAATTAGGGAAAACTACACCCTTCACAATAGTCACAAATAACATAAAATACCTTGGGGTGACTCTAACCAAGCAAGTGAAAGATCTGCATGACAAGAACTTCACATCTCTGAAGTAAGAAATTGAAGATCTCAGAAGATGGAAGGATCTCCCATGCTCATAGATTGGCAGGATTAATATATAAAAATGACCATCTTGCTGAAATCAAACTAGAGATTCAATGCAATCCCCATCAAAATTCCAACTTAGTTCTTCATAGAGTTAGAAAGAACAATTTACAAATTCACTTGGAATAACAAAAATCCCAGGATAGGGAAACTATTCTCAACAACAAAAGAAACTCTAGGGGAATCACCATCCCTGACCACAAGATGTATTACAGAGCAATTTTGATAAAACAAAACAAAACAAAACAAAAAAAAACACACTGCATGGTATTGATACAGAGACAGGTAAGTAGATCAGTTTAATAGAATTGAAGACCCAGAAATGAACCCACACACTTATGGTCACTTGATCTTTGACAAAGGAGCTAAAACCATCCAATGGAAAAAAGACAGCATTTTCTACAAATGGTGCTGGGTCAACTGGAGGTCAGCATGTAGAAGAATGCAAATCGACCCCATTCTTATCTACTTGTACAAAACTCAAATCCAAGTGGTTGAAGAACCTCCACATAAAACCAGATACACTAATAGAACGTGGGGAAGAGTTTCGAACACATGGGCCCAGGGGAAATTTTCCTAAACAGAACACCAATGGCTTCTGATCTAAGATCAAGAATCGACAGACAAATGGGACCTCATAAAATTGCAAAGTTTCTGTACTGTCTTTAGGACTAAATGGCAACCAACAGATTGGGAAAAGATCTTTACCAATCCTACATCTTATAGAGGGCTGATATCGAATATATACAAAGAACTCAAGAAGTTAAACTCCAGAGAATCAAATAAGCCTATGAAAAAATGGGGTACATTGGGGAATGCCAGGGTGTTGAAATGGGAGTGGGAGCATCCTCATAGAATTAGGGGGAGGAGGAAGGAGGTATGGGAGATGTGGGGGAAAGGGATAACATTTGAAGTGTAAATACATAAAATAACCAAGAAAAATTTAAAAGATGTGGTACAGAGCTAAACAATGAATTCTCAGCTGAGTAATATTGAATGGCCAAGAAGCACCTAAAGAAATGTTCAACATCCGTAGTCATCAGGGAAATTCAAATCAAAACAACCCTGAGATTCCACCTCACATCAGTCAGAATGGCTTAGATCAAAAACACAGGTGACAGTAGATGCTGGCAAGGATGTGGAGAAAGAGGAACACTCCTCCAGTTTTGGTGGGATTACAAGCTGGTACAACCACTGTGGAAATCAATATGCTTGTTCCTCATAAAATTGGACATTGTACTACCTGAGGACCCAGCTATACCACTCCTGGGCATAAACCCAAAAGATGCTCCAACACAGAACAAGGACACATGCTCTACTATGTTCAGAGTGACCTTATTTATAATAGCCAGAAACTGGAAAGAATTCAGATGTCCTTCAACAGAGGAATGGATACAGAAAATGTGGTACATTTACACAATGGAGTATTACTTAGCTATTAAAAGTTAATGACTTCACAAAATTCTTAGGAGAATGGGTGGAACTAGAAAATATAATCCTGAGTGAAGTAACCCAATCACAAAAGTACACATATGGATCATACTTACTGATAAGTGGATATTACCCCAAAAGTTTGGGATACAATTCACAGACCACATGAAGCTCAAGTAGAGGGAAGACCAAAATGTAGATGTTTCAGTTCTTCTTAAAAGGGAGAACAAAAATACTCACAGGAGGAAATACAGTGACAATGTGTGGACCAGAGACTGAAGGAAAGGCCATTCAGGGACTGCCCTGCCTGGGGATCCATCCCATATGCAGCCACCAAACCAAGACACTGTAGAGGATGCCAAGAAGTGCATGCTGACAGGAGCCTGATATAGCTGTCTCCTGAGAGGCTCTGCCAGAATCTGACAAATACAGAGGCGGATGCTCGCAGCCAACCACTGAACTGAGAACTGGTTCCCCAATGGAGGAGTTAGAGAAAGGACTGAAGGAACTGAAAGGGTTTGCAACCCCATAAAGAGAACAACAACATCAACCATCCAGACCCCCCAGAGCTCCCAGGGACCAAACCACCAACCAAAGAGTATACATGGAGAGGCCCACCAGTCCAGCAGCATATGTAGCAGAGAATAGCCTTGTAGGGCATCAGTGGGAGGAGAGGCCCTTGGTTCTGTCAAGGCTTGATGCCCTAGTGTAGGGGAATGTCAGGGCAGGGAGGCAGGGGGAGTGGATGTGAGGGTGGGGGAGCACCCTCAGAGAAGCAGGGGGCAGGCAGGTGAGATAGTAGGTTTCTGGAGGGCAAATAGGGAAAGGGGATAACATTTGAAATGTATATAAAAAATCCAATAAAAGGAAAAAAGAGAGAAAAGAAAAAACCACACACAAATGTGAGTGCTTCATAATCACCAGCAATAATGCTAGGATTGGGAGTGTCTTAAGCAAAATATTCCTGGACCTTGCTGAATTTTGATAGCCCAGGCCTCCGACACATGGAAGCAGGCCAGCCTGGGCTCTGTGGTAAGACTCTGTCACATGTATATTCATATCTTCCCTCTGCCTCCTCCCCCTCCCCTTCTCATTCTTTTGGTTCTTGGAATATGGGGGTGGGGTGTCTCTGTCTCTGTGGACTAGAAAACCTAATGAGAAATGCTCAAAATAAGGTAAAGTATCAGGGTAGATATGCACAGTAGCACAGGCTGTGCACTGCCCACCTTCAGGGCACATTGTTTACATACATTCACTAGGGCATAAATGGTGCCTCATTTCCAAGCGAGGCCTGCACAACCACATAGTATTGACCCTTGACACACGGTTACTCATCTATGCTGAGTAATGATAGATGGACTAACCATGGCAACACATGGCAACACCACCTCTGAGGGGGTTTCACAAAGGAAATGACTACAACTGAAACTTGAGAGAAGTCAGCCAAGAGAAGGGGAGAGTCGTCCACCGAAAGCGAGTTCCATGTTATAAGGACAATGACAAGGGGTTCAGAGGCCAAGGTAAGCAAAGGGTGCATGTAAGGAGCCTTGGAGTCTCCTGTTGCTGCCTCATGTGACCCTCAGTCTCCTATCTTTACAAACCCAGGTCAGCTGTGCTCAGGCTTATGGGTCTCAAGCTGTTCTCTAAGTAGCCCCGGTGACATCTGCTTGTCTGGAGCATTCGGTTCAGAAGCTCTGGGTAAATGTGATTCCCAGAGAAGATCCCCATCTTCAGACAGATGGCTCCAGATGTCAGCTCCATTCCTGCCACCTGTTCCACCTGATCAAATGTCAAACATTTTGATTCAAATAACAATCAAGGTGATTATGGTACTTCTTTCTGTATTTAAAAGTTTTTAATGTAATGCTATAGAATTTAAAAACTTTTCTTGAAGTAAAGTTAAACTTTTTAGTAGTCTTCCAGAAGGGTAGCAGTTAATTTTATATTGCCGCTGAGCACAATCAACTTACACAGAGTAAAATAATGTTACAGTGAAAATTATGTGTGCATATGCAGAGACATGGATTTGTGGATAACTGGATAGATGGCTTGACAGGCAAAGGAGTGGGTGGACAGGTAAGTGAAGAGATGGATGGATGGATGGATGGATGGATGGATGGATGGATGGATGGATGGCTTATTAGCGACTCTTGGTTGCTATGACATAATACTGAGATCAATAGCAACTTAAGGATAGTTTATTTTGGTTTATGAGTTCTATTGCAAGAGTCCATAATGGAGCAGAAGGCAAGCCAGATGGTGGCCGGAGCAGAGAGCTGACAGAACATGTTTTTCTTCTGTTTACAGCAAACAGAGAGAGAAAAAAGTGTAGCTAAACCATAAACTCTCAAAACTTGCATCCCCCTGCTAAACACCTCTGCATCCAGTGGCATTAGTCCTCCAGAAAAGCTCCACCATCTAAAGGTTCTGAAGGTTCCATAACCTGCCCCAAGAGTGCTACCCGCTGGGAACCATGTATTTGAATACAAACGACTACAGGGCAAATTCTCATTCAAACACAGTACAGAGAGGACTCAATGGCTAGGAGGTATCACAGTTAGCTTCAGTTGCCAATCTGACACACTGGAAGAAGGAATCTCATTTGAAGAACTTCTGTGTAAGATTGGCCAGTGGGACATTCTCTTGATTGAGGGTTAATGTGGGAAGGCCCCGCCCACTATGGGCTGTGCTAGCCCCAGGCAGGTGGCCATGGGTATAAAAGAAAAGCAAAAAGCCGAGAAAGCCAGAGGGAGAAAACCAGTTAGTAGCATCCCTTCATGATCTCTGTTTCAGTTCCTATTCTGAGTACCTGCCCTGTCTTCCTTCAGAGACAGATTGTAACCCGGGAGTCCTAAGATGTAATAAGCAACTTTCTATCCCAGTTTGCTTTTGGTTGTGGTATTTATCACAGCAATAAAAAGCAAACTGGGACAGAAATTGGTATTGAGTGTATATGGTGCTGCTTGATGAACTTAACCGATTTGGGTTTGAGGATGGTCAATGAATTGTTTGGATCTTGGAGCTGGGGAAACCACTGAGTGCTCAGAGCTTGCTAGGCTGTCTCTGAGTTCTTAGAATATAGGAATATTGAGATCACTGCAGATAGTGGAGGTCTGGCCTGTAAAGTTTTAGAAGAAAGCAAGGAATCTACCAAGACAGGACATGTGATATACATTTAATTAAGAGTCCGTGCGCCTAAAAACCTTTGCTTTAGTGGAAAAATGGATGCTGGTCAGTTGGGGCTGAAAAAATCAGCCATGATTAATAAGAGACAAGTGCCAGTGAGGCGAGATCTTCTGAAAGTATTTCCTTGGGGTCAGGACACAACAGCTGTGATCTGCGGGGATCAAGGCTACGTCTTAAGCTGGCAGCTGAACTTGGTCATGTGCAGGCACCTCCCATGGGGTACAGGTTTGGGTGGCATAAAGAGGTCATGCAGAACAGCTGAGGCTTAGCCCACTGTGGCAGGCAGGGTTGGTGCACAGCTCTATCAACTGATGACTATTAGTCGTACAGAGTAATCGCTTCCATTGTGTGTCGTGCTCCTATACAGCACATCTCCACAATAGTAATTCAGCCCTCCCTTCTGTCCCTCTCCCGTCTTTCCTGCATATTGCTATTTGCTACTGGTTCCTCTTCTGCGTTTATGTCCTCCTCCTCCTCCCAGAGTCTGCATGTGAGAAGAATGGGACGCTTGTCAGTCTGGCTTACTTTGCTAAACAGGATGCTCTCCGGTTCCACTCACTTGCCCAAAACTGATGTGGACGAATGTTTTGTTCTTCTTAATGGATGGAAAAACTCTCCATCACACAGATCTCTTTATCCATTCCTCCACCGATGGGCATCTGGGCTGATTTCATGGCTTAGCTGTGGCAAACAGTGTTCCATCACAGTAACTATGAAGATACAGCTAATTACTGAAGGATGACTTCATTTTCTTCAGGGATATATACCCTGGGCAGTATAGTAGGAAGGCGTGGTAATTCTAATTTTAGTCTGAAGGACATCCACAGAGGCTACAGCAATGCATACTCCCACCAACACTTTCAGGTTGGCTGCCCTCTGCCTCTTTCCAGCATTTGTCGTTTATTTTCTCAATGATGCCATTCTGACCAGGGTGAGATAGAATCTTGGTACCATTTTGATTTGTAGTTCCTCAGTGACTAAGGATATTAAACATTTTTTCATGTACTTATTGGCCATTTACATTCCTTCTTCTATACCTGTCCAGTTTATTTCCTCATTTCTTAATTAGATTATTGGGGCGGGGGTTGGTGTTCACCCTGGATGTTAATCTTCCGTGGGATGAATAGCTGATAAGGCTTTTCTCTCGTTCTGTAGGCTGACTCTTCTGATAACTGTTTCCTTTGCCATGTAGAGCTTTTACATGTCATGTGAATCCATCAATGTCCATATCTTTTCTGCAGAGTTGTCCTCTGTGATGTCAAGAGTGGGCATTGTCTTTCCTAAGACTACATGAAATAGAGAGGCCCCACCTCCCGTCCGGCTTTGCAGTTACTTAGACTTGGCTGATTCTGAACTCCTGGTTTTAGAATACTGATCAACCACCTTTAGTTCACTCTAGTAAGCTCTCCCCAGGATCCTTTTCTAATAATTTTATTGCTAAGAATTAAAATAAAATTTACCTCTTGCTAATAGATTTTCCTAGGCTGTCAACATCCCTCTGTCTGTGTTGATGCTTGTGTATTGACAACCGTGGACACTGCCTGGCCACACTTCACCCCACGGATTCTAAGATACTGTTCAATGTCAAGGGTGTGAAATGCTTAAAAAGAAAACAAAACATTAAAGCTAGTGTAGCATCTCGTATCCAGGAGATGTTAAGGGGTGTGTTAGAAGTATATTGTCACACATATTTATACCAGTGCGAAACATTTAAACATGACTGGAAAGACCTATATCCAACAATCATCTAAGGTACTAAGACTGGGGATGTTTGGCTTTCTTTGTATTTTTCTGTAAAGTTAGCAGTCTTCTTTCCAGTAATTAAGTACATGTTTTCAAATGCAACAAGCATTTATAAAAGATGTAAAAGATAATATTTATGGAAAATTGGGCCAAACAAACTCTCATTGTGTGTGCGTGTCTGCCTGTGTCTGTGTGTATGTGTATCTGTGTGTGTGTGTGTGTGTGTACTTCTCTGTGTGCCTGTGTCTGTGTATGTCTCTGTGTCTGTGTGTTCTGTTTATGTATTTCTGTGTGTATCTGTATATGTGCCTGTGTATGTCTCTGTGTGTGTGTGTGTATATCTCTCTCTGTGTTTCTGTGTATATGTGTCTCTGTATGTGTGTCCGTGTAGTCTGTGTCTGTGTCTCTCTGTGTGTGTCTGTTTATGTGTGTCTCTGTGTGCGTACCTGTATATGTGCCTGTGTATGTCTGTGTGTGTATGCCTCTGTGTTTATTTCTGTGTATGTCTTTGTGTGTGTCCATGTACATCTGTGTCTGAGCCTCTGTGTGTGACTGTGTCTGTGTCTCTGTGTGTGACTGTGTATGTGTGTCTCTGTGTGTGACTGTGTATGTGTGTCTCTGTGTGTGTCTGTATGTGTGTCTTTCTGTGTCTGTGTATCTGTGTGTGTGTCTGTGTATGTCTGTGTCTGTGTCTGTGTCTCTGTGTGTGTGTCTATGTATATGTGTCTCTGTGTGTGAATCTGTATATGTGCTTGTGGATGTGTGTCTGTGTGTGTCTGTGTATGTGTGTCTCTCTGTGTGTCTGTGTATGTGCATCTGTTCGTATCCGTGTATCTCTCTCTCTCTCTCTCTCTCTCTCTCTCTCTCTCTCTCTCTGTGTGTGTGTGTGTGTGTGTGTGTGTGTGTGTGTGCGTGTGTACACCCTATGGAGACATCTCCATAGGTTGGGAAGACCCTGAAAGTATACTCACACTTTGTGTTTCACCATCACATTAAGCAAGGAGCTGAGTTTCCCTCTCAGCCCTTTGCAGCCCTTGGCAGCCCACTCATCCTCCTGACTAGTGTGTGCATGACATTTGGGTGTCAGGTTAATGGATGAAGCCACCCTGACCATAACACACATCCTTCTCCCCTTTCCCTTCTATAACCCTGTTTTGCTTCCTTTGGGGTCCTAGTGACTTTGGAGACTCACCTCAGTTAAGCATTTATGCCTTCTCTGTGGTCCATCGATCCACCTGAGCAGGACTCTTGCTGCCACGGCGACCGCTGTCCGCGTGCATGAGTACGTTTTCCTGCTTGCAGAAGCAAGTGCTAACGTGGAACAGGATGTGCAGGAGACGTCGCAGGAGGACACCCGTGAAAAACAGAGAAGGTGGCAGGAAGAGGGAGGAGATCACCCAGATGAGAGGAAAGTCTGAATCCAGTGAAAGGGCAAAAGGACCGGACCAAGGGGAAGGGGCCACGGATGAGCAGACTGCAGGACAGTTCAGAGTTGGCCAACATAGGAAGGTCCTCAAGCCAAAGCCAACTTTGAGAGCCCCACCCCACAGGGACACCATCCCCTCCCCTGTAGCCAGTTTTCCTCTGGGCTTCCGGTAGCTCTGGAGTCACAACTTAGAGCAAACATGGGCTGTTGATCCTGAAGTGGCTGGTCTGGAGGGAGAGCTGATCAGTGTGTCTACCATAACCTGTGACAGGTGATTTTGAATATAGAGGTGAAGAGAGTGAGGCAGATTTTTACTTTATGTGTAAGGGCATTTTCTTGCGTGTATGTCTATGTACTGTGTGCTTGCTTGGCGCTTGAGAAGGTGTCGCTCTCTTGGGACTGGAGTTACAGATAGCTGTGAGCCACCACGTGGCACTGTGAATCACATTTGGGTCCCATCAACCACTACTCCCAACTACTGAGCCATTTCTCCAGCCCTCAAATACTTATTTTAAATGACTGGAAAGTTTTGCAAAATAGCTCACAATTAAAAAACTTAAGGACTATTGACCTGAAAATTTTCCCAGGGTATTATCCATCCATTTGTCTTCTGAGTTCCTCTGACCGAATTCAGTGAGAGTAGTTTTACTTCAGTTTCCCTTGATCACTGACATTGAGAGATTCCTCAGCAAAATGACCTTTGCATTTTGAAAAGGCTCCAGTACTTATCATTTGTATTAGTCCATTTTACGTTATGAAGGGAAAATAATTCTCATAGTCACATTTCCAAGGAGAGTCACAATTTACAGTAGCACACCAAGTTATATATTTATACAACTGGAATGTAGAAAGAGGTGGGCGCGATTAGCAACCACACTTGTGGCCTGTTCTCAAGTGATTCCAATACATATTTTTTGTGTGCTATTTGATTGTAGACCAATCTAATTCATGCATTATTCATGCATTGATCTTATTTTTCTATACTTAATTCTCTTGTCTCAACATATGACATGCTGGATTTTTAAAACTTTTCTTCTACTGCATATATTTTAATAAGGCATCTTAAACATTTTGGAATACAGTTGGGTATCAATTAACTGGAGATTGTTTCATTGAATAATAAGGATGGTGGCATCATTATTTATCCCCAGCCTTTAGACTTTAATCCCATCTACTCCTTTCCAGCTCAGGTCTTTGTTTTCTTCCTAATTGTCCACCAGCATCCTTAGGATGTTGTATGACAAAGGCTTACTTAGGGGCCCACCCCATCAGAGCATGTGATGTTGTGCATCCACATAGGCACAATTAATCAATGTTCACAACTGACTCTGGTACTCAGTTGAACTCTTTTACTCCACCTCCAACACCCTCCACTTTCATTTTCTACTTCATTTATTTCTAAATTGCTTGTAATGTTATGAATACAGCCCTCTTATCACCAAGGGGGAGAGAGGATAAAGATATATGGAAGTCTGTAGCTGGATTAATCTCCAAGAGATGTCTTAGTCATTCCCCTCCAACCAGCACTTTAATAAAGATTTAAAATATGAACTAAGATGAATGTACACAACAGAGAAAAGCAAAGGATATTTAGAATTTATTTTACTAGAGAGCTGAGAACAGAAAATCCCATTATGGACAAAAAACTCTCCCTACTCTGATACTCTGTATATATTTAATCAATCAGAAAAATCAAATCAGAAAAATAAATGCTTTAAAAAGCAAGAATGTTCAGATCAAAAGTTGAATGGTTTCCATTACTGAACAACTAAATTGGTTTATTACTAAAAGGTAAGTATGTTTGGTCACTATGGCATTAAGGAGGAATTCAGAGAATTGAGGTGTGGATCGTTCAGAATCCATGTGACATTAGAATGGGCAGACATCTTATTTAGAATGATTGATGGCCCCTGCTGAGATGAACAAGTGTGGAAAACATATGCCACCTGGTTTTGTGTTTTGGCTGCCAGATGGCGCCTCGCCCCACCCAGCCCTGGGCTGTCCCCTCCGTGTCCTTCTCCCTCTCCACTCCCTATACTCTACTCTCCTCTCTGGCTGGCAGCGGGCAGTGATGTATGAGGCCCATGTGTATTCTGAATATCATTGAATAAAACAAAAAGCCTAGGGACCTGGATGGGAGAGGGAGGCGGAGGAAGAAAGCGGGGCAGGACCAGGTATGTGAAGAGATAGGAGAGAAGTGCAGAGGGCCAGGAGAATTAATAGAAATAAATAGTAATGGGGAGTGGGGGACCACTAGAAAGTCCCAGATACCGGGATGAGAGAGGTTCCCAAGACTCAATGGGTATGACATTAGCTAAATACCCAACAGGGGGGAGAGAGAATCTGAAAAGACCATCTTCAGTAGAAAGGCATGGGGCCCCCAGTTGAGGTTGAGGCCACCCACCCATCTCAAATTTTTTAACTTAGGATTGTCCTTGTCTAAAGGAAACAAAGGGACAAGAGTAGAGCAGAGGCTGAAGGAAAGGCCATTCACAGACTGCCCCACCGTGCAATCCATTCCATCTGCAGACCCCAAACCCAGACACTATTACTGATGCCAAGATGTGAAGAGACTGGTATGGCTGTCCTCTGAGAGGCTCTGCCAGCACCTGACTAAGACAGATGCAGCTACTCACAGCCAACCATTGGACTGAGCTTGGGACTGCAATGGAAGAGTTAGGGGAAGGACTGAAGGGGATTGAGACCCCATAGGAAGAACAACAGTGTCAACTAACCGGACCCCTCAGAGTTCCCAGGGACTAAACCACCAACCAAAGAGTATACATGTGTGGGTCCACGGCTCCGGCTACATATGATGCCTTATCTGGCATCAGTGGGAGGGGAGGTGCTTGGTCCTGTGGAGCCTTGGTGCCCCAGAGAGGGGGAATGCTAGAGGGGTAAGGCAGGAGTGGGTGAGTGAGAAAGCAGCCTCTTAGAGGCAAAAGGAAGGGGGATAGAGTGGAGGGTTCATGGAGAGGAGACCAGGAAGGGGGATAACATTTGAAATACAAACAAATAAAATGATTAATAAATTTTTTAAAAATGACATTTCTCAAGAGCCAGGGAGGGAAAAGCCTATATTCAAATGCTTTGTTTTCCAAGACACATTTTAAAATTTACTTATTTATGTGTGTGTGTGTGTGTGTGTGTGTGTGTATGGTTACCCACTTGTCATGGCTATGTGTGGAGGTCAGAGTTGGTTCTGTCCTTTTATCATGCAGGTCCCGAGAACTCAAGTTGTCGGGTTTGGTGGCCTTACCTACTGAGCCATCTCCCTGCCCAGCAGGACATATATTGACAGCACCTGAATGTCATATAGCTGTCTCACCTACTAGAAGATAACCTTTCCATCTTCAATACCAAGACTTTCTTTGGAACATAATAGTCATGTAGCAAATGCTCATTGTATACATGAGTTTTAAAAAGTAAAAACATGGTCAACTTATAAGCCATCCCAAAACAAAGTGAACTTTGGACGGTCTGGGGTCTGTGATCCTGGGATTCTTCCCAGGAGTCTACCACAGTGTGCTGAAGACCCCTTTGTGTTGAGGTTCTAGTACTTCTGTCTCCCGTTTTCTTTCAATGACATCGTGATGTCAATGGAGTTTGTCTGGTCTTGGTTCTGCTTTTTTTCAAGAAAGAGTTACCCAGGTGGAGTTGTTCCACCCCATGCCACCACTCCCTGCCACCAAGATCATAATTTACCTGATCTTAGACATCAGACTTTCTTCGAGGGGCCAACTCTTTTACTTGGAATCAAACATTCTTTCTTTTTGTATGTGTGAACTTACATTTTAAGAAAGGAACTGTGCTGAGTGCCTTCTATCCCAGCACTTGGGAGATGGAGGCAGGAGGATTCAGCGTAAGGTGATCTTACACAGGAGACATCATCTCACAACAATAAAACAAAACAAAACAAATGATAAAAAACCCAGACAAACCCGAATACATAAATAACTTATATTTTTGCTATGAATTAATATAAATACAATATCAAGCAGTAAAGAAAATAGAATTGGATCTGGGGCTGTGGCTGTCTGAACTCAGGCACTCGGCTCCATTCCCAGACTAGAAAAAGGAAAAAGGACAAATGGAGGAGAAGACAGACCTCTGAAGCCTGGCTGTGTCTAGTAAAAGCACCATCAGGATTTGGTAAGACAAGCCAATGCATTTGCGTATTTAGCACACATTTACCTTTACTCCCTGTTTCCCTTCCTTTCTTCCTTCCTTCTTTCCTTCCTTCCTTCCTTCCTTCCTTCCTTCCTTCCTTCCTTCCTCCCCCCTCTTTCATCACCAGGGAAACAGAAACAACATTAATTCTGTAGAAGTTGTTTGGTTTAAGGATTGGTGTTCTAGTTTGTGTTGTCTGCTCCTGTGAGGCACACCATGACCAAAAGCAACTTAAAAAGGAAAGGGCTTGTTTGGCTTGTACTTCCGGGTTCTGACCCATTGTTGAGGAAGAAACTCGTGGTTGAAGCAGAAACCCCTGAGGAGAGCTGCTGTACTGTCTCAGACTCAGCCAACGTTTTTTATGACCCCAGACCACCGGCCCAGGGGAAAGCATCACCAACAGTGGGCTGATCCTCTGTATTAATCAGCGATTGGGAAAATGTCCTACGGACCAACCGAACGTGGTAACTCCTCAATCCAAACTCCCTCAGATAACCCTGAGCTGTCAAGTTGACAGCTGAAGCTTACTACGAGAGTTGGTTAAGCAGATATTGGGGAACTAAAACATATAAAAAAGATGCTGAAATAAAACCAGGAAGGAAGTGGTCACTAGGCTGCACCCCTCAGAACTGAAGGATTCATAGGAGAGTTGGGGTGGTCAGGACCAGGAAGCTCGGTAGGGACGGAGAGGCAGAATGGAGACTTAGACCTCTGGGGCGGGTACGGAGAAATGCTTCTAGAGAGAAGGCAACATGGGTGTGTCTGTAAAGGCTGTTGGGTAACCAGAAGCCAGAAGCCCACGTACAAGGCAGCTGCCCCTTTTTCCTCCCTTGGCTTCAGTCCCCCTGGGCTCCCTACAGGTGGACTCTAACAGGGAGCGAGACAGCAAAGACATCTTACGGGAACTGTCCCAGCCCTAGCTCTGTATAACAAGGTTCCCAGGGGGACGAGAACAGTTTTATAATATGAAAGCAAATGACTCAGAACAATCTACATCTTGTCTGTTTCTGTATCATTGCAAAGCCCACATCTTAAGTGATGGGGTGTATTTTGTACAGTGATTCTAAATCCCACTTTCTTAACCATTTCCTATTGTTAGACATTCACGTTTATGCCCTAGGTTTTGCTTTTGATAATAAAAGTGTCTTGAAAAAGCCCCACATTTGTCCTACTGTATGTTCCCTCGGGGCAAATTCTCAGAAGGTTAATCTCTGTGTTAGAGGGCATGAAAAGTGCCGTGACACCTCCGATTGTCAAATTGCTTTTCAAACCAATTGTTTCAATTTGTGCTGTCCCCAACAGCACATGGAAATGAAAATGAATTGGCTAAAACCTAAAACCCACTGTGTCCCCAGATCTCTGTGCTTGCAAGGTTCAAGACAGTTCCTTGAATCCTCAAGGCTTCCCATTCTGACCTGGCAAGCGCTCGGGGGGGGGGGGGGGGGGCGCGCGTGCGCGCGCACACACACACACACACACACACACACATCTGTGCTAACCACACAGCAATTAGGACCTGTGACTTTACTTGGCTAATGTTTTAGACTGGTGGTTAGAGATTTGATTTACAAATTTGGGAGGTGTTCAAAAGTCATCCTTTTGATTCAGGCAACTAGGGTACAAAGCTTTTATTTTTAGGCAGGAGCTCACTGTGTAGCCCAGGCTGGCTTCAAATTAGCGATCCTCTTGTCTTAGCCTCCTGAATTCAGACATCACAGGTGTGTACCACAATTCCTGGCTAAAGAAACTATTTTCTCCTCTTTAATTTTCCTTACAGCACATGTACCCTAGGAATTTGGCCCTCAATAAGAGCAGACTTTTTAAAGAAGTCCTATTCGGTCTTAAGCTTATATTTCCAGTTTCTCTGAGTCTGTGTGAATAACTAGTATAGGCTGGAAACCATTAGCTGGTAACTTCGAAGGAAAAAAAGCCTGACAAATACAAAATTCATTTAAGACTGTTTAAAAGCAGAGTCAGTTTTTCTAAAAGTACTTGAGATAGAATGAGTAACTATCTCTGCCCTTGGATTTATATTCTTACATTTTTATTTTAAATATTAAAAGCTATAGCTTTATTATATTTTAAGTTTTAAAGATTTTAGTGATCTTTAAATTAAAAGTTTATATAAAGAGATTCTCCAGGTCCTTGAGTGTGTAAGAATACAGTGTCTTCTTATGTGTGAGTTTGTTTCTGTTGGTGTGTGTGTGTGTGTGTGTGTGTTACCAGGCATTGGATGTAGGGCATTTCAAAGGCTAGGTATGTACCCTACCATGCACCTGTCTCTCTACAGGCATGTACCGTATTGTGTACCTGTCTCTCTCACAGGTATGTACCCTACTCTACCACATTCATGTCTCTTGTTTCCCTTTTAATTTTGACACAAGAACTCACTAAATTGTCCAGACTAACCTTGAACCGACTTTGTACCAAAGGAAAGTCCTAAAACTTCAATCCCCTGCCTCAGACTCCTAAGTAACTGAGAATGGTGGCCAGCTGGCCCAGCCCTCAACCCACCTGCAATGCCTTTGAATGGTGACTTTTTTTTTTTTTCCGGAGCTGGGACCGAACCCAGGGCCTTGCGTTTGCTAGGCAAGCGCTCTACCACTGAGCTAAATCCCCAACCCCGAATGGTGACTTTTTTAAACTAATGTTTTGTGTTTGCTGTCCAGGAGAGAAGGAAAGTTTATCAGTTATTTTGACATAGGACTATTTTATAAAACATTACTTATAATAGATAAGCATACATGAAATATCTTCTGATTCTACATCTATATAGTGTTCTTTGTATGGATAAATTCACAAATCAGATAAAAATACCCCTGCTTTTATAATTTAAAACAAAAGATTGTGTGCTAACCAATCGAGATGGCTCCTGGGGAAAGGACCACCAAGCCAGATGACCTAAACTTGACCTTACGGACCCACATGCTGGAAGGAAGGACACTCCCACATTTGTTCTCTGACCTTCACATGCACTCCACAGGGCAAGCTTGAGAATGTGTATACAATAAGTAAATAAATGTATTTTTTTAAATGTTAAAATAGTTTGTACTTAGAGCCAAACACAGTGGTGCACATCTGTAATGCCAGACTTGGGAGACCGCTGCAGGAGGATCAATAGTTCAAGGGCAGGCTGTACTAAGTAGTGAGTCAGGATCTATAAAGAAAACAAAGGAGAACTTATTTTATTTAAGTCTAGGCACATAGCTTCACACATAACTCTATATAGAAATGCATCTGGAGACACAAGCTAGTACTTGGAAGGTTAAATTGTGCTAATAAATGACCATCTCCACTTCCTTTAATTAACTTTAATAAAGCAGATTTCATGTAGCAGTTTGTTCTATTAAATCTAAGTCATCCCTCTTCCTTCCTAAATTTATGGCCTCTAATTTCAGTACACCTCATATTTATCACACACACACACACACACACACACACACACACACACACACACACACACGAGATCGTGTCCTTGTGTTCTTGTTTCATGGGATTCAGAGTGGCTGTGAAGTTGTTTTTTTGTCTCCTTCCTTGGCCTTTTGGGTTGGTGAACTGTGGCATGCTTTGCTTTTTGTCTTGGAGAGGGTGGGAGGGGGAAGGAAGACAGAAGCCTCTGTCTACAGTCTCCACATGGCTGGCAGACCTTGCCCAGTGTGAGGAGAGTGAGGGCCTGGGCTGTGAACCATATTTTATGGCCATTCAGAACTGACAAGTTAGTCAGCCACAGAGCACTGAGAGGTGAAAGACACTTCTGCCAACAGTGTAGAGTTGCAGGGCTGACAACCTTACTCCTCAAAGTAAGTAAATCAAAGCATGAGCATTCAGAGCCAATTCTGAGGAACAACTATAGTGCCGTAAATATGTGCTTGAGAGGAAAATATGGCACTGGGAGGAAGTCGACACACCTCCACAGCACATAGAAAGGTCTAGAAAATGCGGCAACTGTCTTAAGCTGGTTACTGTAGGGAGAAGATGAGCGGAGAGTGGCAGGGCTAATAGAGAATGTGGAGGTTTGCCTCCTAACAAGGAGGACACTTTCTGATGACATCACATCCCCACCCAATCATACACTCTGAGAAGAGAACAGGGACCATGGTAGAGTAGGGTGCAAAGACTTTAATCCACTAAGGATAGGAGGATTCAACGCAGTAGTGAATCTGCAGGCTGCTTCAGCCTGGCAGCTTTGACAGTGTCAAGTGAATCCAACCAGGGAAGTGGAGGAAGAAAGGGCCCAGGCCATGTGGAAAGATAGGACGAAGTGCGGAGGGGTGTGTGTCTGGGTGGCTCACCAGGGTTGCAGGCCACAGGGCAGATTGATAAGAACGTGGCAGATATGAGATATGAGCTCAGGCTCTGAAAACAGGCTTTGGCAGGAGGCCCAGTTTGCCCCACATCCCTCTGGAGGAGGGAGAAGCCAAGGTCCACTGACCTTTCTGGATCATTCACTCAAGTCCCACAGAAGGAATAATCCCATCCTTGCTCATTCCATCCTCCATCTATGTGCTGACTGCATCCTGTCCCTTTCCTCCCATCCTAGGACTGAAGGGGTACCATACGGTAACAGCGCAGCCTGAGAACCAACCATAGCTGGCCTAGAACTTGACATCGTCTGGCTCCACTGAGCCCCTAAGTGACTGTGATGGATCCTTACTAGGACCTCAGCAGGAGAGAGAAGTCAGACAGGCTAGAACTTAATTCCCAAGTGCACGGACCATGACCTTGTAAAGTGGCCTGGGGCAAGCTTCATAAATTTTATCAGCTTCAGTGTCTTCATCCACAGAGGGGGGACAATAATAATATCTGTCCTCCGGCTAGCTTCAGGAAATCAATCCATCTCTTACACACAAAGGTATCCACACCTACTGAGATTCAGACGTGCCTGTGGCAAGTGTAACTGTTGTTCATAAGCCGGGGGAGTGGGTTAGGCAGCGAGACCCTGCTGCCCACAGAGACTAGCTGAGGACAGCAAAGACTCCAGCTAGGCCGGAAGTCACCCTGTGCAGCTTCAGCTTCATGTAGCTGGGCCCTCGTGATGTGTATAGCAAGGTGGTCACTTGGCTCCGTGGCGCTGACCAATGGAACTCTTGTAACTTACTCATGGAACTTCATTTTCAATGAATTTTGTCCCAATCTTTAGTTGGAGGCATGGAGCCCAGAGAGGTGCTACAGTTCACACTACAGAATTCCCTTCTGTCTCAAACTTCAAAAGATTCCTGAAAGAATGTGTCACCCTCAGATAATTAAATGGTATAAATGCCCCATCTTAGAAGACCTTAGGAGGTCACGTGTGTGTGTGTGTGTGTGTGTGTGTGTGTGTGTGTGTGTGTGTATGAGTGAGAGAAAGAGAGAGAGAGGCAGAGAGAGGCAGAGAGAGAGAGCCAGAGACAGAGAGAGAGACAGAGAGACAGAGAGACAGAGACAGAGAGAGAGCAAGCCGAAGGGGTCAGCCCCACACCTCTGCTGAAAGTCCCTGGCAGGTTACGAGAGTGCCCAGGCTATATCCTGAAAAATTTACCTCAGACTATCTTGACGGTTACTTCCTTTCCCCACCTGTTCCTGATTGCCGAGGCCATGGCCCTGGCCTTGCTTCCTGCCTCTCTGACCCTGCAGGCAGATACTGTTTCTGTCAGGCTGACCCCTGGCTTCCTTCTGTGGCTCAGCAGTCTGAACTGGGCCTGGAATCTTCCTGATGCCAGATCCCATACAGAGTGCCCTTCAAGATCACCCCACCTCCAGAAAGAGACCCAAGACCCACAGAATCATGAATCCTGTAAGATTTTGAGGCACTTTAAGAATTAAAAATACTGTATAACTTTAGGACTTAGGTTTGGTTATCAGTGTGAACGTAAATACAAATCGTGTAGCTCAAAAGGCCTTGTGCACAGATGACTTGACCTTCTCCTGGTATGTATACACTGGAAACCAGAGCTCACTCATACATAATTAAAGATTACTGATCCAAAGTACAGCATGGCGTGCCTGGGGTCAGCCGACATTCAGAGGGAGACCATGGCAATTGGTTGATTAGGGAAGGGCGTAGTGGTGATTTTAATGCAATCACATTAGGTAACACAGTGGTCCAGCCCTGTCTGGTAATTACTTCCCAAGGCCTGGAATACACAGCAATCTCTCTTCAGGTGCAGATGAGAGAAACAAATATTGTCTTTCTTCTTCTTCTTCTTTACAGATGAGAAAGGTGAACTAGAGTTGTTGACACTGTACAAGGTCACAGCCTGTAAATTTTGGAGCTGGGTGTTGAGCCTTTGGCAATCTAGGCCCCAGTTCCATGCTTTCAACAGATGTCTTCTGTCCTGCTTAACTTTGCTTTGTTTTGCCAACTGTGTTCCCTAAGACTGGCTGTAGGCAAGCCTGTGAGGTCTTTTCTCAATTAGTGACTGCTGTGGAAGGGCCCAGCCTGTTGTAGGTGGAGCCACCCCTGGGCAAGTGGTCTTGGGTGGTTTTGTTGTTGTTGTTGTTGTTGTTTTGTTTTGTTTTGTTTTTGCACTCTACTGAAAAATTTATTTCTCAAGTCCAGTATTATAACATTTTTGCCATTGTTTTTTTAATTGTATTTTTAAATTTACATTTCAAATGTTATTCCCTTTCCTTGTTTCCTGTTCATAAACCCCCTATCTCATCTCCCCTTCCCCTGCTTCCATGGGGGTGCACACCTCCCCACCCTGACAGTCCCCTACACTGGGGCATCGCGCTTCTCCTCCCATTGGTGCCCAACAAGGCACCAATATCTGCTACATATGCATCTGGAGCCATGCGTACTCTTTAGATGGTGGTTCAGTCCCTGGAAGTCTTGGTTGGTTGATGTTATTTGTCCTATGGGGTTGCAAACCCCTTCAGCTCCTAACTCCTCCACTGCAGACCCAGTTCTTAGTTCAGTGGTTGGCTGTGAGAATCCACCTCTGTATTTGTCATGCTCTGGCAGAGCCTCTCAGGAGATAGATATACCAGACTCCTGTCAACTTGCACATCTTGGCATCAGCAACATTGTTTGGGTTTGGTGACTGTATGTATATGGACTGGATTTCCAGGTGGGGCAGTCTCTGAATGGCCATTCATTCAGTCACTGCTCCAAACTTTGTCTCCATATCTCCTCCTATGAATATTTTTGTTCCTCCTTCTAAGAAGGACTGAAGCATCTGCACCTTGGTTCTCCTTCTTGAGCTTCATTTGGTCTGTGGATTGTATCTTGCATAATCCAAGATTTTCAGCTAATATCCACTTATCAGTGAGTGCATACCATATGTATTTCTTTGTGACTGGGTTACCTCCTCACTTAGGATGATATATTTTCTGGTTCCATCCATTTGCCTATGAATTTCATGAAGCCATTGTTTTTAATAGCTGAGTAGTACTCCAGTCTTGGGTGTTAAAGAAATCAGACAGAGCAAGCCACGTGGAACGAGTCAGTAAGCAGCAACCCTCCACAGCCTCTGCATCAACTCCTGCCTCCAGGCTCCTGCCTAAAGTTCCTGCCCTGACTGACCTTAGTGATGGAGTGGGACTTGAAAAAAATTGTAAAACGAAATAAATCCATTCCTTCCCACACTGCCTTTGCTCATGGGGTTTTCTCACAGCAACAGAAGCCCTAACCAAATCACCCTCATTGAGCTGCTCCTCAAAATAAAAATGTCATGCCGACACCTTGTCATTGGCAGAGGTGTTAAAAATAAATTTGTAAATTAAAATGTAATTACATCATCTCTCTTTTGCCCCACATTTAGTCCATTTATTGTTGTTTGTATGTCCATGTTTTCAGGGTTGACACTTGGGATTAGATAGCCCAGAAACTTCATTCCTTTAGGAAGACTAAGTCCCTCTTTCAGCAATCTTTAGTTCCCTGTAGTTCTTTGTCTATGATGGGGCCCATTGCAATTTCCCCCTTCCACAGTAGCATGTCCTTTGGTGGGGTTGTGTTCAGGTCTTACTTAGGCTGCCATACTGTTGGAGTTTCCTGTCTTCTCAGGAGCCACAGGTCTTGACAGACTTCCTAGTCCTCTGGCTCTTACAAACTTCATCCTCCCTCTTCTAAAATGTTCCTTGACCCTTAAGCATGAAAATTGTATTGCAGATGTGTCCACCGGGGCTGGACACCCATTCTCAGTATTCCCTGTATGGGACCAGTTGTGGTTTCTGTGATGGTTTCCACTGCTGCCAAGAGAAGCCTCTTTAATGAAGGAAGAGAGCTACACTATCTGTGGGTACAGGGTAAATATTTGTTTTCATGTTTGCTTGCCTGCTGTATGAGATTCTTCAAACTGAGAGTGAGTTTAGTGGACAAGGGCAGATACCACTTCAAAGTGACTACTGACTGTTTTCAAATGTTGAAAGAGCTAAGCAGCAGGAAGCCAGAAACACAGGGAAATGAGATTTTGCTCATCAGTTAACCAAAGCTTAGTACCTGCAAGCCAAGAAACAGCAGACGCCCCAGCAAATGTCCATGTTTGTCCATATTTGGACACCTAATTTAGACAACCCTAGAATTATGAGTCCTGAGCTTTCCCAGAAACCCCGGTCACTGGGTTTTGACTTTGCTTAACTTTACATGGAGGGTTACTAACACGACACATGTGGAGAGCCCGCCTAGGCTTTTGCTGGGTTGGGTTGTTTGTAGAAACCACACTGGCTTGAGTTTGTAGCTAGTGTGGCTGTGACCCATTGCCTGCGCCCAAGTAATCTTGGTGTGGTGACAGTTCTATGCTCCCACGGCTTCCGGTTCATCACTGGACTCTGCCTGCCAAATGAGAAGTGCAGACATGTGCTTCTGATAAAGTTCCAAAGCATTGGCCCTGAAGAGAAAAATCAAGAAACATATTCTCGAAAAGTTTTGGTCAAAAACACCTTTTCTGTTGATGCAAATATTCTATATTTTATTAGTATAGACAATGAGAAAAATGCTTTTTCACTTTTCTGTGAGTACTGCTCAGACACAGATTGCCCAGGCATGGCCTGCTGCCCCACCCTGCCATCCCTCTCCTGCACTCATTCCTTCTTTAATACGGTTGAAAGCAGAGTTTCAGAAACTAAGCTGGGAACTTCCCTTGATCTTATTTGTAAACACAACAACATCAAACATCACATAGGCCATAGCAGTGGACCATGGGAACATCAGGCGTCTGGGGAGAGCATCCACATTTTTTAAACATTCGCTTTCTTATAAACTGTGTTGAATTCATTTGCACACTTTTGAACCTTCATTATTAGTAGGAAATGATGGATCCTTCAGCATCCATCCTAACACAAGTTTGTTGAGGTATTGCCTCTAAAACCTCTTCTCTGGAGGCTCCAGCTCTAAAGACTATTCCAGACTGATCTAGCTGATTGAGTTAGTGCCACCATAGCACACTGAGAAGGGACCAGTCCAATCCAAAGCAAATAACTCCTTTCCCTCCACATTCCTAAGTGGCTAGGCATGTTCTTCCTACTCTTAGATGCCTATAATTCCTGGTCGTGGAGTCAATTATGACATGTAGGAGCCAATAGACTGAGGTTTTCCTTCATGAACGGCCCTTCTGAAATGGGAGCAACACATGTGGCAGCCATTGCTGGCAGCCTCCTGAGTTCTCATCCTCTGCTGGTCGTCATGAATTTTAGACACTTCTCTATTTTTTTCCAAGAGGTGTCATGAAGATGTGCATACGTCACTGAGGATCCCTTATGGTCAGTGTCACTGTTATGGTTTGAATGTAAAATATCCCCTCAGGCTCAATTGTTTTGAAAGTTTGGCCCTGAGTTTGAAGGCAGTGGAGTCATTAGAAAGTTGATCCAGGCTGTAGAAATGAGTCACTAAGGGCAGACCTTTGTACGTGAAGCCTGGTCACAGTTCTGGTTTGGCTTTTTTTCTGGAACACTGCCACATGAGGTATTTATCCAGTATTTTCGCGCCACTGTGCATGTCACCACAGATAACTGCTATGTGACCATGCCTTCCTCATTATGAGAAACTGAAAGCCCTCAGAACCAAATATATTCTTCCCCCAATAAGTTGCTTTTGTTAAACATTTTGTCTCAGAGATGAAAAGAAATGAGCACAGTCACCCCCAGCCTCGGCACCTGGCAGAGAGCCTAACATATAGCAGGTGTTTGATACTGATGTTAAGATGAATGAAAACCAACAGAAGACTCCACCGGGCCTGTTTCCTTACTTTGAGCTTCTCTTCAGCCCCTACAGCCTCACCTCACCCAGATGTTTCCCATTCATAGCTTCTTCGTTGGCCTTTTCTGATCTGGGATCCTCCCTCACTGGCTCTACTATCCAGGACATCCTTCTCCCTTGTAGAGGTATTGGCTTGGTCCTCATTGGTCTCCCATCTCCCATGTTTCTACCCATGTTTCATCCTGAAGGGGAATCTTATTCAAGATGTGGCTTCCTCTTGCACCACAGAGATTATAAGAAGAACACATTTACCTTATGACATTTTCATCATTTATGTAGTTGTCATTTTTCTATTCCAAATAAAAAGTAAGCTCCTTGAGAAAGAGCAAAGGAACCTGCGTTTGATTTGTGATAAACTTGGTTGGTCTGGGTGTGCATACGTAGTCCATTTTCTGTTGTCAATAACAAAATGATGCAGATAAGTTAGAAAGAAAAGAGACTTGTTTTGACCCATGGTTCTTGTCCAAGGTCAAGAACCTCAGTGACAACCTTCTTGCTTGTAGCCCTGAGGCGATGGTAGAATGGGGAGAGGTGTATAGCCATCTTGCCAAGCTGGCTTTTCAGAAAACCCACCCTGAGATAACTCACTAACTGAAGATCAATCCGACCATGAAAGCATGGCTCTATCTCCACTCCACCTCTCAGTGTTTCATAGCAGGGATTAAGTTTCAGCCTGAGTCAGACCACACTCACACCATGCAAGAGGCCAACTATTAATGTGGTATTTTAGAGATGTTTGTGACTCTCCAAATACTGACAAAACCCTTAAAAAATACTGGAATTGTGCTTAAATATGAATGTGCTAGCAATTTAGGGCATTAAATTGTTACCTTGTTTCCTTTCGTAAAACATTAATCTATCAAGTATAAACACATTTATTTAGGCAGGTATTGCAAACGCTTCTTAACTTTTTCCAACACTGTGCAAAGAAAAAAATTCCCATTGTGTTAGATTTTTTTCTCTCCCTTTCAATCTCTTCTGAACTTCTGAACAATCTACCTCTGAATCTTCCCTACCCTCCACATATGTACACATGCACACAGATTCACAACCCTCCCACCCTCCATACATACACACATACACACATGCACACAGATTCACAAGCCTCCCACCCTCCATACATACACACATACACCCAGATTCACAAGCCTCCCACCCTGCACACATGCACACAGATGCGCATTGTATAATAGGTTCAACAATCAAAATTATATGATTTATAGCTGCAAATCTATGTTTTGAAATTTTCTGCTTTAAAGGCCAGCTCTAAAGGCTCCACTCCTCCACCAGTGCACTGACTGCAGTAATACTGCGAGTCTCCATTCTCATCCTGGGAACCTCATTTTTATTTGATTTTGTTGGCGCCGCTCTATTGGAACGTGTATTGCTCGGGCCCCTGTGGAGCACTGAGCAGGTGTGAGGGAAGCAAAGCATCTTTTGTTAATAGACGTTCACCCTGGGAGCTCATGAAAACACTGTCATTCCAATTGCTTTTATGAAAACTCTGTAATTCCCACATTGTGAATTTCTAGCTGAGCCCTGGAGACCAACAGTCCTTAGCACAAGCCAAAGATATGATTGTTGCTATGATTGAAATAAACATTCAGCTTGTTTCTCACAAAAATAAATCCAGATATTTAATTTGAATATCTAAACCATAGAAGAATCATATTAATATTGGGTTTGGCTCTTCTAGCTGAAATGGAGTTAACTCTCAGTGAGATCAGCCCACAGGAAAACAATATCTCAAAGCACGAAAGACAATTTAACTATACTTTACCTGGTTCCAAAGTGGCTAGACAATGGCATTGCCCATATTCAGCCCAAATCATATGCTCACATTTCAAAACCAATAGAATGTTAACCTCGTAGTGGAAGAGTGTGATATATTAATTGTCTACGTCTTCCTAGGCCCCTTGGATCAGCTGCCACAGAGGATCTGGAGGAGGCCAAGTCATACTTTTCCCCTGGGTTAGAGCCAGACATATATGGTGCTGCACTGTCAAGTTGGAAGGAAAGACATAGCTTCGTATATTACAGAACTGTATGTGTCATTAGAAAAAGATGCCAGAATGCTTTATTTAAAACTTTGTTTTCTCAGGTTCTGTTACCCAAGTGTATCTTGGCATAGACAACTTCAGATTCAAAAATTCCAAGACATACAGCCGAGTTTCACATACAGCCGAGGCTATTACATTTGGTTGTCCGCCACTAACACCTTTCTCCTTTCTTGCTCACTGAGGAGGGAACTGATGACTGAGTTTCCACTAAAAAATGTCACAGTCTTCTTGCAAACCACAGTGTGTGCTCCTGACAGGCTCACCTGCCTGCTCCAAAATGAGAAACACTGAGGAGTGGAGTGGGACCACTGGACTTCTTAGATAAGGCCATTAGAATCAATCACTTGCCATTCCAGGAAGAACTTTCAGAAGAACGATCTAGAAGGCTGCTCTGATAAACTTGCCAAATTGCTCATACTTGGCTTAAAAACCATGGACTCTTCAGAGGCGTATCTTTCCTCTACAGAGCAATTGAGGCTATATCTGTAGGAGCTGAGTAAACTCACTTTCTGTCTTGGAAGTTTTCAGGATGAAGAGGAGCTCTCATGTCAGTGTCAAGTGTCAGCTGACAACCAGTCATCTTCATGTGCAATCAGCCATGCTGAAGTGAAGGTAACTCCAAGAAGATGCAGCCTCTGCAAAGAGCTCTTGTGGTTCCTTGTGCTGCCTGGCAGTTGGGCAGAGAGGTAACCAGACCTTGGTTATTTCTCCCCATGGACTCTCATAGGGGAACTTCTTTATTTAAGTGTAAAAGTTTGGTTGTCCATTGGGTTTGCCATACACTTGAACTTGTCTGGGAATACAGTTCTAAGGGAGCAGACCAAGTGTGGTCCCCCTATAATGATTCCAGCCCCTGCCAATTATCTGAGCTAGTGGACACAGACTAGACTGGCCTGAGTCCAGCTGCCTGTCCCCAGCAATGTTACCTTGTTTGTACAGTTACATTACCTAAGCCTTTCATTGTTTCTGCAAGCAATATTGGGATTTAATTTGAGCCCTTTAGGCATATGGGTAAGAATTTAGCTATAAAATACGGAGAATAAGAAAGGTGGTGTCTGACAATCGGTGACCCTGGAAAATCACTAGAACAAGAGAGGCCATGTGGTTCTCACAGCTGCTTAAAACCTCCCCACCTAAGCGAGCCAGGTGTGGGGTGCACGCCTGGAATTCAAGCAGGACTGTAAGTTCAAAGCCACCTAGATTGCACAAGGAGATCCTAGTGTTCTTCAAAACACAAAGCAAGACATGGTGAGAGGCTGGAGTTAAGGGCACGTTCTGCTCTTGCACAGGACCCAAGTTTGGTTTCTAGCACTCATGTCCAGCATCTCATGACTGTTGTAACTCCAGCTCCAGGGTATCTAATGTGTCTGGTCTCCAAGGGCACCTATACTCAAACATGCATGCATGTGAGCACACATACTTAAAATAATAAAAATAAATACATAAAAAAACAGAGAAAAAGACAAAAAGATCCTGCTAACTGACCCTAAGTGACTATTGTTCAAAGAGCAATAAAATGGAGTGGTTCCTACAAGGTGATGCATGATGATGGGGGAGGGGTTGCTAAAAAGCTGTTGCCAGGTCTAGTGGTACCATGTGAGTGTTTTACCTACGTCACTGGATCACTTTTTTCCCCCACAGGCAGCTGATGTACTAGAAGAAAAGCATGTCTGAGCAAGGAAATATTCACAGTGCAGATGCCCAGCATAGCTCCCATGACTGTAGGTAAGCCATCTTTATTCTTAGAGCAAAGCACTGACCACCACTGGCTGTTCGTGCCTAGCATAGAGTCTCTTTGAACATCTATGCTGCTAATTATGGCTGACCCTTTTGTATCTCCCACTCTAGGCAGGTCATTGAAAGAGGGAAGTAAGGACCTGGTAAATTCCATGACAAGCATTCTGGAACTCTGGAAGGAAATCAGGAGGCCAGGGCTTTAAATAGGAAAGCTAAGACCAGAGCTGGCTCCACCTGCTATTAGGGAAAGGAAGACACTAGCCATGATGGCCGTGATGTCTTTTTTCTCCAGCAGTTCAGCTGGAGGAAACAGCACTGCTGGCCCCCAATCCTAGAGCTGGGAGGAGCTGGTGTTCTTTAGCTGTGCCCTTACAATAACTTCTTGGTACCCGTCTCTCTGTCCGTGGCTACAGAAACGTCAGCGTCTACATTTGTTTGAAATATGTGAATGCAGTGTTTTAGATGAGTTGGCCCACGTTTATGTCCCAGTTATTATGTAGCTATGTGTGATAGGAACCTTGTATTTGTATTAATGTTTACTCTGCTATAAATGCCAGCCCTCCTCCAGACTCTATGATTGCTGAATACATGGGATCATTGTTTTCATTTATCACCTGAGCACACGAATTCTTAGACAATAAATAATAAAATCTAAACCTGTGGTTGGTCTCCACAATTAATATGGAGAAGAAAAGAAATACTCTGTGGTGCTTGCCAAAATATAGATTCCTGGGCCACATTTTCAGAAGTCCTGAGTTAGTGGGTCTGGGAGGAACTGAGAACTCTAAGCTGCTCGTTTGTACCAGAGGCAATCGTGATAACATGGCAGTAACTATCCTAAACACACCCCAATACAAGACCCCATTATTCAAATGCCTGTCTCTCAGCTGGACTTTGCCTACCCCATCTTCAAACTTAGTGAAATGGACTTTGAGCTCCAGCTATGGATCCCCGTTGTCACCATCCCTCACAGCTCAAGAATAAACAGTCCCCCCTCCCCCCCAAACACACACACACAAGACAGAAAGATCCCTGTCTTTGCCATGGCTTTAACATTTCATCACTTGGCACTAAGGTTGGTACCCTAGATGCTTCTCCATATAGAATGAATGCATGCACAATCGTTATTTCTTCTGACAAATGTCTTCTAGTTCTAAAACAGGAATCCAAACCTACTTGTCCTTAGGCAAAGACTCCCCTAGAGGTGGGGAGCCACACCTCTTAGATAGTGCAAATCACTCTTTGTCTGTAGTAGATGGGTACTGAAATTTTCTTGGGGTGTGGCAGGATCGAAAGGTTCAGGCTCCAGATGGCCTCCCCGGATCCTCAACTGGGGGAGGGCTTCTTTTCTTTACATCAGTTCATTCTTCTTTCAAAAATTCTTGGGTTTGCCCTGTTGCTTTGATTTTCAGTGTCTCCACCTGTTTTGTGGGATCAAGGTTTCCTTAGTTCTCTGGCTCCTAAGCCTTGGGATCGGCCATAAATACCCTCCCACTCACCAACTCCTGAAGCAAGCCACAATCCTTTAATCCTTTTGAAGATGGAAACAGCTGGAAGCAGGCTGACTGTAGAGCGAGCAAATGGAGACCAGGGGCTATTAAGTCTCCTGGGCTATTTTGTTCCATCAGGCATTTGGCCACATAATTGTGGCTGGTGCTTTCTGGATGTCCTGAATTCTGGGAAGCCCCTCCCAGGTCCACCTTCTCAAATGCCAGGGCTTATCCTGGGGTTCTCTTCCTTACCCCCAAAGACCTTCTTCCTCCTATTTTATTTTGATATTGGTTTTATTTCATCCATCCTCCTCAGGAGAGAAGGAAACTGGAAAGATATTAATGATAGACCTCCAAGTACTACAAGAAAGCTTCCAGCAGAAATAGACTGTCCCTTCCAGAGTCAGCCTTTTGTTTTAAACAAGCAGAAGGTGGCTTGCTCTCCCTTCCAGGGACAAGGGCTGCTAGGGAAGGATATGAGGGCTGGGGGCTGGGGCAGGAGAGAAATGGCTGACAATGACCCAAGACAGAACATCCTCAGGAAGCTCCATGCTGCTCAGATTGCTTTCCTTCCTCCTACTTTGGCTTCGAATGCCGTCACAGCCAGCACCTCTGAGTTCATATCCCTGCCTGTGCTTGAGGAGGCTGTTTATCTGATGCAAGGGCTCACCTTGGGCCTAGATGTAAACTTGTATCTTCCAGGAGCCAGGGCAGCCTCAGAGGCAGCATTTGAAAGCATTAGGATCTGTGACCTCCTCATATGACCCCTGCCAGCGGCAGTTTCGGTGCTTATGTAATGATCATTTTCAGGATTAAGTGGGCTAATCCATATATACTAAAAACCAGTGCTTCCCACATATGGACACTTTAGGCTCTACCCTGATAACTCATCCTATTGCTTTGTTTCCATCAGCCTGGTCTCCTTGTTCACTTCTTAGTTCCCTAAAGAACTAAGTTTAATTCAAATCTTAACTCACCCCATGCAGTCAAAAGCAAAGGATTTCAACCCACTTTGATCCCTTCAGATAAACTAAAATGTAAATCAAGTCATACATAGATGATTGATGAGAATATGATTAGTAATATCATAAATTTGACTTTTTTCTAGGTCACAGGATCAGAATTTGACTGTCAGTAACTAGGGAAGACAATCTGAAGACCGTCTTTGCCACTGTGAACAGCATGTTTTACAAAAGAAAACTCTTCTGTCTGCAGGGTAAGCATCTTAGGGAAGCAGAGGCTAGCCTTGGTGGCTTTCACATAGTGGCCAGAGCTCTTACCGGCACCACCGTACCCTACCTTCATCACTGCCCAAGTCCTCCCACCAGCTCTGCTGTCCAGAGCACTTGGCCAGCTCAACAGCTAAACAGGGCTCTTGGGGTTATTCTTCCAGGAACCAAGCTTGTTTTTTGCACGGCTCTCGTTGCATAAGCTTTATACTTGTGAACGGCCTGCTCCAGCCTTATTTTTGCTCATTTACAGAGCATTGAAACACTTGGCTTTCTTTTTTTTAAAGAAGTCTTTAAGCAGAGATAGTTGAATAATCATTAAGATTTGAAGATATATTGTACTGCACCTACATTGTCTCTTATTGTTTAGTCTTAATGCTGCAAAGGAAACCTAGGCACTCATTTGTTTGGAGATCAGGGCTCTGATAACCTTTCACCACGGGCAGCATTGAACCATGAGTACATCTTTTATAGGAAAAATTGATGACCCCATATAGACTTCAGATGCTCAGCTACACATTTTTGTTACTGGGCTTTTCATCACTGTAACTTATGCCTGAGGCTCTCAGCTTATGAAGACATCAGGCTGTTTTGGTTCCCAGTCTTGGCTATTTCAGTCCATCAAGTGGTCAGCCAGCCCCACCGGGCCTGTGGCAAAGCAGAGAGATTATCACAGTGGTGGGAGATGTGGTAGACCCTGTAGCCAGAAAGAGAATAAACAATCAGGTTCTCATAATCCACTTTAGGATACCACCCAATAACCTAGCTTCTTCAGGGTCTACCTCTGAAGGTTAACTCCCTCCCGATCCCTTGCATTAAACATACAGGCTTTCAACAGACATAAATGATAGTGATGTTGATACTCTGCCGTTTTGTTCTTATGGCCTGTCTGTTCAGCCCCTAGCTCTTTCTGTGCCCCTGTGACTGCTTCTCAGCGTGACACATCACGCCAAGAAAGAAAAAGTTATATTCCTTGATTAGGAATCGATGATAGAATATTAAACCATGACTTTTAAAAACTGACTTAGATGCTCACTTGTTCTGAGAATTCACACATAAAATCTACCTTACCTTAGACTTTATTCTGCTCAAATGGTGACATATAAGAAACAAAATAAAACAACAACATAAAAAATACCCCAGTTGGCATTTGTGTAGAAGATTATTATGAAATAAGGACATTATTTTGAAATTTTAGAATATTATTATTTAATACAGATTGAACAAATCCTTGTTACAGCAGCTATTATACACTGTGTTCTCTCTCCACACACTCATTTCACAGATAAATTCTGAATATATTTTATGATATATATGACAAATAAGAGTAAAAACTGATTAGCTAATGTTGTAAAAATGCTATGTGCCAAATAATTGTCCGAGTGTTTCAGCAGTATTCGCTCCTTAGCTCTCAAATCTTCTCCAGGAAGATTGGTAATCTTGCTGTGTTCATTTTAAAGAAGTACCGTTATTAACTACCACTGTGTGTGGCCACACGAGTGGAGGTCAGAGGACAATGCTTCGGGCTGTTCTCCTTTACCAGGGGAGGCACTGGGCTTCTGCCATAAGCACTTAACACACTGAGCCATCTTGCCAGCTCAATTTTTTTAATAACTCTTCTTAGTGCATGGCTGTGTTTGTAGTATGCCTGTGTGTTTGTGTGCCCATATGTGTGTGGGTGCATGTGTGTGCACATGTAGGCCAGTGGCAGACCTTGGGTGTCTTCCCTGATCCTCTCCATTCTGTTAAGTGAGGCAGGGTCTCTCACTTGAACTCAAAGCTTGCCTCTCTGGCTAGTCTAGGTATCCAGCCTGGTCCTTCCGGGACAGTCTAGCTCTGCCTCTCCAGCACTGAGATCGCAGGCAGCCCCAACAGTTGACCTGTGCTTACATGTGTCCTAGGGATCTGAACTCTGGTTTTCACACTTGTTTGGCAAGTATTTTACCCATTAAGCCATCTCCCCGTCCTTCATTCAGTTTTCAGCAAAGGAAACTGAGGTACCAGGATGCTAATCGGCTGAAGGTTGCACTGTTGGTTTGTAGTGGAGGGGGGACTGAAGGCCAAACATGTGACTCAGTTCGTGGACAGCCATTTTGCTCTCTCGATACCATGTTCTCTTACAGAGGAAGGAACATCTCCATTTTATAGTAAGGATCTGGGCCTCAGAGGGACTAACAACTTTGTCCCAAATTGTGAATGTTAAATGGCAAAGCAGCTCAAACTAAAAATGGGCATTTGACCTGGTGAGCCCCTCCCAAATTCTATATCTATTTTTGTCTAGGCTCCAAAATCCTATTACACCCTTTGACTCTGGAATATATTTGAAGATTCTATTAGAAAAACCTCAGTAACTTCTATTTGTTTTACAGTTGAATATTTATCATTTATTTCTGAATTGCATTTAGAAAGAGGATCATCTAATTTACACCAGAACCCTTTTTACTGAAGACCCAAGTCTAGGGGACTTCTCAAAGTCCTCAAATGTGTAAGCACTTTTCTTTGATTTCTATTTTAAAGTTCTAATGGAATGAACATGGCAGAAGACTGGCAATTTTTGACAGCTTTGAGATTTCTCCCAACTTCTCTTTTAACATTCCCCAGGGAAGATCAAACAATTAAAAATGGAAAGGAAAGCTAAGATCAAATGCAAGAGAACAGCCTGACTCACCAGCACCTGTGCCAGTCAAAGACTTGAACCGAGGAGCACACTGTTTAAATTAAGTCATGGCTCCCAATCCTCAACCAGATCAGGACAAATGTGCCGGAAGGAGAAAGGGCCTGCTGCTGACTCACCCATTCTGTAATTGTGATACACCAGGGCAGAGCAATTCAGGAAAACAGATGCATTTCCCCAACTTCTGAACTAGTAAAGGCAGATTCTGAGTTCTACCCTGACAGCAGCTCCTGTTTTGTGTTTGACAATTTCCTCAGCTCTTCACCCTGGCCACAATGAGGAGGGTAAGGGTGGAGCTTATTGGAGAAACAAGTCAGTAGCTTCTTCTGGAAGAACTGTTTTCAGAAAAAAGAGACATCTGGTTATGGAAGGAAAACGGACCAAATGTAACCCTTCAGGGTAGGAAGTCTGCCCTAGATAGACGCTTCACTCAGGCATAAGTTGAATTGGATTCCTTATGAGTTTTAATTAAACTCCTGGATAAAAGGCCAACACCCAGGTCCCCTTCCTGGGACAGGGCCTCCATCGGATGTACAACGAACCCTTTTCTGTCTTGTTTGGAGAAGCCGGTGAAAGTGTGCCCTCAAATTGGTGGTGACGTTTAGCCAGTGAGCAGCACCAGGCAAGAAGTCACTTGCTTCAAGCTGGGACAAGGCTGTAGCAGAGGTCACTGTGGTGAGACTAGACTAGACTATTTCATGGTTGAAGCTGAAAACATATCCAGCTCTTTTCATGCTATATCCCCAATTCCTTGGGGGAATTTTTTGTATAAGCACCAGCCCTCCACATCACAATAAAATACCCCCGAACTCTGGTTGCTTTACAGAAGTCCAGCCTAAGAGAATATATTGAACGAAAGACTTGTCTTTTCTCTTGTTTTATAATTTTCAAATTAGATTCCAGAAAGTACCGGGCCAGAGGGTTCCATGTTGCTATGCATTCCCAGGTTTTCTTTAGGGGTCAGTCCAACTGCACAGCTTCCAGCAGCGATGGGAACATACAACACAAGCAGCCCCAGAAGCCATCGTTAGTGTGACCTCAAGCCACTGCAGCACTTCTCTGAGTACCATGAATCCCTACACCAGCCAAGTATGTCCTTGTGCTTGTCTCCGAGTCACACAGCTCTCTCATTTCCATTGGGTTTCCAATCTGCCAGGTTTCCAGAAGTTTCAACACCACAAGATTGATCTCAATGTGTGTGAGGGTTTTTAGTTCCGTGCAAGACAATTCCAAGTTTGAAAACTGGGCAGAGTCGGGACTGTTTTCCTGTGCAGAAAGGCTAACATAAAGCAGATGTGGGTCTCTTTCTCCAATCTGGATTATTTGTCAAGGAATGTTAACTCTTCACACACACACACACACACACACACACACACACACACACACACACACACACGAAGGCAAAAATAACAGGCATTAAACTTACTCTTCATGTCCTCTTATTAATAAAAACAAATGTCCTGAATAAACAGACTAAGAATAACACGGACAAACGACCTGTTGGCCACAATCCCCTGCTTCCTGGCAAAGTTTGCTTGCTCTCTTTATCTCGCTTCCTTCTTCTCTTTCTCACCCACCAAGCACTTGAAGGTCCTTGTTGTGTCTTTGCTTATTCCTCCCTTATACCCATCTTCGATGCTTTTTGTTTTTTCCGGAGCTGGGGATCGAACCCAGGGCCTTGCGCCTGCTAGGCAAGCGCTCTACCGCTGAGCTAAATCCCCAACCTTATTTATTTAGTTTTCTTTCTTTTTTTTTTCCGATGCTTTTTTTTAAAAGGTAACTATCCAGGGTGGCTTGAGAAATGGAGACAGGAGGGGTTTAATACAGACATAGACTGAGAAACTTCTAAATAATAAATAAGCAAAAGCCAATGGTTTGGAGTAGTTTTTCTAGATCTTTTTGTTCCACTTGGGAGTGTGAGACTCTTCAAGGTTCCTCACAAATCAAATATGGCAGCACTGATGTTCTGAAGAAGAACATTCAGGATTGGCACAACAGATGTCACCATGGATTTTCCCCACAACCTATAATCATAGCTTGTTTGTCAGAGATCTTGACTTTGAAAGTTTAGAGAGATAAAAAAGTATAGTGTATATATCTAACCTCTGTTAAGGCTTTTAATTACTTGCCAATATCTAAAACTGAAATATTTAGCATCAAACCTCTAAATTATTCTTCATTGCACTTTTTATTGCATATTAACCAGACATATTAATAGATTCAATGTTGTATTGCACACATGCATACATGATGCAAATAGCAAATCCATCCACTTTTATTTCCTCTATCCTCATACTACATCTGTTACTTTATTCCTAATCACCTTTTAAGTCAACCTTCTATATTTGTTTACATAGGTCGTTTTGACATATGAAAGAGAATGCTATCATTTTGTTTTTGGTCTTGGTCTGGCTTAGTCTACTAAAAACAATGTCCTCCAGTTCCAACCATTTTGCTGAAAATGACAGGACTTCTATTTCTTTTTATTTGCAGACCATCTTATAAAAAAGACTGTGTGAGCTTGTGAGTGTGTGTGAGTGTGCATACATATAAATGCAGTGAATTTCCTTGGAGAATGAAAGAAGGCATTGGATCCCAGAAGCTTGAGTCACACATTGTTGTGAGCTGCCATGTGGGTGCTGGGAACTCTTGAGTCCTCTGGGAGAGCGGCAAGTGCTCTTAACCACTGAGCCATGTCTGGCTCCAGAGAGTTCAATTTCTTTATGGCCAAATAGTGCAATACTGTGCTTACAGGCAACAGTTTTTTACGCATTCGTCTCTTAAGATCACCTAAGGCAATTCCATATCCCAGCTACTGTGAATAGTACGATAACAAACAAGGATTTAGGCTGTCTCTTTGGTGTTCTGATTTCATTTTCTTTGACTGTATACTGTGTTCCTTCAAGAGATTTGTCAACTATTCATTTGACCGAGTTAATATCTAGAATACAAAGGATTCAATGGGACACCTCCATGGAATATAAAAAGAACATAAAAACACTTTAAAGTGAAAAAACAAAAAAATAGGCAACCCAATTTAAAGACATATAAAGGACTTGAGTAGACACTTATTAAAAGAAGAAATATAAAGACCTGAAAATACAAGAAAAAAATCTCAATAGCATTGACCATTAGAAAAATAGAAATTAAAACTACAGTGAGGTCTCATTGGGCTCTAGTTAGTATGGGGACCATTAAAAATGCTGTAGATGCAGAGGAAGACTGTAATTTGTTGAAGCCCCTGACGCTCTGTTGCCATTAACCCCAGACATCTTTACCTCTTTGTTTCTTGGTGCTCTTCTTTCCTAGGTATCTCTTCCCTTGTCTGGGACTCTCCTCCTCCATGCCTTCTTCAATCCACTCCTCTCCAGAGAACAGCCTCTTCAGCCTAGTATTGTTCCAGTGTCACCCCTGCTCTTCTTGGCTGTACAGTCACCGCTACCAAGGTAAAATTGACTTTTCTATGACATGCATGTGTTCATATATAAAAGTCAGATGCCTGACAAATGCTGAGAGACTGCCAGGGATGCTCTGAGTGGTTTTCTTTATAGAGTGGTCACGGCCAGCATGGTTTGTGAGAAATGCTGGGTTAAGGTTGAGTAAGGAGCCATGGGTTCCTAGAGAGGCTATCCCATTATAAGTAGGTTTTCTGGAAGATATGGTTTACTTGGTTTGAGATAGGAACGATAGGGGGGAAATTAGCTCATCTAATAAGTTAAGGACAATATTTTCGGCAAGAAAGTGGTATCTGAGAGGCATGGGAGCATTGTCACACAGCTTATTCATGGATAGCAATCAGGTCAGTGCTGGCACAGGAAAATATGCTTGCTAAATAGTAATTAAAAGTAAGAGAAGCAGCATTCTAAGAGCCTCCATCCTTTAAAACCTTGATTCCTTCAATGCTAGTTAAATATCACACCTGAAGTTAATACAAACAATTGTATTTTAGAAGTAAGGCCCAACTATTACCCTGAGATATGTGTTATGGTTATATATAAAGGGCCTCTGTTCCACAAGGCCCATACATTAAAAGTTTGGTCTCCAGCTGCTGGATTAAGTCACTGAGAAATGACTGTAAGGGCACTGATTCCACCAGTTGTTTAGTCAATTGGCGAGTTCAAGCTGAATGGATTTTTTTCCCTCCATCTTTATTAAATTGGGTATTTCTTATTTATATTTTGATTGTTATTCCCTTTCCCTGTTTCCAGGCCAACATTCCCCTAACCTCTCCTCCTCCCCTTCTATATGGGTGTTCCCCTCCCAATCCTACCCCCATTACCGCCCTCCCCCCAACAATCCCGTTCACTGGGGGTTCAATCTTGGCAGGACCAAGGGCTTCCCCTTCTACTGGTGCTCTTACTAGGCTATTAATTGCTACCTATGAGGTTGGAGCTCAGGGTCAGTCCATGTATAGTCTTTGGGTAGTGGCTTAGTCCCTGGAAGCTCTGGTTGCTTGGCATTGCTGTTCATATAGGGTCTCAAGCTCTTCCAGTCCTTTCTCTGAATCTTTCAATGGGGGTCCATTCTCAGTTCCGTGGTTTGCTACTGGCATTCACCTATGTATTTACTGTATTCTGGCTGTGTCTTTCAGGAGAGATCTACATCCAGTTCCTGTAGGCCTGCACTTCTTTGCTTCATCCATCTTATCTAGTTTGGTGGCTGTATATGTAGGGCCACATGTGAGGCAGGCTCTAAATGAGCGTTCCTTCAGCCTCTGTTCTAAACTTTGCCTCCCTATTCCCTACCAAGGGTATTCTTGTTCCCCTTTTAAAGAAGGAATGAAGCATTCGCATTTTGGTCATCCTTCTTGAGTTTCAAGTGTTCTGTGCATCTAGGGTAATTCAAGCATTTGGGCTCATAGCCACTTATGAATGAGTGCATACCATGTGTGTTTTTCTGTGATTGGGTTCCCTCACTCAGGATGGTATTTTCCAGTTCCACCCATTTGCATATGAATTTCATAAAGTCATTGTTTTTGATAGCTGAATTATATTCCATTGTGTAGATGGACCACATTTTCTGTATCCATTCCTCTGTCGAAGGGCATCTGGGTTCTTTCCAGCTTCTGGCTACTATAAATAAAGCTTCTATGAACATAGTGGAGCACGTGTCTTTGTTAGATGTTGGGGCATCTTTTGGGTATATGCCCAAGAGAGGTACAGCTGGATCCTCAGGTAGTTCAATGTCCAATTTTCTGAGGAACCTCCAGACTGATTTCCAGAATGGTTTTACCAGTCTGCAATCCCACCAACAATGGAGGAGTGTTCCTCTTTCTCCACAATCTCGCCAGCATTTGTTGTCACATGAGTTTTTGATCTTAGCCATTCTCACTGGTGTGAGGTGAAATCTCAGGGTTGTTTTGATTTGCATTTCCCTTATGACTAAAGATGTTGAACATTTCTTTAGGTGCTTCTTAGCCATTCGGCATTCCTCAGCTGTGAATTCTTTGTTTAGCTCTGAACCCCATTTTTAATAGGGGTATTTGTCTCCCTGTGGTCTAACTTCTTGAGTTCTTTGTATATTTTGGATATGAGCCCTCTATCAGTTGGATTGGTAAAGATCTTTTCCCAATCTGTTGGTTGCCATTTTGTCCTAACAACAGTGTCCTTTGCCTTACAGAAGCTTTGCAGTTTTATGAGATCCCATTTGTCGATTCTTGAACTTAGAGCATAAGTCATTGGTGTTTTGTTCAGGAAGTTTTCTCCAGTGCCCATGTGTTTGAGATTCTTCCCCACTTTTTCTTCTATTAGTTTGAGTGTATCTGGTTTGATGTGGAGGTCCTTGATCCACTTGGACTTAAGCTTTGTACAGGATGATAAGAATGGATCAATCTGCATTTTTCTACATGCTGACCTCCAGTTGAACAAGCACCATTTGCTGAAAATGCTATCTTTTTTCCATTTGATGGTTTTGGCTCCTTTGTCAAAAATCAAGTGACCATAGGTGTGTGGGTTCATTTCTGGGTCTTCAGTTCTATTCCACTGGTCTATCTGCCTGTCTCTGTACCAATACCATACAGTTTTTTTTGTTTTGTTTTGTTTTGTTTTTATCACTATTGCTCTGTAATACTGCTTGAGTTCAGGGATAGTGATTTCCCCCTGAAGTCCTTTTATTGTTGAGGATAGTTTTAACTATCCTGGGTTTTTTTATTCCAGATGAATTTCAAATTGTTCTAACTCTCTGAAAAATTGGATTGGTATTTTGATGGGGATTGCATTGAATCTGTAGATCGCTTTTGATAAAATGGCCATTTTTACTATATTAATCCTGCCAATCCATGAGCTTGGGAGATCTTTCCGTCTTCTGAGGTCTTCTTCAATTTCTTTCTTCAGAGGCTTGACGTTATTGTACAGATCTTTCACTTGCTTGGTTAAAGTCACACTGAGGTATTTTATATTATTTGGGACTATTATGAAGGGTGTCGTTTCCCTAATTTCTTTCTCGGCTTGTTTCTCTTTTGTGTAGAGGAAGGCTACTGATTTATTTGAGATAATTTTATACCCAGCCACTTTGCTGAAGGTGTTTATCAGGTTTAGTAGTTCTCTGGTGGAACTTTTGGGATCACTTAAATATACTATCATATCATCTGCAAATGGTGATATTTTGACTTCTTCCTTTCCAATCTGTATCCCTTTGATCTCCTTTTGTTGTCTGATTGCTCTGGCTAGGACTTTGAGAACTATATTGAATAAGTAGGAAGAGAGTGGGCAGCCTTGTCTGCCCCGCCTTCTCTCAGGACTTTGTGCACAGGGGGCCCAGATGGCGCTAGGCATTTTCCTCTAGAGTCAGAAATGTGGGCAGCGAGTAGTCTCCTCTGGCTTCCCAGGCATGTCTGTCCCTCTAAAGGTATAGCTCTCCCTCCCCCTGAATGGATTTTTAGGGGATTTTGATTCATTGGTCCCTGGGACCATGTATCTTGCTCTGATTCCTTTCTGTCTGTCTTTCTTCTTCCAGTCCCCCATGAGATACGCTACTTTGTACCACCATACACACCCCACCACAACATTCTGCCTCATCATGGCCCAACATCAAGGAACCAAGTGGCCTTCAAAACCATGAACCAAATAAGTCTTTTCTCTTTTAAAGCATCAATATCTGTCAGAGCAATAAAAATCCCAAGTGTCACTCATCATCTGAACATTTTGTAAGGTGTTATTATGTACATGCTCAGCCTGTGACGTGTCTTTCTTTGGGAATCAGAGGCAAGCAGAGACTGTGGAGTAATAATACAAGATAGGGCATTTGCTTGCTTTTCTAGAGTATCCATTCCATATTGCGTCTTTTCTTTCTTATCCAGAAATATAAAAGTAAGAGGAACAGTTTGCAAATGGAGCCAGTAAGCATCAGGAAAGATTGGACAAGACTTACTCATTTACCTTTGATGAAATAAGAACTATTTCACCCAAAACGTTTCAGAGTTGTTTTGTGGAAGTTGCAACTTAATCAAATCTGATTCCCCCAAATCTCTTCCTGGCAACTGTTCCACAAGTATAAAATATGAGCAAAAAAATCTCTTTTCAAACTCCCTAACAGAATTGTCTGCAACAGTGAATCTACTACTGAAATCTATTTTGTAAGCAGACTATGATATTTTTACATTTTCCCCCTGAAAACAGTTTCAGAAACTAAGTCAGAAAGAGAAGGATACAGTTTAGTACTAGTATATCTTCCTTGTAGCTAGATTTTAGCTACAACCACCTGAAATATACATAGTATACTATTCATCTTTTAAGATTCCAACTATTATCAGCCAAGCATAGCAGGCACTGATGGAAAACATTTATCTTGAAAATCTGAGATAATTTCTGGTTTCCTTGGTATTCTGAAATTGAAGTCTCCAGATTCTTTAGTCAAATATTCTTTCCTTTTGCCTGTTTGGTTTTGTTAGTTTATTTTTCTTCCTGGTACTGGGATTGAACCAAGGGCCTCATGTGTGCTAGGTAAGTGTCCTACCACTGAGCTATAAACACAGCCCCTAACATCCCTTCTTTTGATGTGATCATGAACAGATTCTACTATTCAGGTAGAATAAAAGATTTTTGTTGTTTACACTCACATCTACAGTGTGTTGGTCTGGTACTGCTATGTGCTCAAATGCTAAAACACTGTATCCCAAGACACGACAATCGTATAAACATTGCCTCCCAGTTATCCCTGATTAATTAATAAAGATGCCTACAGCCTGGGCTGGGCAGAAGAGAGTCAGCAGAGTGAAGGATCCCAGGCTTGGGGGCTCAGTCAAGGACCACGAGAGGGAGAGGGAGAGGGAGGGAGGGAGGGAGATCCACAGCAGGAGTAGGTGGATCATGAATGCATGACAACGAGGTCTGGTCTGTTGGAGTAGCAGTGGCCCAGGGGGAACATGACAAGTGGTATCTCGGGGTTATTGACAGAGAAGTAGACAAAATAGCACAGAGGGTTGATAGCTGCCCAGCTCCAGTGCTTTATGGTGTATAAATATAATGGTTTTACGTCTTTTATTTGGGAATTAAATGACCTCAGGTGAGGTAGAAATCCCCAAATACTATTTACCAGAGCACATATCCTCTTGGGGTATGGCAAGGCTTCTACTGGACTTCCCACGAAGCACCTTCAGGAGGCTGTGAGTAGTTCTCACAGAGAGGTGGACAAGGTTTTGGATACTTAGCAGAAAATAACTGATCTTGTTTGTCCTGCCAAATTCCTTGCTGTGAATTTCATGTTGCTGGAACACGATTAAATGCACATTCTTATTGATTTTCCCTCATTTGTTCAGAAGAATTTTGAAAGGGCTTCAAAGATATTAGTTTTGGTCGTAGCCTTGAAGGCTTGAGAAAACAGCTGTTTCTTTCACTTCACCTTTAACCACAAGTCATGCACAGACACAGGGACAGCAATAAGGTCTTAGGGGCAGTCACACTGCATGAAAGCAGTAGTTCTAAAGTAGAACACTTTGATCTCTGGAAAAACTTAGTGTGATAACATCAAATGAGACATCTCATGGCTGACCATAGGATCCAAGAGGAAACAGGTCTGGATTCGCTTCTTAGTTGCCCCTCAGATAAATCTTTGGCAGCAAGCAGAGGGTACGGTTTCCTCAGAAGTTCCCTGGGGTTGTAAAGATTTGTTCTCCAGTGATTACAAAACCATGGGTTAAAGAGTACAGCTCAGGGTAGTGTACTCGCCTAGCGTGTTCAATCCCTAAACCACCAAAATGAATAAACACAAAGGCTCTATACAAACCTTTTCATCCATTAAAGTTTCTCCTTTACATTGTTTTTTACTATAATTTTATGTGTATGAGTATTTTGCCTGCATGTATATCTGTGCATCACATGCATGCCTGGTGCCTATGGAGGCCAGAAAGGAGTGCTGGATTCCCTAGAACTGGAGTTAGAGATAATGTGAGTTGCCAAGTATGTGCTGGGAATCGAATCCGGTTCCTATGGAAGTGTAGTCAGGGATCTAAACCAACCACTGAACGAGCTATCTCTCCAACCCTAAAGTTTCTTATTAAATAGTTTCAATATTATTTTGTATGCTTTTTCAGAGAATTACTTCATATTGATGAGGATTGTAATGTCTAACTACTTAAAAATAATGTGTGAGCTGGATTCATTTATTACTAAGACAGCCTGCTCTGAGGAAGGTGAGCCTGTGTTGTTTGCTATATACCCAGACTTCATCTTCACACGTAGATATAAAGAGACTTGGGTTTCCGCTACCATCTTCCAGCTGCTGTGTCAGGGTTCCATCACTGAGATAGCTCATAAGGAGAGGGGGATGGTTTGGGCTCACTTTTTCTGTCTATGATCACTTGTCTCCATTGCCTTTGAGCTGGTGTGCACTACACTGTGGTGGGAGAGTGTGGCAGGGGAAGCGGTGGATCTTACAGCATTGGTGAGGCTAACAGAGAAGGGATGGCTAGAGTTCAGTAGCTCTTTCCAGAACCTGCCCACCAGGATCTGACTTCTTCTAATTGGACTCTATCTCTTAAAGGTTCTATCTACTACCCTTTGCCTCTCAACAGTACTACAGGCTGGGCACCAAGTCTTTGAGGGACATTTCTTCTCAAACCACAACAGTAACTATATAAAAGCCTGCCATGCTGGTTTTGAGGAGGAATGAAACAACGCTGATTATGTCAGTTGGTCCATGATTCCTTAGTTTCTCACTTTGTAGAGCGCAGTAAGCAGGATATCTGCTCAGCTTATATGTACAGGTTTAAAACATGCCAGCTTTTAACTAAACACTTACACAAGATTTGAAATACTTTTATGACTCTGTTAGGTCACTGTTGGCCTGAACTCCACTGTCAAACAGCAGCATGCATAAAGACAAAAGAATGACTCCTCCAGTCTGCATGTCCAACAAAATTACCTCTTTGGATATAAATCAAGTTATTCTTCATGTGCCAATGCACAGATACATTTATATTAGCATACACACAAAGAATTTTGTAAAATAGTGTTGTATATTTTCAGGCAATTTTTGCTTCATTTCCGAATCCATATTCAGATGTATAATTCATGTTCATGTGAAATAACACATAGATTATGATTCAACTTTTATTAGAACATATTAAAATTGGTCAAAATATTTTCTCATTGAGACAGGGTTTCACTGTGTAGCCTAAGATTACCTCAAACTTTCCATGTAGCTCAGGCTGCCCTCAAACTTGCAATCCTTCTCTGTCAGCCTACTAAAAAATGGAACTATAGGCAAGTGTACCCATACCCAACTGAGGAAGAAGCTCTATAATACTGTACTTTTGTCCATCAATATGGCATAAAGTTTTAATATACTTAGGTATTGTGTGCTTCAAAAAAGAGTTTTTTATAAGGATATTACATAATTTTAGGTGTACCCATTTTTTGATAGTTTTGCACTTGTTTTTGCTATTGTGGAGAGGAATTTTGTCTCCATTTATATTTAAGTAGTAAATGTGGCTATGGTAGATTATTACTGGTTCTTATTTATCTATTTTTCTTGGCAATATTAAAATCTATGCTTATTCAATGTGATCTGTACTATCAGGTTTTTATTATTGTAACAAAATCCTTGAGACAGCCTATGTATGAAGAAAAGACGTTTTTGTAGCTCTTGGTTTTGGAGCTGCAAGGGCCTGATGCTGGTAATGGCCAGTTCTCCTTGCTGTCACATAATGGTGAACAGCAATGGTCAGGGGGGATGTCACATCTTACGCAGCAAGCCAGGGCAGGTTGGTGGGGTCAGACTTGGGCTTTTACAACCCAAGAACTACCAAATGACCACACAAAACTCCCTTCCTCCTTGCCAGTGCCGAGTCCTAGTGATCTATAGGCCTCTGACAAGGTCTTCCCTCTTATTGGCCATCTCATCTCCCTGGGAACCAAGTTTCTAACACAAGAAACATTGGAGGTCAAATCACACACTAGGTATAACATTTTGCAGGTTTTTTTAAAAAAAAGTTTTTATTCTTTGTGAGTTTCGCATCATGCGTCCCAGTCCTACTCATCTTGTTCCTTCATGTCTAGCCCGTCCAAATAGTGTAAGACACCACACACACACACACACACACACACACACACACACACACACACACAGACACGTGTAGTAAAACATCTCTTCATAGAAGGTGTATGTCACAGAGTCCCACAGTACATCCCTCTGTCCATACATCTTCATTTGCGAGTGTCCATTGCAATGTGACACCATCAATGTTGGATCCTCATCAGGACTCCTCCCAGTTATTCTATTGTTACTTTGTGCCATGAGGATCCTGGAGCTCGGCTCAGCAGGATTAGCTCTTTCATGAGTCTATTTGCAGATGATGCAGATCTTAGGGCAGCCGACTCAGAGCCCTGGATCTGGGCACGGCCGGTAGCTGAGCGGGTCCTCCACACTACCTGGGCGAGCTCTCCAGCACTGTTTAGCTCAGGCAATGCTGCCAGCTGCAGGAGGCAGGGCCCACCCTCCTGCTCGCATGCCCTCGGGGCTGACTCACCTGCACCCATGCCTCCAGAGCCAGATCCACTGTGCTGCCCAGTCAAAGCATGGAGCCCACTTTCCCAAGTGCTGCAGCCTGTGAGGGTCTAGGCCAACTCTCCTGTTTGTGTAGCCTAGGACTGGCTCACCAGTGCCTTTGCCATGAAGGTCATCTCTACTGTGTTGCCCAGGTGAGGTACAGGGTCTGCTTTCCTGAGTGCACAGCCAATGAGGGGCCACTCTCATGCCCTTGGGGTCAGCTCTCCCAACTACCACAGGTGTTGAGGGAGAAAGGGAAACAGGTATCACCCTTGAAGCCATGTCACCTCCTGGCAGGGCCAGCTCTCCCACACTCTTACTCTCGTGGCTGATTCACCCCTGCCCTTCCTTCAGGGCAAGCCCTACTGTGCTGCCCAACTGAGGTAAGGGGCCCAAATCTCCAAGTACTGCAGTGACTCCAAGGCCAACTCTCCCTGTAACTTTAATTTTTTTAAATGCCTATTTTTCATGATAGTTCTTAAATGGTTTAATCTCTTTTTAGCCCACTACCCACCAGAGGTAGTAGGAAAGAAAGGATACAGGGGAACTGGGCCTGTTTAGAAAGGTTTTTTTTTTTTTTTTTTTTTTTTTTTTGGACTAACTCTCATCTGTGCTGTTTACACGTTAGCCACGGCAGCTCGATCCACTCACACTTTATGGATACACCAGTAGTCCCATTCAGTAGAGTTAGGATAGCATCAGCAGTGGTGACACTAACAGAGACACCCAGGCTTCAGCCTTGGCACAAATTAGAAAGAAGGGCCAAGAGGGACACCAAGAAAAGTTCTCAGCTCTGCTTCTCTCAGAGAAGTGAAGATTAGCAAAGACTCAAGACCCACAAGCATTGCACAGCTAGCTCTATAAGCAAGCCAAGCCCTGTCTCTCTCACCGTCAGTTGAGTCCTTTTTATACTCTCTCCAAATATCACATATCCTCCACATGTCTTGCCTCAACACATGCATCTGTCTCAGTTGACATCGCTCTGCCAATCAGCCTGAGTCCATGGAAGTGGTAAGAAACTGGAGCGCACCACCAGATGTTTTTTGGTGCATTTCTCTCTACACGATGTAAGGTGGACCAATACACGTGTGTTGTGGTAGAAGAATCCTTAGCGAAGAATCCATGATGTGTCCTTTCACATGCTTGCTTTAGCCTTTCTCTTGTCTGTTTCAGTTGAATGTTCCTTTATGTGTTTACCCCAGCAAAACACCATCCAACCAACTTTCCAAAGAACCCTTAAGTTTCTACCTCATCTCCCAACTGCCACAGTTGGCAAGAGTGTAGTGGGTAAGGCATCACTCCTGCACCCACGCCACCTCACAGCAGATGGGCAAATGAGTGACAGGGCCAGCTCTCCCAGCCTGGCTCACCTAAGTCTCTACAACCAGGGTCAGCTCTGCTGTGCTGTAGAGGTGAGTGGCAGGGTCTACTCTCCCAAGTGCTGCCATGGGTAAGAGATGTGACCAGCTCCCCAGGGCTGCAGCTAGTGAGGGAAGGGCCAGCTCTACACAGCCCCTGAACATCCACATGGTCCCCAACAGCTGTCCTGATCAGGGACACCCCATATTCTATCGTGGTAATATGAGTTACCCCTGCTGCTATGTAACTACGGACCCAGATATGGCCTTCAGTGGCAGCTCGGGCTGGGACCTCACCACAACCCCAAGGGTGGGTTTGGCCACTCACAGCAGGCTCCTCCTCTCCATCCTCGAGTCTCCAGTTCCATCTCTCTTCCTAAGGCTCAAGCTGCCCTGCTTCTCTTTCTCTCCCATATGACCACCACACTCTCTCACACTGTGGCAGCTCCTTCCCAGGCTGGCCACATGGCTGGTGGGTCTGTGGGTGACATAGCAGTCGGCAGTTAGAGAACTGTCGGTCTGTCTTCCTCCTCCCCAGCTGTGATGCCTGGATTTGATTTGACTTGGATTTTTATGTGTCCTTGGCATAAAACAGCTTTGGCCACATGCCAAGTATCAAGCCAGGATGAACAAGGGACTGCCATCTGCTCTGCCCATGACTGATATAAGAACATTCCACCAAGATGTCCCTTTGCCCATTGGTGGGGTTGGGGGTGAGCTTCCTTTCTCCATTTAGGCTGGTCACATGACTGAGAGGACACAAAATAACACAAAGCAGAAATTTCGGATTCAGTTGTTGGTTACACCGAGTCTCTGACATCAAAGTGTTCAGGTGAGGATCCCTCCCTCAGCCTAGTTTCTAGAATAACAGGAGCTGCAAAGCAGACTGGGGCTGAGCCCTGGCTCCCAACATGAAGAACCATGAAAACCTTCATAGCTTAGCTTACATTCAAGCTACCATGTAAGTTGCTGGATTAGGTACTACACATTGGTTGGAGACAAACCTCTATAGTCAGCAAAAGCCATAGCCAGATGTCATTGTCAGCATGTTTGAGCTGGTTCCCTGGCTCTCCATCTCCACAGTGACGATCTGACTGGGCCCATATGTAACCTGGACAAACTGTGGACAGCAGCAGTACGGTGGGCTTGGGATACCTATATTTCACAGCAAATTGCAAGCAAGCCTGTTCTTTGGCCCAGAGGTGAAGATAACCTCGTCCATCAAAATTGCTAACCTGAGTACATTTCAGGCAGGAAAGGATTAGGCTCTTAAATGTTTAGCACACCTAACAAAACCTACAGAAGAGTGGGAGACCTGTGGAGCATCAGTTCTCACGCCCTGTTAATAAGAATGAGTGTTTGCTCTGGTGAGCCACTGTAAAACTAGAGAATTTTAGTTATACATCAAAGTTGCAATCATGAATTTAAAAAAATCCACTGTCATTTATATTTTTAGCTTACATTTTGACACCTTCCCCAATTCCCTTAATTAAAAACAAAACAAAACAAACTAAACGAAACAAACAAATAAAAACAACAGAACAAAAGTAAGTGTTCTAATATATTTTGGGGGTGGGGGTTCTTTATCTTCTGCAAAAAGTGTGAACTGTGTATTGTTTTCCAGGATTTATGTTGTTATTGATTTATGGCCTTTTTTAAGTGGCTAAAATCTCCAACACTAATTTTGAGTGAGAGTAAATATTCCACTAACGAAGTCACTCTTTATTCTAAATGTATTTGACACTGTGCTGTGGTGTCTAGCTGAAGCTCTGAGAGTCACATGTTTTTGCACAGACATTTAGTTCTCTAGTTCATCTGTGTGCAGGTGTTACGGGGAGATCACAGGCTGGCTGCTGATTGTAAAAGAAGAGGAGAGGGGAGAGGAGACAAGGAGACGGGGAGGGGGATCTGCATGTATATATGTATGTACGTGTATTATAGTCTGTGGGTAATGGGCATACCAATCTATTTCCCAGAACTGCAAAGACAACTTGCAGAAGTTAATTCCTTGAACCAAATGCGGTGGTCTGCCCTCATAATCCCAACACCTGAGGAGCTAAGATAGAATGCACACAAGTTTGAGGCCAGCTTGGGATACACAGCAAGAACCCAAGTCATAGATAAGACTACTCATCCATGATAAGCAGATACCAGGAAGTTATGAGCTTTAGATCCTACACAGTTGGCTTATTGAAGGGGTTTGTTCAACGCTCCTTTTACCAGTTCTGAGATGCCTGTGAAGGGACAGAAGCACTACCTGCACCCATGTGTCAGCCCCTCATCCTGTGGTTTCAGGGCTGTGCTGCTTGCTACACAGCTTTCTTCAAACAAAAACAACACCTCAACTTTTTGTTATTTTGATTTTTGTTTGGCTGTTTTTTAAAATGGTGCACTTTTCACTGGAATTAAAAGCATAGATCAAAGGAAAAAATTCTGTCAAGAAAATATTGGAAAATTACTTCCAGCAGTTCCCAGGGTTAAAGTGGAACTTGACACTTTGGGTTGTGATATTCGGGCCGATCCAGCTTTGCTGTTTTGATCACTTTCTCACAGTTTGTAAGGATTACTGAGCTTCAGGAAGAGTACTGATAGAAAAGGGGGTGGAAGAAGACAAAACCGGAGTGCTGGAGAAATGTCAGCCACTGCCTGCATCCCACAGCCACAACTTTTCTGTTGTGAAAATAAGTCATTGCAGGTGTTCTTATCTTGATTTCTTGCTGAAGATTGCTCGTCATGTTCAGAGGTTACCAGAAATTGCAGTGCACTGAAGGCTCATTTATTTCTTACAAAATGGTGCTAACTAACCCCTGTCCTCTTAAACATAAAACAGCTGCTACCCTGGTAGCCTGCGAATCCTCACAGACAGAATCCTAGGCTCTCTGGGTGCTTGCATTACACAATTGGCGATAACAATCTGCCATCAGGGTGACAGGGAGGCCAAGTGTGCTTCAGTGCAAATATTTTCTCTATTTATATAAAAAGTTAAAACTTTATCTTGACAATAATGCATGATTGAATTTAAAAACCACTGAATTTTGGTGCCATTTCAAGCACCTTGACTTCCATTGCTGTCTCTGTCTGTCTCTGTCTCTGTCTGTCTCTGTCTCTGTCTCTGTCTGTCTCTGTCTCTGTCTCTGTCTCTGTCTGTCTCTGTCTCTGTCTCTCTCTCTCTCTGTGTGTGTGTGTGTGTGTGTGTGTGTGTGTGTGTGTGTAATTTAAATACTACTTCTGAGTTAGAGTAACTTGTTTACTGATAGACTAGCTGAGTGGTCCAAAGGAAATCCCTAAACACAGCAAGTTCAGAAAAAAAAAGCGCAGACTTTCAAATTGTATTAAATTTTACCAGTTCTTATTTTTGCAGTTAAAGTTTATAATGTCCTCATGTCTTATTTGTCAGGATGAGAATGATTCCAACTTTGCCTATGAATATTTCAGTGTCTGAGGTATATGAAGATAGGTATTTTACATGACCTTTCAATTTTCAAACAGACAATGCTTTAAAAAAATCTTACTTTCATATCACTGTATTACCAGAAAAAGATGGTTTTATTCTTCTTTCCCTTAAACTTTCTTGTAGAAAATCCACTCAGTTCCTAGAAAAATAAATTCATCTGTTTTTGACAATGCTAGTAGTTATTGTCCTGCTAAGGTAAGTCACTGAAAGAGAAAGCAGTGGATATTTCACGTTTTCCTAGGGTGAGCCCCACATCATCCCCAGAGAGATTTTCCAGAAGATCGGTTCTCATCCTGTGAAGTGTTTAGTCTTTGAAGAGAAAAATTATTCAAAGGAACCCTAGTGTTATAAATCACCAACTTGAATATTCCAATAAGTACAAATCTCATATTAAAATAGCCTCCCAAGGCTCCAAAGACAGAGTTTAAAGGCCTCATGTTGAATCGTAACATTCTATAATTATATAAATAAGCAGAAGTAAAAATAATTATTTAATTATTAAAAAGTTTTATCTGCAAGGAATAAAATTAAATGCCCCGTAATTCTTAATTAATACCTTTAGAATCCCATCCTCAGTCATGAGAATTAACTTTGCAGTTTAATTTGACATTTTACAGTGTGAAAAAGTGAGATAACAACAAGTCTCTTGGGAAGAAGAAGAAGACTCTAAGGCAATTCTACTTAATCCGGTCCTTCTTCATGGTGTTCCACTCTGTCCCTGAAGTTACTAGTGCTCCCCCCCAACCCCAGCACTCCCGTTTCCTCTTTCCATTTTTTATAAGCAGAACCAATTTTAAAGATCTACGGCTTGGATTTTATTTTGCCACAAAAAATGTACTTGGATTTGTTACTGGTCAATCTGAAAGTTCATAATTCAAAGCAAAAATGTTGACTATCAACAATACATAATATTTTAGATATGACACCATGAACTATATCTAGTATAAATTTATAAATGTTTATTCCTTATAATAATGGCCAGTTCATTTTCAAGTTTATTCCTTCATTCTTTCATTAACTCATTGGCTCATTCATTTTTCTTTTTTTTTATTCTTTTTTTTTTTCAGAGCTGGGGACTGAACCCAGGGCCTTGCGCTTGCTAGGCAAGTGCTCTACCACTGAGCTAAATCCCCAACCCCTCATTCATTTTTCTAAATTGTAATGGGATCTACTAGGTGTTGGGCATCCCTGCCTGGGCATCCTGACTAGCAGGAGGGCAGATGGGAAAAGGCTTCGAAGTTTCGATGCTTCTTAAATAAAGAGTCATATAGTGCTAGCTTAGAGTAGTAACACACACCTGTGATTCCAATATTCAGGTGACAGAGACTGAAGGATTGCCAAGTTCAAGCCTTGCCTGAGCCACAATAGGAAGGCCCTGTGATAAATAGAAACCTGGATTGTAACTGTGGAGCATGCTCAGGTAGCATGTGGGAGGCATGAGGTCAGCCACAGCACTGCCACGCCACAGGGAGAGGAAAGCAAACAAGCAAACAGCAAAAGAAACCTTTCCAGAGGAAATAACTGTTCATGGCTGTTAAACAGGAGAATGAGTGGAGGCAAGGTCATGTGAGGGAAACTGGGAGATGTGCAACTATACATCTGTGACTTGCTGAAGGGCAGCCGATGGTGACAAAGGAGAAAGACATGGAACATAGCCAACCTTTCTGTGCCAAGCATAGGAGTTAAAGCTGTCTGTTGGCAAGGGATTTTGAACAGAGGAATGACATAATCAGCTTTGCACGGAGAGCAGGTAAGTTTCCCCAAGGAAAAGTCCTAGAACTTGGAGATTTGCATGCAGCAGATTAGAGAGGGAATTAGCTTCATGTGGAAGGGAAGTCAGGAGGAACAGTCAGGTGCAGCAAGCTCCCATCAGAAGCACAACTCACTCCCATGGGCTGTCCATGCTGCACCCACTGTTCAGAGATGTAACACCCTGGGGTCAGCTGCCACACCTTACCTCAACACTGAAAGAGGTTTCTGGAAGTCTGCAATTACTAAAGAGTGTTATCCTAGGCAAGGTGGTTTCATACATTGAAGGTGATGCCTACAGAGGGACCCAACTGTGAGTTATCAACACGTAACAGTTCTAGCAGCCAAATGACCATTCCCATCTTAACTAGCAACTGATCAGCCATTGAGGAATCTGCTGCAGGAAATTGGTCCCTTTCTAATTTAATGTGGTTTTTTTCTTTTCTTTTTTTGGTTGTTATTTTTTTTTGTCTAAATTTGAGCATTATAAGGATCATCTGCAGAGAGGAGAGATCACATGGGATTTTGTGAAAATGGATGATATCCAAGATGACAACACAGTGTGTGGTCATCCATCAGAGGAAAGATAGTCTGAAGAAAGCTGGACAAGTGGCCATCCAGCGGTGGGGGAAAGGGCAATTTGATGCGGATTGGAATATGTGTGGTTGCTTTGGTGAGAAGTGTCCTCATAGGTTCATGTGTTTTAACACTCTGTCTCTGGTTGGTGGTATTGTCAGGAAAAAATGGAACCTATAGGAGGTGGAGCTCAGCTAGAGGAAGTCTGACCCTGGCATGGGATTGAGGATTTAGAGCTTGATTCTACTTCCTCTGCTTTCGGTTCTCACAGGCTTCTGTATTCTCTCTGTCTCTCTCACTCTGCAGTCCTGTGTCATGAAACTCTGAACCCTTAGGTTAGTCTAAACTGTTTGGTAGAAGCCTAGAATTAGCAATATAAGAGCTGAGAGACTGACAAGGCCAGCCTTAGTGTGGATGAGATTACTTAGGGCAAGAACTCTCATATATCACCCGTAAGAACACAAACTGTACAGTGACTTGGCAAAAGTCATTTTGCAAGTTGTATAAAGTTAAAGATGTACTATGAAATCGAGCCCCAGTACAAGGCATTTACTAAATTTACTATATTATTTGCTAAATTTTACTAAGTATACTATTGAACAAAATACAGAAGTGGACTCCAAACTTTATAGCTTAATTTATAACAGACAAAACCTGGAAACTCTACTGCCTGTATATTTGACAGTCAAATTTCTATCAGCAAATATTCAAATAAAAACATTTTGATGTAGTCATATTATTGTGAGATGCTCAGCAATATGAAAGTTTTGAACACCTGACATGTCTCCAAAAATATATTGTGTTAAATCCCAGACACAGAAGATGACATCTACGTGACTCCACGTCAATAAAAAAACAGGAGAATCTGGACTTGGAATGGGGAAGAATTTCACAACAGAAGTATCAAGGAGCCTTTTTAATGATGGGGCTATTCTACAGTCTATATCACAACCGTATGATGAATAAGTGGCAATATATTGAAATTCGATGATATAATTATGTGTGAATTGTATAGTATCTAATGTGTATATGCACAATCGTGTGTGTGTGTGTGTAAATGTACATGCCTGTGGAGGTCAGGGGTCTACATAAGATACCCCCCTCAATTACATACTATCTTATTTTTTTCTACATGTGCAATCCTCTCTGTTAGATACTTTTTTTTTTTTTTTGCCAGTGGAATTTTTTTCCCATCTTTATTAACTTGAGTACTTCTTATTTACATTTTGATTGTTATTCCCTTTCCCCGTTTTCAGGCCAACAACCCCCTAAGCCCTCCCTCTCCCCTTCTCTATGGGTGTTCCCCTCCCCATCCTCCCCCCCAATCTGCCCTCCCCCCACCGATCACCTTCACTGGGGGTTCAGTCTTGGCAGGACCAAGGGCTTCCCCTTCCACTGGTGCTCTTACTAGGCTATTCATTGCTACCTATGAGGTTGGAGCCCAGGGTCAGTCCATGTATAGTCTTTAGGTAGTGGCTTAGTCCCTGGAAACTCTGGTTGCTTGGCATTGTGGTTCATATGGGGTCTGGAGCCCCCTCAAGCTCTTCTAGTCCTTTCACTGATTCCATCAACGGGGGTCCCGCTCTCAGTTCAGTGGTTTGCTGCTGGCATTCGCCTATGTATTTGCTGTATTCTGGCTGTGCCTCTCAGGAGAGATCTACATTGGTTCCTGTCGGCCTGCACATCTTTGCTTCATCCATCTTGTCTAATTGGATGGCTGTATATGTATGGGCCACATGTGGGGCAGGCTCAGAATGGGTGTTCCTTCTGTGTCTGTTTTAATCTTTGCCTCTCTATTCCCTGCCAAGGGTATTCTTGTTCCCCTTTTAAAGAAGGAGTGAAGCATTCACATTTTGATCATCCGTCTTGAGTTTCATTTGTTCTAGGCATCTAGGGTAATTCAAGCATTTGGGCTAATAGCCACTTATCAATGAGTGCATACCATGTGTGTTTTTCTGTGATTGGGTTACCTCACTCAGGATGATATTTTCCAGTTCCAACCATTTGCCTACGAAATTCATAAAGTCATTGTTTTTGATAGCTGAGTAATATTCGATTGTGTAGATGTACCACACATTCCTCTGTTGAAGGGCGTCTGGGTTCTTTCCAGCTTCTGGCTATTATAAATAAGGCTGTGATGAACATAGTGGAGCACGTGTCTTTTTATATGTTGGGGCATCTTTTGGGTATATGCCCAAGAGAGGTATAGCTGGATCCTCAGGCAGTTCAATGTCCAATTTTCTGAGGAAGCTCCAGACTGATTTCCAGAATGGTTGTACCAGTCTGCAATCCCACCAACAATGGAGGAGTGTTCCTCTTTCTCCACATCCTCGCCAGCATCTGCTGTCACCTGAGTTTTGATCTTAGCCATTTTCACTGGTGTGAGGTGAAATCGCAGGGTATTTTTGATTTGCATTTCCCTTATGACTAAAGATGTTGAACATTTCTTTAGGTGTTTCTCAGCCATTCGGCATTCCTCAGCTGTGAATTCTTTGTTTACCTCTGAACCCCATTTTTTAATAGGGTTATTTGTCTCCCTGTGGTCTAACTTCTTGAGTTCTTTGTATATTTTGGATATGAGCCCTCTATTTGTTGTAGGATTGGTAAAGATCTTTTCCCAATCTGTTGGTTGCCATTTTGTCCTAACAACAGTGTCCTTTGCCTTACAGAAGCTTTGCAGTTTTATGAGATCCCATTTGTTGATTCTTGATCTTAGAGCATAAGCCATTGGTGTTTTGTTCAGGAAATTTTCTCCAGTGCCCATGTGTTTGAGATTCTTCCCCACTTTTTCTTCTATTAGTTTGAGTGTATCTGGTTTGATGTGGAGGTCCTTGATCCACTTGGACTTAAGCTTTGTACAGGGTGATAAGCATGGATCGATCTGCATTCTTCTACATGTTGACCTACAGTTGAACCAGCACCATTTGCTGAAAATGCTATCTTTTATCCATTTGATGGTTTTGGCTCCTTTGTCAAAAATCAAGTGACCATAGGTGAGTGGGTTCATTTCTGGGTTTTCAATTCTGTTCCACTGGTCTATCTGTCTGTCTCTGTACCAATACCATGCAGTTTTTATCACTATTGCTCTGTAATACTGCTTGAGTTCAGGGATAGTATTTCCCCCTGAAGTCCTATTATTGTTGAGGATAGTTTTAGCTATCCTGGGTTTTTTGTTATTCTAGATGAATTTGCAAATTGTTCTAACTCTTTGAAGAATTGGATTGGTATTTTGATGGGGATTGCATTGAATTTGTAGATCGCTTTTGGTAAAATGGCCATTTTTACTATATTAATCCTGCCAATCCATAAGCATGGGAGATCTTTCCATCTTCTGAGGTTCTTCAATTTCTTTCTTCAGAGTCTTGAAGTTCTTATTGTACAGATCTTTTACTTGCTTGGTTAAAGTCACACCGAGGTACTTTATATTATTTGGGTCCATTATGAAGGGTGTCGTTTCCCTAATTTCTTTCTCGGCTTGTTTCTCTTTTGTGTAGAGGAAGGCTACTGATTTATTTGAGTTAATTTTATACCCAGCCACTTTGCTGAAGTTGTTTATCAGCTTTAGTAGTTCTCTGGTAGAACTTTTGGGATCACTTAAATATACTATCATATCATCTGCAAATAGTGATATTTTGACTTCTTTTCCGATCTCTATCCCCTTGATCTCCTTTTGTTGTCTGATTGCTCTGGCTAGAACTTCAAGAACTATATTGAATAAGTAGGGAGAGAGTGGGCAGCCTTGTCTAGTCCCTGATTTTAGTGGGATTGCTTCAAGTTTCTCTCCATTTAGTTTAATGTTAGCAACTGGTTTGCTGTATATGGCTTTTACTGTGTTTAGGTATGGGCCTTGAATTCCTATTCTTTCCAGGACTTTTATCATGAAGGGGTGTTGAATTTTGTCAAATGCTTTCTCAGCATCTAATGGAATGATCATGTGGTTTTGTTCTTTCAGTTTGTTTATATAATGGATTAAGTTGATGGTTTTCCATATATTAAACCATCCGTGCATGCCTGGGATGAAGCCTACTTGATCATGGTGGATGATTGTTTTGATGCGCTCTTGGATTCGGTTTCCTAGAATTTTATTGAGTATTTTTGCATCGATATTCATAAGGGAAATTGGTCTGAAGTTCTTTCTTTGTTGGGTCTTTGTGTGGTTTAGGTATAAGAGTAATTGTGGCTTCATAGAAGGAATTCGGTAGTGCTCCATCTGTTTCAATTTTGTGGAATAGTTTGGATAATATTGGTATGAGGTCTTCTATGAAAGTCTGATAGAATTCTGCACTGAACCCATCTGGACCTGGGCTCTTTTTGGTTGGGAGACCTTTAATGACTGCTTCTATTTCCTTAGGAGTTATGGGGTTCTTTAACTGGTTTATCTGTTCCTGATTTAACTTCGGTACCTGGTATCTGTCTAGGAAATTGTCCATTTCCTGCAGATTTTCAAGTTTTGTTGAATATAGGCTTTTATAGTAAGATCTGATGATTTTTTTAATTTCCTCTGAATCTGTAGTTATGTCTCCCTTTTCATTTCTGATTTTGTTAATTTGGACACACTCTCTGTGTCCTCTCGTTAGTCTGGCTAAGTGTTTATCTATTTTGTTGATTTTCTCAATGAATCAACTTTTGGTTCTGTTGATTCTTTCTATGGTCCTTTTTGTTTCTACTTGGTTGATTTCAGCTCTGAGTTTGATTATTTCCTGCCTTCTACTCCTCCTGGGTGTATTTGCTTCTTTTTGTTCTAGAGCTTTTAGGTGTGCTGTCAAGCTGCTGACATATGCTCTTTACTGTTTCTTTCTGCAGGCACTCAGAACTATGAGTTTTCATTGTGTCCCATAAGTTTGGGTATGTTGTACCTTCATTTTCATTAAATTCTAAAAAGTCTTTAATTTCTTTATTTCTTCCTTGAGCAGGTTATCATTGAGTAGAGCACTGTTCAATTTCCCCGTATATGTGGGCATTCTTCCCTTATTTTTATTGAAGACCAGTTTTAGGACGTGGTGGTCCGATAGCACGCATGGGTTTATTTCTATCTTTCTGTACCTGTTGAGGCCCGTTTTTTGACCAATTATATGGTCAATTTTGGAGAAAGTGCCATGAGGAGCTGAGAAGAAGGTATATCCTTTTGCTTTAGGATAGAATGTTCTATAAATATCTGTTAAGTCCATTTGGCTCATGACTTCTCTTAGTCTGTCTACGTCTCTGTTTAATTTCTGTTTCCATGATCTGTCCATTGATGAGAGTGGGGTGTTGAAACCTCCTACTATCATTGTGTGAGGTGCAATGTGTGTTTTGAGCTTTAGTAAGGTTTCTTTTACGTATGCAGGTGCCCTTGTATTTGGGGCATAGTTATTTAGGATTGAGAGTTCATCTTGGTGGATATTTCCTTTGATGAATATGAAATGTCCTTCCTTATCTTTTTTGATGAATTTTAGTTGAAAATTGATTTTATTTGATATTAGAATGGCTACTCCATCTTGCTTCTTCTGACCATTTGCTTGGAAAGTTGTTTTCCAGCCTTTCATTCTGAGGTAGTGTCTGTCTTTGTCTCTGAGGTGTGTTTCCTGTAGGCAGCAGAATGCAGGGTCCTTGTTGCATATCCAGTTTGTTAATCTATGTCTTTTTATTGGGGAGTTGAGGCCATTGATGTTGAGAGATATTAAGGAATAGTGATTATTGCTTCCTATTATATTCATATTTGGATATGAGGTTATGTTTGTGTGCTTTTCTTCTGTTTTGTTGCCAAGACGATTAGTTTCTTGCTTCTTCTAGGGTATAGCTTGCCTCCTTATGTTGGGCTTTACCCTTTATTATCCTTTGTAGTGCTGGATTTGTAGAAAGATATTGTGTAAATTTGGTTTTGTCATGGAATATCTTGGTTTCTCCACCTATGTTAATTGAGAGTTTTGCAGGATACAGTAACCTGGGCTGGCATTTTTGTTCTCTTAGGGTCTGTATGACATCTGTCCAGGATCTTCTGGCTTTCATAGTTTCTGGCGAAAAGTCTGGTGTGATTCTGATAGGTCTGCCTTTATATGTTACTTGACCTTTTTCCCTTACTGCTTTTAATATTCTTTATTTTGTGCGTTTGGTGTTTTGACTATTATGTGACGGGAGGTGTTTCTTTTCTGGTCCAATCTATTTGGAGTTCTGTAGGCTTCTTATATGCCGATGGGTATCTCTTTTTTTTAGGTTAGGGAAGTTTTTTTCTATGATTTTGTTGAAGATATTTACTGGTCCTTTGAGCTGGGAGTCTTCACTCTCTTCTATACCTATTATCCTTAGGTTTGATCTTCTCATTGAGTCCTGGATTTCCTGTATGTTTTGGACCAGTAGCTTTTTCCGCTTTACATTATCTTTGACAGTTGAGTCAATGATTTCTATGGAATCTTCTGCTCCTGAGATTCTCTCTTCCATCTCTTGTAATCTGTTGGTTAATCTCGTATCTACAGCTCCTTGTCTCTTCTTTTGGTTTTCTATATCCAGGGTTGTTTCCATGTGTTCTTTCTTGATTGCTTCTATTTCCATTTTTAATTCCTTCAACTGTTTGATTGTGTTTTCCTGGAATTCTTTCAGGGATTTTTGTGATTCCTCTCTGTAGCTTCTACTTGTTTATGTTTTCCTGTGTTTCTCTAAGAGAGTTCTTCATGTCTTTCTTGAAGTCCTCCAGCATCATGATCAAATATGATTTCGAAACTAGATCTTGCTTTTCTGGTGTGTTTGGATATTCAGTGTTTGCTTTGGTGGGAGAATTGGACTCCGATAATGCCATGTAGCCTTGGTTTCTGTTGCTTGGGTTCCTGCACTTGCTTCTCGCTATCAGATTATCTCTAGTGTTACTTTGTTCTGCTATTTCTGACAGTGGCTAGACTGTCCTATAAGCCTGTGTGTCAGGAGTGCTGTAGACCTGTTTTCCTGTTTTCTTTCAGCCAGTTATGGGGACAGAGTGTTCTGCTTTCAGGCGTGTAGTTTTTCCTATCTACAGGTCTTCAGCTGTTCCTGTGGGCCTGTGTCTGGAGGCGTGTCTGCCTCTCTGAAGGTTTATCTCTCCCTCCCACGGGATTTGGGTGCAGAGAACTGTTTATCCAGTAGGTCCCTTCAGGTTCTGGAGGTGTCTCAGACGCAGCAGTCCTGCTGCTCCTGGGCCCTCCTCTATGGGAACCCAGTGGCCGTATACAGTTTCCTCTTGGGCCAGGGATGTGGGCAGGGGTGGGCAGTGTTGGTGGTCTCTTCCGCTCTGCAGCCTCAGGAGTGCCCACCCGACCAGGCGGTGAGGTCTCTCTCCCACGGGGTTTGGGAGCAGAGGGCTGCTGTGGGCTGGGATCCGCGGGTTTGGGACTCCAGGTAAACACCATAAGTGCCCGGTCCGAGAAGAATTTTGCATCTGTGTGTCCTGAGTTCACCAGGCAGGTCTCTTGCAGCAGAAAAGTTGGTCTTACCTGTGGTCCCGAGGCTCAAGTTTGCTCGTGGGGTGCTGCCTATGAGCTCTCTGCAGCGGCGGCAACCAGGAAGATCTGCGCCGCCCTTTCCGGGAGCTTCCCTGCACCAGCTGAACCCCATTTTTAATAGGGTTATTTGTCTCCCTGCAGTCTAACTTCTTGAGTTCTTTGTATATTTTGGATATAAGCTCTCTATCTGTTGTAGGATTGGTAAAGATCTTTTCCGAATCTGTGGGTTGCCATTTTATCCTAACAACAGTGTCCTTTGCCTTACAGAAGCTTTGCAGTTTTATGAGATCACATATGTTGATTCTTGCTCTTAGAGCATAAGCCATTGGTGTTTTGTTCAGGAAATTTTCTCCAGTGCCTATGTGTTCGAGATGCTTCCCCACTTTTTCTTCTATTAGTTTGAGTGTATCTGGTTTGATCCACTTGGACTTAAGCTTTGTACAGGATAATAAGCATGGATTGATCTGCATTCTTCTACATGCTGACCTCTAGTTGAACCAGCACCATTTGCTGAAAATGCTATCTTTTTCCCATTGGATAGTTTTGGCTCCTTTGTCAAAACTCAATTGACCATAGGTGTGTGGGTTCATTTCTGGGTCTTCAATTCTGTTCCACTGGTCTATCTGTCTGTCTCTGTACCAATACCCTGCAGCTTTTATCACTACTGTTCTGTAATACTGCTTGAGTTCAGAGATAGTGATTCCCCCAGAAATCCTTTTATTGTTGAGGATAGTTTTAGCTATCCTGGGCTTTTTTTTGTTATTCCAGATGATTTTGCAAATTATCTCTGTCTAACTCTCTGAAGAATTGGATTGGTATTTTGATGGGGATTGCATTGAATCTGTAGATCGCTTTTGGTAAAATGGCCATTTTTACTATATTAATCCTGCCAATCCATGAGCATGGGAGATCTTTCCATCTTCTGAGATCTTCAATTTCTTTCTTCAGAGGCTTGAAGATCTTATCATACAGATCTTTCACTTACTTGGTTAAAGTCACACCGAGGTATTTTATATCATTTGGGACTATTATGAAGGGTGTCGTTTCCCTAATTTTTTTCTCGGCTTGTTTCTCTTTCGGTAGAGGAAGGCTACTGATTTATACCCAGCCACTTTGCTGAAAGTGTGTGTCAGGTTTAGTAGCTCTCTGGTGGAACTTTTGGGATCACTTAAATATACTATCATATCATCTGCAAATAGTGATATTTTGTCTTCTTCTTTTCCATTCTGTATCCCTTTGATTTCATTTTGTTATCTGATTGCTCTGGCTTGAACTTCAAGAACTATATTGAATAAGTAGGGAGAGAGTGGGCAGCCTTGTCTAGTCCCTGATTTTAGTGGGATTGCTTCAAGTTTCTCTCCATTTAGTTTAATGTCAGCTACTGGTTTGCTGTGTATGACTTTTACTATGTTTAGGTATGGGCCTTGAATTCCTATTCTTTCCAGGACTTTTATCATGAAGGGGTGTTGAATTTTGTCAAATGCTTTCTCAGCATCTAATTAAATGATCATGTGCTTTTTATTTTTCAGTTTGTTTATATAATGGATTAAGTTGATGGTTTTCCATATATTAAACCATTTCTGCATGCCTGGGATGAAGCCTACTTGATCATGGTGGATGATTGTTTTGATGTGCTCTTGAATTCGGTTTGCCAGAATTTTATTGATTATTTTTGCATCAATATTCATAAGGGAAATTGGTCTGAAGTTCTTTCTTTGTTGGGTCTTTGTGTGGTTTAGGTGTAAGAGTAATTGTGGCTTCATAGAAGGAATTCAGTAGTGCTCCATCTGTTTCAATTTTGTGGAATAGTTTGAATAGCATTGGTATGAGGTCTTTTATGAAGGTCTCTTAGAATTCTGCACTGAACCCATCTGGACCTGGGCTCTTTTAGGTTGGGAGACCTTTAATGACTGCTTCTATTTCTTTAGGAGTTATGGGGTTGTTTAAATGGTTTATCTGTTCCTGATTTAACTTCGGTACCTGGTATCAGTCTAGGAAATTGTCCATTTCCTGCAGATTTTCAAGTTTTGTTGAATATAGGCTTTTGTAGTAGGATCTGATGATTTTTGAATTTCCTCTGATTCTGTAGTTATGTCTCCCTTTTCATTTCTGATTTTGTTAATTTGGACACACTCTTTGTGTCCTTTAGTTAGTCTGGCTAAGTGTTTATCTATTTTGTTGATTTTCTCAAAGAACCAACTTTTGGTTCTGTTGATTCTTTCTATGGTCCTTTTTGTTTCTACTTGGTTGATTTCAGCTGTGAGTTTGATTATTTCCTGCCTTCTTCTCCTCCTGGGTGTATTTGCTTCTTTTTGTTCTAGAGCTTTTAGATGTGCTGTCACGCTGATGACATATACTCTCTCCTGTTTCTTTCTGCAGGCACTCAGAGCTATGAGTTCCTCTTAGCACAGCTTTCATTGTATCCCATAAGTTTGGGTATGTTGTACCTTCATTTTCATTAAATTCTAAGAAGACTTTAATTTCTTTATTTCTTCTTTGACCAGGTTATCACTGAGTAGAGCACTGTTCAATTTCCATGTATATGTGGGTGTTCTTCCCTCATTGTTGTTGAAGACCAGCTTTTGCCCTTGGTGGTCTGATATGATGCATGGGATATTTTCTATCTTTCTGTATCTGTTGATGCCTGTTTTATGACCAATTATATGGTCAATTTTGGAGAAAGTGCCATGAGGTGGTGAGAAGAAGGTATATCCTTTTGTTTTAGGATAGTATGTTCTATAAATATCTGTTAAGTCCATTTGGTTCATGACTTCTCTTAGACTGTCTATGTCTCTTTTTAATTTCTGTTTCCATGATCTGTCCATTGATGAGAGTGGGGTTTTGAAATAGCCTACTATTATTGTGTGAGGTGCAATGTGTGCTTTAACTTTAGTAAGGTTTCATTTATGTATGTAGGCGCCCTTGTATTTGGAGCATAGATATTTAGGATTGAGAGTTCATCTTGTTGGATTTCTCCTTTGAAGAATATGAAGTGTCCTTCCTCATCTTTTTTGATGACTTTCGGTTGAAAATAGATTTTATTCGATATTAGAATGGTTACTCCAGCCTGCTTCTTCAAACCATTTGCTTGGAAAATTTTTTCCAGCCTTTCATTCTGAGGTAGTGTCTGTCTTTGTCTCTGAGGTGTGTTTCCTATAAGCAGCAGAATGCAAGGTCCTAATTGCGTATCCAGTTTGTTAATCTGTGTCTTTTTTATTGGGGAATTCAGTCTATTGATGTTGAGAGATATTAAGGAATAGTGATTGTTGCTTCTTGTTATATTCGTATTTGGATGTGAGATTATGTGTGTGTGCTTTTCTTCTCTTTGTCTTGTTGCAAGACGATTGGTTTCTTGCTTTTTCTAAGGTGTAGCTTGCCTCCTTATGTTGGACTTTACCATTTATTATCCTTTGTAGCGCTGGATTTGTAGAAAGGTATTGTGTAAATTTTGTTTTGTCATGGAATATCTTGGTTTCTCCATCTATGTTAATTGAGAGTTTTGCTGGATACAGTAACCTAGGCTGGCCTTTGTGTTCTCTTAGGGTCTGTATGACATCTGTCCAGGATCTTCTAATTTTCATAGTCTCTGGTGTGAATTCTGGTGTAATTCTGATAAGTCTGCCTTTATATGTTACTTGACATTTTTCCCTTACTGCTTTTAATATTCTTTCTTTGTTTTATGCATTTGGTGTTTTCACTATTATGTGATGAGAGGAGTTTCTTTTCTGGTCCAATCTATTTGGAATTCTGTAGGCTTCTTGTATATTTATGGGCATCCCTTTCTTTAGGTTAGGGAAGTTTTCTTCTATGATTTTGTTGAAGATATTTACTGGTCCTTTGAGCTGGGAGTCTTCATTCTCTTCTATACCTATTATCCTTAGGTTTGATCTTCTCATTGTGTCCTGGATTTCCTGTATGTTTTGGACCAGTAGCTTTTTCCATTTTACATTATTTTTAACAGTTGTGTCGATAATTTCTATGGAGTCTTCTACTCCTGAGATTCTCTCTTCTATCTCTTGTATTCTGTTGGTGATGCTTGTAACTGCGGCTCCTTGTCTCTTCCTTTGGTTTTCTATATCTAGGGTTGTTTCCCTTTGTGCTTTCTTAATTGCTTCTATTTCCATTTTTAATTCCTTCACCTGTTTGATTGTGTTTTCCTGGAATTCTTTCAGGGATTTTTGTGATTCCTCTCTATAGGCTTCTACTTGTTTATTTATGTTTTCCTGCATTTCTCTAAGGGAGTTCTTCATGTCTTCTTGAAGTCCTCCAGCATCATGATCAAATATGATTTTAAATGTAGATCTTGCTTTTCTGGTGTTTTTGGATATTCAGTGTTTGCTTTGGTGGGAGAATTGGGCTCCGATGATGCCATGTATTCTTGGTTTCTGTTGCTTGGGTTCCTGTGCTTGCCTCTTACCATCAGGTTGTCTCTGGTGTTACCTTGTTCTGCTCTTTCTGACAGTGGCTAGACTGTCCTATAGGCCTGTGTGTCAGGAGTGTTGTAGACCTGTTTTCCTGTTTTCTTTCAGCCAGTTATGGGAACAGAGTGTTTTGCTGTCAGGTGTGTAGTCTTTCCTGTCTACTGGTCTTCAGCTGTTCCTGTGGGCGTGTGTCCTGAGTCCACCAGGTAGGTCACTTGGAGCAGAAAAGTTGGTCTTTCCTCTGGTCCCCAGCCTGAAGTTGCTCCTGAGGGGCTGCGTTTCAGCTCTTTGTGAGGGCGGCAACCAGAAGTGCCTGCTCTGCCTTTTCTTGGGCCCCTGTGCACAGGGGTCTCAGATGGTGTTAGGTGTTTTCCTCTAGTGTCAGAAATGTGGGCAGAGTGTAGTCCCTTCTGGCTTCCCAGGAGTGTCTGCCCCTCTGAAGGTTTAGTTCTCCCTCCCATGGGATTTGGGTGTAGGGAGCTGTTGACCAGGTCTCTTCAGATCCGGGAGGTGTCTGGACCACAGGGTCCTGCAGTTTGAGTCTTAAACATTTCTTTAGGTGCTTCTCAGCCATTCAATATTCCTCTGTTGTGAATTCTCAGTTTAGTTTTATATCCCAATTTTTGATTGGATTGTTTGATTTTTTTGGTCATTAGCTTCTTGAGTTCTTTATGTATTTTGGATATTACCCTGTATTAGATGTGGGGTTAGTGAAGATTCTTTTCACAATCTGTAGTTTGCTGGTTTGTCTTATTGACTATGTCCTTTGTCTGACATAAGCTTTCCAGTTTCATGAGGTACTGTTTATCAATTCCTGATATTAGTGCCTGAGTCATTGGAAATTTCCCCCTGTGCCAATAAGATCAAGGATCTTTCCCACTGTCTTCTTCTATTAGATTCAGTGTATCTGGTTTTATGTTGAGGTCCTTGATCTGCTTGAACTTGAGCTTTGTGCATCGTGACAAATATGGGTCTATTTTCACTTTTCTACATACACAAAGCCAGCTTTCTTTTTTCCATTATATAGTTTTGGTTTCTCTGTCAAAGAACAAATGTGTGTAAATGTGTAATTTTATTTCTGGGTCTTCAATTCTATTCCATTGGTCAACCTGTTCGTCTCTGTACCAATAGTTGTTATCACTATTGCTCTGCAGTAGAGCTTGAGGTCAGGGATGGTGATTCCCCCAGTCATTCTTTTATAGTTATGAATTGTTTTCACTATTCTGGGTTTTTTCCCTTTCCAGATGAATTTGAAAATTGCTCTTTCCATGTCTTTGAAGAACTGTGTTGGGATTTTGATGAAGATTGCATTGAATCTGTAGATTGCCTTCAGTAAGGATGACCATTTTTACTATGTTAATTCTGCCAATCCATAAGCATAGGAGATCTCTCCATTTTCTGAGATCTTCCTCAATATCTTTCTTGAGAGAATTGAAGTTCTTACCATACAGATCTTTCACATTTTGGTTAGAGTTACCCCCAAGATATTTTACATTATCTGTGGCTATTGTGAAGGGAGTTCTTTCCCTAATATCTTTTTCAAACTGTTTATCATTTGTATAAAGGAAGGCTACTGATTTATTTGAGTTAACTTTATATCTGGCCACTTTGCTTAAAGTTGTTTATCAGCTGTAGAAGTTCTCTGGTAGAATTTTTTGGGTGACTTATGTATAATATCATATCATCTGCAAATAGTGATACCTTTAGTTCTTCTTTGCCAATTTGTAACCCCTTGATCTCTATTGTCTTATTGTTCAAGCTAGCACTTCAAGTACTGAATTGAATAGATAAGGGGAGAGTGGGCATCCTTGTCTTTTTCCTGATTTTAGTGGGATTGCTTCAAGTATCTCTCCATTTAGTTTGATATTGCCTGTTGGTTTGCAGTAAATTGCTTTTATTATGTTTATGTATGGGCCTTGAGTTCCTGATCTCTTTGTATTTTGTCAAATGCTTTTACTGCATCTAAGGAGATGATCATGTGATTCCTTTTCTTTGAATTTGTTTTATATGGTGGATTATGTTAATGGATTTTCATATATTGAACAAACCTTGCATCCATGGGATGATGCCTACTTGATCCTGATGGTGTTCATTTTGAAGTATTCTTGGATGCGATTTTCAAGAATTTTATTGAATATTTTTACATTGATACTCACAAGTGAGATTGGTCTGAAGCTCAACTTTTGGTAGGGTCCTTGTGTGGTTTAGGTATCAGAGTAATTGTGGCTTCATAGAATGAATTAGGTAGTGTTTCTTCTGTTTCTATTTTACGAAATAGTTTGAGGAATATTGGTATTTGGTCTTCTTTGAAAGTCTGGTAGAATTCTAAACTAAATCCATCTGGCCCTGGGCTTGTTTTGCTTGGGAGGGTTTTTAATGACTATTTCCTTATGAGATATGGGCCTGTTTAGAAAGTTTACCTGCTCTTGATTTAACTTTTGTATGTGGTATTGTTCTAGAAAACCATCCATTTCATCTAGATTTTTCAGTTTTGTTGAGTATAGGCTTTTTTAGTAGGATCTGATTTTTTTTTAATTTCTTCCATTTCTGTTATTATATCTCCCTTTTCACTTATAAGTTTTTTAATTTGGATATTGCCTCTGGGCCCTTCAGTTAGTTTGGCTAGGGGTTTATCTATTTTGTTGATTCTGTCAAAGGACCAGCATTTGGTTTTCCTGTTTCTTTGTATTATTCTCTTTGTTTCTATTTGGTTGATTTCATTCTGAGTTTGACTATGTCCTGCTGCGTACTCCTCTTGGGTGAGTTTGATTCTTTTTCTTCTAGAGCTCTCAGCTGTGCTGCTAAATTGCTAGTGTAAGATCTCTCCAGTTTCTCTACCAGTGTACCTGGTGTTATGAATTTTTCTCTTAGAATTGCTTTCATTGTGTCCCATAAGTTTGGTATGATGTGTCAACGTTTTTGTTAAATTCCAAGAAGTCTTTAATTTTTTTCTTTATTTAATCTCTGACCAAATTATCATTGAGTAGTTGTTCAGTTTCCACATCTATGTGGGATTTCTGCTGCTTTTGCTGTTATTGAAGACCAGCTTTAGGCCATGGTGGTCTGATAGGATGCATGGGATTATTTCAATCTTCTTGTGCCTGTTGTGGGTTGTTTTGTGATCAATTATATGGTCAATTTTGGAGAAGGTACCATGAGGTGCTTAAAAGAAGGTATATTCTTTTCTTTTAGGGTAAAATGTTCTGTAGATATGTTAAATCCATTTGGTTCATAACCTCTATTAGTTTCACTGTGTCTCTGTTTAGTTTCTGTTTCAATTACTTGTCCATTCATGAGAGTAGGGTGTTAAAGTCTCCTACTAATATTTCGTAGGGTTCAATGTGTATTTTGAGCTTTAGTAAAGTTTCTTTTATGAATGTGGGTGCCTTTGCATGGGACACAGATGTTCAGAATTGATACTTGGTGGATTTTCCCTTTGATGAATATGAAGTGTCATTCCTCATCCCACTTGATAACTTTTGGTTGAAAGTTTATTTTATTGGATATTAGGATGGCTACTCCGGTTTGTTTCTTGGGACCATTTGCTTTGTAGACCTTTTTCTATCCTTTTACTCTGAGATAGCATCTGTATTTTTTATTGCAGTGTGTTTGTTGTATGTAGTAAATGCTGGATCTTGTTTACATATCCAATCTGTTAGCCTATGTCTTTTTATAGGTGATTTGAGTCCATTAATATTAAGAGGTATTAAAGACAGGTGACTGTTGGTTCCTGTTATATTTATTTTTGTAGGTGGCTTTATGTCCTTGTGCTTCTCTCCTATTGGCTTGTGAGATGAGATACTTAATATCTTGTGTTTTCTTTGGTGTACCTTGTGTTGGAATTTTCCTTCTAGGATTCTCTGTAGGGCTAGATTGGTAGAGAAATACTGTTTCAATTTGGTTTTGTCTTGGAATATTTTGGTTTCTTCATTTATGTTGATTGAGAGTTTTGCTGGATATAATAGCCTGGGCTGAAATTTGTGTTCTCTCAGAGTCTGCATGACCTCTGACCAGCTCTTCTGGCTTCCAAAGTCTCTGTTGAGAAGCCTGGTGTAATTCTGATAGCTCTGCCTTTGTATGTTACTTGGCCCTTTTTCCTTTCAGCCTTTAATATTCTTTCTTTGTTTTGCATGTTTAGTGCTTTATTACATGATGAGAAGATTTTCTTTTCTGGTCCAATTTGTTTGGTGTTCTGTAGGCTTCTTATACATTTTTGGCCATCTCTTTCTTTAGGTTGGGGAAGTTTTCTTCTATGATTTTGTTGAAGATGTTTTCAGGTCCTTTGAGCTGAGAATCTTCATTCTCTATACCAATTATTCTTAGATTTGCTCTTTTCACTGTGTCCTGAATTTCCTGGATGTTTTAGGTTAGGAGTCTTTTATGTTTTGAATTTTCTTTGACCATTGAGTTAATCTCTTCTAAAGTATCTTCTACACCTGAGATTCTCAGTCTTCTATCTCTTGCATTCTGTTGGTGATGCATGCATCTATGACTCCTGATCCCTTTATCTCCAGGGTTGTCTTTGTGCTTTCTTTATTGTTTCTGTGTCCATTTTTTTGTTGTTGTTGTTCTTTTTTTCGGAGCTGGGGACTGAACCCAGGGCCTTGCGTTTCCTAGGCAAGCGCTCTACCACTGAGCTAAATCCCCAACCCCCTGTGTCCATTTTTAAATCCTGGATTTTTTTTTAATTCCTTCACCTGTTTCATTGTGTTTTCCTGTATTTCTTTAAGGTATTTATTTGTTTCCTGTTTAAGGGCTTCTGCCTAGTTACCTGTGTTTTTCTGTATTTCTTTCGGTGAGCTATTTATATCCTCCTTTAAAAAGTCTATTATCTTCATGAGATATGATTTTAGGTCAGCTTCCTGATTTTCAGGTGTATTCAGGGCTTTCTATGGTAGGAGAACTGGGTTCTGATGATGCCCACGTTATATTGGTTTCTGTTGCTTATGGTCTTGCACTTGCCTCTTGCCATCTGGTTATCCCTAGTGTTTGTTGGTCTGGGTGACTCTGGAATCTGCCTCTTTTGTCCCTAGGTTGCAACAGGTCTCGTGGTAGGCCTGTGGCCCTGGCTATAGCAGACTTCCTGTGAGGACTTCCAACTGGAGGGTCTTCAGACAGGTGGAGAAGCTGCTGATTTGTTGCCCCGGCTGCAATAGATCTCCTGGGAGGTCTTCAGACTGTTGGGTCTCCAGAGGAACAGTCAAAGAGTTGTCCTGTGTGAAGTTGTTCTCCAGGGTTGGTGTGGGGAGGTGTCAGTGGAATGTGGTTACTGTTTCCCTGTGTGCATCCACTTCCCTTTCTTTTTAATCAGTTGCTCTGCATGCCTCAGAGCCCCTGGGAGGTCTTTTACTGTGCTGTCAATTTCCCTGTTGCCCTGTGTACAGAGGAAATCCTGAGATGCCTTCAAGCTGTGGTGTCCTGGGTGCAGTGGATCTCCAGGGGTGTTTCTGGTTGTGGTGTCAGATGCCCTGTGTGCAGCAGATCTCCTGGAATGCCTCAGGATATGCAATCAAACATTTTGAGTGCAGTGATTCTTCTGGTATGATTCAGGATATGATGTCAAATGTTGCGAGTGGCTACCAGTTTCTGCCTTTACATGGAGCTCACCCTGTGCCACAGCTCTCTGTATCCAAATCCCGTGGGAAGAGAGCTAGATTCTTAGAAGTGTGGACAATCCTGAGAGCAAAGGATAGACCACCACTTCTACTCACATTCCTGGCTCAAGAGAAACCTGCCTGGAGTCCTCTGGACACAGGAAGTGAGGACCAGTCTGGGTCAGGATCGATCTAGTTTCAGCCTGCACCAGGAGCTGACCATGGGCAACAGCTCTCCATACCTAGATCCCCCTGGGAGAAAGTTGGTCTCCAGGGGTGCTGCAGGCTTGCAGGAGAGTCAAGCCACTGTCAGAGACAGCAAGACCAGCTAACACCTGAGATAAGCAGATAGTGAGCGGTAAAGGCAAGAACCAAAGCAACAGAAACCAAGGCCACTTGGCATCATCAGAACACAGTTCCCTCACCATAGCAAGCCCTGGATACCCCAACACACCAAAAAAGCAAGATTTTGATTTAAAAATCACATTTCATGATGATGTCAGAGCACTTTAAGAAGGACATAAATAACTCCCTTAAAGAAATACAAGAAAAGAACAACCAAACAGGTGAAGGAATTAAATAAAACTGTCCAGGATTTAAAAATGGAAATAGAAATAATAAAGAAAGCACAAAGAAAGACAACCCTGGAGATAGAAAACCTAGGGAAGAGATCAGGAGTCATAGATGCAAGCATCACCAACAGAATACAAGAAATAGGGGCAGAAGACACAATAGAAAACATTGGGGTTGGGGATTTAGCTCAGTGGTAGAGCGCTTGCCTAGCAAGCGCAAGGCCCTGGGTTCGGTCCCCAGCTCCGAAAAAAAAAAAAAAAAAAAAAGAAAAAAGAAAAAAGAAGAAAACATTGACCGAACTGTTAAAGAAAATGTAAAATACAAAAAGCTCCTAACCTAAAATATCCAGGAAATCCAGGACACAATGAGAAGATCAAACCTAAGGGTAATAGGTATAGAATACAGCAAAGATTCCCAAATAAAGGGCCAGTAAATATCTTCAACAAAATTGTAGAAGGAAATTTCCCTAACCTAAAGAAGAGATGCACATAAAGATACAAGAAGCCTACAGAACCCCAAATAGATTGGACCAGAAAAGAAATTTCTCTCATCACATAACAGTCAAAACACATAATGTACAAAACAAAGAAAGAATATTAAAAGCAGTTAGGGGGAAAGGTCAAGTAACATATAAAGGCAGACCTATCAGAATTACACCAGACTCCTCACCAGAAACTACGAAAGCCAGATGTTCCTGGGCAGAGGTCATACGGACCCTAAGAGAACACAAATGCCAGCCCAGGATACTATATCCAGCAAAAATCTCAATTAACATATACGGAGAAACCAAGATATTCCAAGACAATATCAAATTTACACAATACCTTTCCATAAACCCAGCCCTACAAAGGATAATAGATGGAAAATCCAACACAAGGAGGGAAACTACACCCTAGAAAAAGCAAGAAAGTAATCTAATTTCAACTGCCAAAAGAAGATAATTCCACCTCTAACAACAAAAATAACAGGAAACAACAATCACTGGTCCATAATATCTCTCTATATCAGTGGACTCAATTCCCCAATAAAAAGATATAGACAAACAGACAGGATAGAGAAAGAGGATCCAGTATTTTGCTGCATACAGGAAACATACCCCCGTGACAAAAACAGACACTACCTCGGAATAAAAGGCTGGAAAACAATTATCCAAGCAAATAGTCCCAAGAAACAAGCTGGAGCAGCCATTTCTAATATTGAATAAAACCAACTTTCAAACAAAAGTTATCAAAAAAGGAAGAACACGTCACATTCATCAAAGGAAAAATCTACCAAGATGAACTCTCAATCCTGAATATCTATGCTCCAAGTGCAAAACCACCTACATTCATAAAAGAAACTTCACTAAAGCTCAAAACACACATTGCACCTCACACAATAATAGTGGGAGACTTCAACACCCCACCCTCATCAATAGACAGATCATGGAAACAGAAACTAAACAGAGACATAGAAAAACTAACAAAAGTTATGAATCAAATTCATTTAACAGATATCTATAGAATATTTCATCCTAAAACAAAAGAATATACCTTCTTCTCAGCACCTCATGGTAGCTTCTCCAAAATTGACCATATAATCAGTCACAACAGGCCTCAACAGATACAAGTGGATTGAAATAACCCTATGAATCCTATTAGATCACCATGGACTAAGACTGGTCTTTGATAACAACAACAACAAAAAAACCAAAAAAACAAAACAAAACAACAACAACAAAAGACAGAAAGCCCACATACACATGGGAGTTGAACAACATTCTACTCAATGGTAACTTGATCAAGGAAGAAATAAAGAAATTAAAGACTTTTTATATAATTTAATGAAAATGAAGAGACACTATACCCAAAATTATGGGACACAATGAAAGCAATGCTAAGAGGAAAATTCATAGCTATGAGTGACTCCAAAAAGATACTGGAGAGAGCATACACTAACAGCTTGACAGCATACCTAAAAGCTCTACAACAAACAGAAGCAAATACACCCAAGAGGATTAGATGGAAAGAAATAATCAAACTCAGGGCTGAAATCAACCAAGTAGAAACAAAAGAACTATACAAAGAATCAACAAAACCAGGAGCTGGTTCTTTGAGAAAATCAACAAGATAGATAAACCCTTAGCCAGACTAACCAGAGGGCACAGAGTGTATCCAAATTAACAAAATCAGAAATGAAAATAGAGACATAACAACAGAAACTGAGGAAATTAAAAAATCATCAGATCCTACTACAAAAGCCTGCACTCAACAAAACTGGAAAGTCTGGATGAAATGGACAATTTTCTAGACAGATACCAGATGCCAAAGTTAAATCAGGATCATATAAACCATTTAAATAGTCCCATAACTCCTAAAGAAACAGAAAGTCATCAAAATCTCCCAATTGAAAAAAGCCCAGGACCAAATAAGTTTAGTATAGAATTCTATCAGATCTTTGTAGAAGACCTAATACCAATACTGCCAAACTATTCCACAAAATAGAAACAGAAGGAACACTACTCAATTCCTTCTATAAAGCCACAATATTTCTTACACCTAAACCACACAAAGACCCAATAGAGAAAGAGAACTTCAGACCAATTTCCCTCATGAATTTCGATGCAAAAATAAAATTCTTGCAAACTGAATCCAAGAACACATCAAAATTATCATCTATCATGATCAACTAGGCTTCATATGAGGGATGCAAGGATGGTTCAATATACAGAAATCTATCAATGTAATCTACTATATAAACAAACTCAAAGTAAAAAACCACACAATCATCTCATTAGATGCTGAGATCTGACAAAATTCAACACCCCTTCATGGCATAAACCTTGGAAAGACCAGGAATTCAAGGCCTATACTAAAAACACAATAGAAGTAATGTATGACAAACCAGCAGCCAACATCAAACTAAATGTTGATCCCACTAATATCAGGGACTAGACAAAGCTGCCCTCTCTCTCCCTACCTATTCCATATACTACTCAAATTCCTAGCCAGAGAATCAGACAACAGAAGGAGGTTAAAGGGATACGAATTGGAAAGGAAGAAGTCAAAATATCAGTATTTGCAGATGATATGATAGTATACTTAAGTGACCCCAAAAATTCAACCAGAGAACTCCCAAACCTGGATACAGAATTAACTCAAACAAATCAGTAGCCATCCTCTACTCCAAGGATAAACAGGCTGAGAGAGAAATTAGGGAAATGACACCCTTCACAATAGTCACAAATAATATAAAATACCTTGGTGTGACTCTAACCAAGCAAGTGAAAGTTCTGTATGACAAGAACTTCAAGTCTCTGAAAAAAGAAATTGAAGAAGATCTCAGAAAATGGAAAGATCTCCCATGCTCATGGATTGTCAGGATTAATATAGTAAAAATGGCCATTTTGCTGAAAACAATCCCCATCAAAATCCCAATTCAATTCTTCACAGAGTTAGAAAGAGCAATTTGCATTTCATTTGGAATAGCAAAAAATCCAGGATAGTCAAACTATCCTCAACAATAAAAGTATGGCTGGAGAAATCACCATCCCTAACCTCCAGCTGTGTTACAGAGCAATTATGATTAAAACAAACAAACAAACAAAAAACCCTAACTGTATGGTATTGGTAGAGAGACAGGGAGGTAGATCAATGGAATAGAATTGAAGACCCAGACATGAACCTACACACCTATGGCCATTTGATCTTTGACAAAGGTGCCAAAACCATACAATGGAAAAAACGATAGCATTTTCAATAAAGTGTGCTGGTTGACCTTGCAGTCAACATGTAGAAGCATACAAATCTATCCATTCTTATTGCCCTGTACAAAGCTCAATTCCAAGTGGATCAAGGACCTCCACATAAAACCAGATACACGCAAACTAATCAAAGAAAAAATGGAGAAGAGCCTCAAACACATTGGCACTGGGGAAATTTTCCTGAACAAAATACCAATGCCTTATGCTCTAAGATCAAGAATGAACAAATGAAGCATTTGAGATGCTGATTTTAGGGGGTTTAATGGTTCTTCATTGTGTTTGTATGTCATAATGTTATTTAAATTTGTTGTTTTTGTTTGTATTGCCTATCTATGTGTCTTGCATGTATGCCACTTAACTTCAGGTGCCCACTGAGGCTGTAAGAGGGCATTGGATTCTCTAAAACTGAATAAACCAGGCCTTAAGCCTTGCAATTTGTATCCTGGTAACTAAATGTGGATCCTCTGAAGAGCAGCAAGTGCTTTTAGGACAATATCCACTTAGCAGTGAGTGCATACCATGTGTGTCTTTTTGTGACTGGGTGATTGGGTTTCCTCACTCAGGATGATATTTTCTAGTTCCATCCATTTGCCTATGAATTTCATGAAGTCATTGTTTTTGATAGCTGAGTGTAGATGTACCACATTTTCTGTATCCATTCTGTTGAAGGGCATCTGGGTTCTTTCCAGCTTCTGGCTATTATAAATAAGGCTGCTGTGAACATAGTGGAACACGTGTCTTTTTTATATGTTGGGGCATCTTTTGGGTATATGCCCAAGAGAGGTATAGCTGGATCCTCAGGCAGTTCAATGTCCAATTTTCTGAGGAACCTCCAGACTGATTTCCAGAATGGTTGTACCAATCTGCAATCCCACCAACAATGGAAGAGTGTTCCTCTTTCTCCGCATCCTCGCCAGCATTTGTTGTCACCTGAGTTTAAGATCAAATGGGCCTTTATCAAATTGCCAAGCTTCTGTAAGGCAAAGTAAGTACACTGTCAATAGGACAAAAGGGCAACCAACAGATTGGGAAAAGATCTTTAACAATCCTACATCTGATAGAGGGTCATTATCCAGTATATATAAAGAACTCAAGAAATTAGACTTCAGAGAATCAAATAACCCTATTAAAATGGGGTACAGAGCTAAACAAAGAATTCTCAGCTGAGGAATGCCGAATGGCTGAGAAATACCTAAAGAAATGTTCAACATCCTTAGTCATCAGGGAAATGCAAAACAAAACAACACTGAGATTTCACCTCACACCAGTGAGAATGGCTAAGATAAAAAACTCAGGTGACAGCAGATGCTGTCGAGGATGTGGAGAAAGAGGAACACTCCTCCATCATTGGTGGGATTGCAAGCTTTTACAATCACTCTGGAAATCAGTCTGGAGATTCCTCAGAAAATTGGACATGGAACTACCTGAGGACCCAAAAGATGCCCCAACATATAAAAAACACACGTGCTCCATCATGTTCATAGCAGCCTTATTTATAATAGCCAGAAGCTGGAAAGAACCCAGATGTCCCTCAACAGAGGAATGGATACAGAAAATGTGGTACATCTACACAATGGAGTACTTCTCAGCTACTAAAAACAATGACTTCATGAAATTCTTAGGCAAATGGATGGAACTAGAAAATATCATCCTGAGTGAGTTAACCTAATCTCTCTCTCTCTCTCTCTCTCTCTCTCTCTCTCTCTCTCTCTCTCTCTCTCACACACACACACACACACACACACACACACACACACGGTATGCCCTCAGTGATAAGTAGATATTAGCCCAAAAGTTCAGATTATGCAAGACACAATTCACAGACCACATGAAGCACAAGAAGGACCACCAAAGTGGGGATGCCTCAGTATTTCTTAGAAAGGGTAAAAAAAACATTCGTAGGAGGAAAATACAAAGTTTGGAGCAGAGACTGAAGGAAAGGCCATCCATAGACGGCCCCACCTGGGGATACAGCCCTTATATAGGCAGCCACCAAACCCAGTCACTATTGCTGATGCCAAGAAGTGCATGCTGACAGGAGCCTGATATAGCTGTCTCTTGCAAGGCTCTGTCAGAATATGACAAATACAGAGGCTAATGCTAGCAGTCAATCATTGAACTGAGAATGGGGTCCCCATTGGAGGAGTTAGAGAAAGGATTGAAGAAGCTGAAGGGGTTTACAACCCCATAAGAACAGCAATACCAACCAACCAGAGTTCCCAGGGACTAAACTACCATCCAAAGAGTACATATGGACAGACCCATGGCTCCAGCTGCATAAATGGCAGAAGATGGCCTTGTTGGGCACCAATGGGAGGAGAAGCCCTTGGTCCTGTTAAGGCTCGATGCCCCATTGCAGGAGAATGTTAGGGTGGGGAGGTGGGAAGGGGTGGCTGGGTGAACACCCTCATAACAGATGGGGGAGGGAGAATGGGATAGGGGTCTATGCATGGGAAACTAGGAAAGTGACTAACATTTGAAATGTAAATAAAAATATCCAATTAAAAAGAAAGTAAGAAAAATGTTCTGAGTGCAGAGGTTCCTCTGGTATGCTTCGGGATATAGTGTCTTTTGGGAAGCAGACTACCTAGCACTCTGTTCCAGCAGAAAGGACCAGGCAGAAAGAGAATGGTATTTGGTGGGTGGGGCGTTTAGTGGAATGGTGGGTCCCAGAGTCCATTTGCCCACAGAGGGACCTGTGGGACTCTGGTGGGGTTCTTACTAAATGTTGAATGTAATGGATCCTCTAGTATACCTCAGGACATAACTTCTTCTGGGGAGCACACTTGCTAGCAGTCAAATGCTCTGAATGCAGGGGATTCTCTCATATGCCTCAGGATATAGACTCTTGGGGGAACAGAGTAGCTAGCAGTCTATCCCAGCAGAAAGATCAGGCAGAAGGGGCCTTCACAGATCTTAAAAAGGACAATTTTATGCTTTGTATAAAACACACACACACACACACACACACACACACACACACACACACACACACACACACACACACGTCCAGGTTAGCATTTAAAAAAAAAGTTTAAAAACTGCATGTCTTGTTTTGTGCTATTACCATGCAGTCATTATATGCACATTACATATTATACAATATGCATATTATAGCTCAGTAGCACAACTACAGGTTAGTGATACCTCTTGGAGTTCTTTTATTTCTCAGGATTGTTTGTGCACTGTGGAAAGAGATGGAACTGGAGATAAGATGGAGGTGAGGAACAGGTGATATGAATGGGAGCTTACACAACCATCTGGGGCCTTGGTGATGTCTGGGGATTGGCTGCTGCTGAGGGCTATGTCTGGATCTTTCTGTGGTCCTGCAGCAGCTAGGGTCTGTGCTGATGTCTGTGGCCTGAGTTACCATCAACGATCATGAGGATTTTGGTAGCCTGAGCTGCCCCCTGAACCATGGGGATATCCGAGGGCTGTGCTATCTTTGGAAGACATAGTGACCTGGGTGGCATTTGCTGCTACTTGAGGCCATGGTGACATCAAAACCCAAGCTGCCATTGGGGCCATGTCTGGGTCTATGATCTGATTGCCACCAGGGCCTGTGTTGATGTCTGAGGCCCTTGTTATCCTGGTCTGGGCTGCTGCCTGAGGCCATGTTGATATCCAAACACTGTGCTGAGATGGCTCCTGACTTGGACAGCGTGGGAGCGCTGGCTCCATTCCTTGTTTGCCATATAGTGATGGCGTGGCACTGGAGAGATGCCCACCATCACCACCTCTACCTGTGACAGGCAGGTGAGCAATATGCTAGAGCAGAAGAGATGACCCCTGCCCCTCACTGGCGTCAGCACTCAGGAGAGCAGAGAGCAGGCCTTGCACATCTTCTGGCAGCACAGTAGACGTGGCCCTGAAGGCATGACCAAAGAGAGCAGAAGAGCTGGCCCTGCCCCTTGCCTGGGCAATGCAGGAGACGAAGTCAGCTTCTACCTGGAGTCCAGATCCAGGATTCTGAGTTGGCCCATTCTGACATCCACCCCATTCATGAACTGGTGGAGCACATGATGGGTCTGGTCCTGCAGATCCAAAGCACATCTCCATGGCACAGGGTAACAACGGGGTGTCTGTGAGAAATCCTGATGAGGAGCCAGTATTGATGGTGTGGCAGGAGCCAGAGACCTTGAGTCAGACCAATGGCTCCGTGCAATAAACATTTGCAAGTAAAGCTGTATGGCTAAAAGGGTGTACTATGTGACACACCACAGCTTCCATGGGAGACTTTTGTTTGTTTTCTTTTGCAGGGAGGGTTACAGGGACAGATATGGAGGGATGGAGAGATGGAAGGGATTGGAATACATGTTGTGAAATTCACAAAAAATAAATACATAATTTTTAATTAAAAAATTTCAGAATCCAATATAAAGGTTGACTTACATATGCTAAAACTTAATATAAAGAGAGAGGCTGGCTTACTTGTCAGTGGGAATGATTATAGACCTTTAGGGCCAGAAAGGACTTAGCTAGGGTTATATTTGGAGAGAGATGACTTTATTTTCCCAGGCCACCAGGGCCTCGGGGACAATAAGAAGCACTGATGACTTTGGATCCTCACACCATCACTTGTCATTGTATCTGGCGTACATCATTCCTGTTTCAAGTTCATGAAATACATTTGTAAAATGCACTGTATGCACCAGAAATTTGGCAGAAGGAAGTACTGAGTAAACTACAGCCATAGCTTAGTGAGGGATGAAGACAAGTAACAAGTCACTGTGATGCAATGTATTGCCCATTATTTAATCTAAGGTGTCATCAATAAGGCACATTTACTGTCTTTCATGCCTCTAAAAACTAACCTTTGATTCTCTTTCAATTCTAAAATGTGTTTGATTCTAGATGTATTTGATTTTTTTAAAAAGGTGTTAAAAACCTATAAGTGCTGGCATTCCTATTAGATTCAACACTTGGACGACTGAGGCAGGAGATCACTTGAGCACAGTAGTTTGAGACCAGCTTGGGCAACACAGCAAGACACCATCTTGAAATAAACAAGTGAGCAAAATAAAGTAAAAATTGGATAAACATAAATATAGTTCAGGGGAAGTGATGCTATGGAACAGAAGGAAGAAATGATCAAGTCAACGAGGAAGCAGGGAGATACAGTGATTTGCTTAGGAGTGAAAGCCAGGGGTTGGAGAGATGGCTCCGCAGTTAAGAGAGGTGACTGCTCTTCCCAAGGACCAGATTTAAGTTTTCAGCACCAGAATGGCATGGTGACTCACACCAGTCTGTAACTCAGTTCCAGGGAATCTGACACTCTCTTCTGACTTCCATGGGCACAGGCATGCAGGCAAATACTCATCCATAAAAAATAGTAAGAAAAAAATTAAATATATAAAGAAAGAATTGGGAGCCAGACTACTTCACCTGGTACATTCTACTAGGCCAGTTGGAGAGGGAAGAAATAGTCCTGAAAATAGAATATATAAAGACCCAATACCAGAATAGTCCACCTAATACTCTGGTTACATAAAGACCCAATACCAGAATAGTCCGCCTAATACTCTGGTTGTAGAGGACAACAGACTGGAGTAGGCAAAGTTCATTTTCCTCACAGAATTTCAAGTACACCTTCTCCTTTGTGTTCTTGGCCTCTGGATACAGCACACACCACAGAAGCAGCTTGCTTCTTTCAGTTGTTAACACAAAACCACGCAGCTGGCTCTGGACTCCATCAAGAGAAGGGCTACTGGGAACAAAGGCAGGTTCCTTGTCTTCTCCTTTCTCCATTTGTTCCTTTCCCTTCCTTTGGCTATCAGGGCATCTTTTGTCCTAAACCCTTTGTTTAAGAGAATTAATCATTGTTATGATCCCTGGGTGTCTGTTTAGCTCTTTCAGGAGATGGCATGCAAATAGGGTTCCAGGTGGCCTCACCTGACTCCCCAGAGTTCCTAGAGGACTAACACCCAACTAAGATACTTATCAAGAATAATAACTAGTGAGCGTGGTAATATTTTGTTGCTGTAATAGACATCATGACCAAAAACATTGGGGAAGAAGCAGTAGTCTCATCTTCCAGATTAAGTTGTGTCATGAAGGGAAACCAGGGCAAAAGGCCACGGAAGGATTCTCCTTGTTATGCTGCTCCCATCTCAGCCTGCTTTCTTATAGCACTGAGAACTACCAGCCCAATGGTGGCACTGTCCCACTGCACTTTACCTCTCATATTAATCATCAAGGAAATTCACCAGAGGCTTGCCTTCTGGCCAGTCTGACACAGGCATTCTTCCCCTCACCCCCAACTTTTTATTGCTTCTTTGTGAGTTTGATATCACGCACCCCAGTCCCTCTCAGCGCCCTGTCCCCTCATGTCCACCTTCCACCCTTGCCATCCCACCAAATGAAAATGAAAGGCAAACAACCCAAAAAGCTGTAAGCAAAACAAAGCATAGAAAACATCTTATCACTGAAGCTGTGCTATGTTGCAGTGTGTTTACACCTCTGCCACTCATCTTCACTTGCAAATATTCATTGCAATGAGTCATTGGTTTGAGATCTCTGCCTTCTGTGACACCATTAATATTGGACCTTCACCAGGACTCCTCCCAATTATCCTGTTGGTGTCCTATGTAATGGAGAGCCTGTAGTTTTGGATCAGCCCCAACAGTTTACAGATGATGCAGATGTTGGGATGGACTAACTCAGAGCCCTGGATCTGGGCCTGGGTGGTAGCTGAGCTGGTCAGCCTGCCAGCTCTTCTACATCCACATCAACAGTCCAGCCCTCCAGCACTGTCTCACCCAGTGCAGCCACTGGCAGAAGGCAGGTCAGATCTGCTTTCATGCCCCTGGGGGTAGTTCATCCTCACCCGTACCTCCAGAGTCTGCTCCATTGTGCTGCCCAGTTGAGACAAGGACACAGTCTCCCAAGTGCTATAGCTGTCGAGGGTCTGGACCTGTTCATTTGGCTCACACCCTAGGGGTTGACTCATCCATGTCTTTAACATCAGGGCCAGCTCCACTGTGTTGCCCAGACAAAGTATAGAATCCACTTTTCTGAATGCCTATAGCTGGTGAGGGGCAGGACCAGCTCTTCAGTTCTCAGGATCTCAGGGGCCAGATGTCCCAACTACTGCAGATGGTGAGGGGTGGGGAAAGAGGTCATCACACCCCACACCTCTCCCTCCCACAGGCATTCTTAATTGAGGTTCCCTCCTCCCAGATAAATCTGACTCTGAAGTTTAGCAAGGTTATGTGCCTGTAAGGGGACCCCATCCACAGAAGACACGGCCAAGCAGTTCAGTAGTATGTTACATTGTTACTCATAGGTTTCTCTTCCTAAAGGGCTTTCCTTCTCAGTATACCTTTTGTTGATTTAGTGCCCTATTACTCTTTATAAGAACAGCAAGTGTGAGTAAGAAACTTACCCAGTCTTTGGATTTATTTTGAGACTGGCCTCAAATTTGTTATCCTCTTGCATCAGCTGCCTGAGTATTGGGCCATGTACAACACACACACACACACACACACACACACACACACACACACACACACACACACACACGCTCTTTGAGTTCATGTAGTCAATCATCCCCAGTGACTGTAGACTCTTGAGAGAGCACAGAAAGTGCTGGTTTGCATTAGCATCAGATCCTTAGCTGTGCCTGCTGTGCTCTAAGTATGCAACACACATATTATTCAAGCATTAAATGGTCTGGTGCCAGATCTATAATCCCTGATACACAGGATACTGAGGTGGGGGGGTAGGTATTGCAAGTTCAAGTATGGGACTGCCTATAGACTAGAGGAAGTTCAACACCAGTCTAGGCAACTTAGATTCCTATCAAAAAGAGGGTTTGTTTGTGGGACCCCCTCCTCCACATATATAACTCAGAGGCAGAGTATTTGGTTAGCATATCAGGGAGGGGAGATAAAGCAAACAGTGACCAAAACCCTGTGTTTTCAGGAAGAGCCTCCTTCTCTTCACCCCACTCCTCCCATTCTTCTTTTTCTGACATACACTCTCTGTCTGGCCTATAATTCACTACATAGGCCAGTTGGTCTTGAAGTCACAGAGATGTGTCTGCCACTGTCTCTAGAGTACAAGGACTAAAGACAGGTGTCACCACACCTGACCAAGATTATTATTACATGTAATAAATCAGGCATTTTATGTTTTTTACTTCTTAAGGTGGAAATGCATTGAGGCACAAATTTAACTTACTGGGCAGCAGTGAGCACCTTAAAAACAGAATCATCTGCTAGAAACAGAATGGGAAATTGTGACATTAGTGATACACAGTAGTCAGTGTTTTATTGATTTATTCATTTATTTTATTTTTTACATCCTGACTACAGTTTTCCCTCACTCCTCCCCTCCCAGACCCTCGAACCTCTGGCCCCATATCCACTCTTCCTCAGATTCTCTTCAGAAAAGACAAGGCCTGCCATGGATATCAACCAAACTTGGCATATCAAGTTGTCGTAAGACTAGGTACCTCCTCTCTTACTAAGGCTGAATGAGTCAACCCGATAGGAGGAAAACGGTCAAAAGAGCAGGCCAAACAGTCAGAGACAGCCCCTGATCCCACTGCTAGGAGTCCCACAAGAAGATGAAGCTACACAGCTGTAACATATATGCAGAGGGTTCATATCAGACCCATGCAGGCTCCCTGGTTGTCAGTTCAGTCTCTGTGAGCACCTATGAACCTGCTTAGTTTTTTCTGTGGGTTTTCTTGTGGTGTTCTTGACCCCTCTGGCTCCTACAATCCTTCTCCTTCTCAGCAGATTTCCACAAGCTCTGCTGTAGGTCTCGGCATGTGTTCCTATCAGCTGCTGGGTGAAGCCTCTGTGATGACACTGGACTAGATGCCAAGCTACAAGTACAGCAAAGTGTCATCAGGAATCATTTCACTGATACTTTTTTCTTTTTACATTTTTGCCAATCGTGTTTGGCTCTGTCATAGGTCTCTGGGCTATCCAGTCTCTGGGTCCTGGCCCTCCAGCCAGTGTCAGGGGTGGGCTCCCTCTCATAGCATGGGTCTCAAGCTGGATCAGTCATTGGTTGGCCATATCTACTATTTTTGTGCCACAGAGCACATTTTATAGGCAGGAAAAATTGTGGGTTGAAGTTTTATGGCTGGATTGGTGTTCCAATCCCTCTATTGGAATGCTTGCCTGGTTACAGGAGATGGCCAGTTAGGCTCCATATCCCCCACTGCTAGGAGTTTTAGCTAGGGTTACCCTGGAAGTAGCATTACATTGTTACTAGCTTGTCCTGGATATGCCCCCCAATTCCAGTTGTCTTTCTATCCTCCCCCACCTGATGTCCCTCCCTTCTACACTTTCTTAGTACCCCCTCCCCACTTCTTCACCCCCTACTCATCCACAGGGTCTTTATTTCTCCTCCTAGGGAGATTCACACATCAGCCAAAAAGTCCTCCTTGTTACTCAGCTTCTTTGGGGTCTGTGGATTGTAGCATGAATATCCTTTAGAATACAGCTAATATCTACTGACAAGTGAGTATGCACGATGTGTGTATCTTTCTGTGTCTGGCTTATTTCACTGGGGATGATATTTTCTAGTCGCATCTATTTGCCTACACATTTCATGATGTTATTTATTTATTTATTTCTTTAACAGCTGAGTAATACTCCAGTGTATAAATGTACCAGATTTTTTTATCCATTCTTTGGTTGAGGGATATCTTCTAGGTTGTTTCCAGCTTTTGGTTATTAAAAGTAAAGCTCCTGTGAACATAGTTGAGCAATTGTGTTTGTGATATGATGTGGTTATTCGCCCAGAAGTGGTGCTATTTTGATAACTCCTGGGTCTTGATGCAGATTGTTTCCCAATTTTCTGGGAAACTACCATTTTGATTACAAAGTAGTGTTATATATTTGCATTTCCATCAGTAACGGAGAAGTGTTCTTATTGCTCCACATCCTAAATGACACAAGCTGTCACTTTTTTTGACCTTCACCATTCTGACAGGTATAAGATGGAGTCTCAGAGTCGTTTTGATTTGCATTTCCCTGTTTACTAAGGACATCGAACATTTCTTTATGTGCTTCTTGGCCATTCGAGATTCCTTTGTTGAGAATTCTGTTTTCATCTGTTCCCAAATTTTAATCAAATTATTTGGATTGTTGATGCCTAATTTCTTGAAATCTTTATATATTTTGGAAGTTAGCCCTCTGTCAGATGTGGGGTTGGTGAAGATCTTTTTCCAGTCTGTAGGTTACCATTTTGTCCTATTGTCGGTATCCTCAGCCTTACAGAAGCTTTTCAGTTTTATGAAATTTCCATTTATTGATTACTGATCTTGGTGTCTGTTCTATCGGTGTTCTGTTCAGGAGGTTGTCTTCTCTGCCAATGCATTCAGGGCTTTTCCCCACTTTCTTTTCTATCAGGTTCAGTATATTTGGTTATGTTGAGTTCTTTGATCCACTTGAACTTGAGTTTTGTGCAAGGTGATTAGTATGGATCTATTTGCACTCTTTTACATGCAGACAGCCAGTTAGACCAGCATCATTTATTAAAGATTCTTGCCTTTTTCTCATTGTATAATTTTGACTTCTTTGTCAAAAGTCAGGAGTCCATAGGTACGTGGATTTGCATCTGGGCCTTTGATTCAATTCTATTGATCTGCCTGTCTGTTTTTAATGCCAGTACCATGTGGTTTATATTACTATAGCTTTGTAGTACAGCTTGAAATCAGGGATGGTCATACTTTTCCTTTGGAAGTTCTTTTATTGTACAGGATTGTTTTAACTATTGTCTTCTTTCAAGGTCTATAAAGAATTTGCCTTGGAGTTTTGATGGGAATTACACTGAATCCATATATTGTTTTTGGTAGGATGGCTATTTTTACCATGCTAATCTTTTCAATCCATGATCATGGAAGATCTTCCCATCTTCTGAGATCTTCTTCAATTTCTTTCTTCAAAGATTTGAAGTTCTTGACATACAGGTCTTTCACTTCCTTAGTCACCTCCATATATTTTATGTGATTCGTGACTATTGTGAAGGGCATTGCTTCCCTGATTTCTTTCTCAGTCATTTATTGCTTGTATATAAGAGGGATACTGGTTTTTAAAAATTAATCTAGTATCTAGTCATGTTGTTGAAGGTATTTATAGCTGTAGAAGTTCCCTAGTAGAATTTTTGAGGTCACTTATATATACTATCGTTATCATCTGTACACAGCAATACTTTGACTTTTTTCTAACTTGTATCTCCTTGATCTCCTTTTGTTGTCTTACCGCTCTAGCTAAAACTTCAAGTACTATATTGAATAGATACAGAGAGAGTTGGAGAGACTTGTCCCTGATTTTAGTGGAATGTTTATGTGCACTTCTTTCTTAGTTTGGGGAATTTCTCTTCTATGGTTTGTTACATATATTTTGTCAGTTTTTGAACTAGGATTCTTCTCCTTCTTCTATTTCTATCATTCTTGGATTTTTGTCGCTCCATAGCTTCCCATATTTCCTCGGTTTTGTGTCAGTAACTTTTAAATTTAACATCTTCTTTGACTGAAGTATCAAATTCTTTTATCATATTTTCTATGCCTGAGATTCTTTCTTCCACCTCTTGTATTCTGTAGGTATGCTTTTTCTGTAGTTCCTGTTCTCTTACCTAGGTTTTCCATCTCCAGGATTCTCTAGGTTTGTGTTTTCTTTATTGCTTCTATTTCCATTTTCAGGTCTTGAACAATTTGACTCATATCCTTCACCTCTTTGTGTTTTTCTGTATTCTTCAAGGGGTTTATTAATTTCTTGTTTAAGAGCCTCTATCCTTTTCATAGGGTTGGATTTCAGGTTCTTTCTTTTCTTGTGCTTCAGCTATGTTGGAATATCCAGGACTTGTTGTAGTACGACATCTGGATTCTGGTGGTGCCACTGTTGCTGATCTGGCCATTTTGATGTTCTTACCTGGCCTCTAGGCATCTGCTTTTGGGGTTAGATGCCAATTTTTGAGATTATCTTTGTCAGATGGATAATTTTTTGGATGTTTGTCCCCTTGGTTTGTTTCACCTCTGGTCTTCTGTCCTGAGTGGCCTGTGATTCTATTGACCAGCCCATAGGGTGTGTCTGCTGGGGTTTTGGTGACTTGTGTGGCATCTGGGCTTCCAGGGATTGGCTTGGTCTCTGGGGTTCCTAGTATTGGCTTGGACTCCAGTAGAGTAGGAGTCTTCTGCAGAAGCTGTGGCCTAGGATATTCAACCTAGAGTAGTGGGTAGTGATCACTGTCTTGAGTTAAATTTTACATAATGCATCTTTGACTTTCCTTTTTTTGGTTGTTTCTTAAATTATTATTTTTCACATGAAATCATACAGATCAATGATTATTATGAGTGTGGTTTAGAAATTAAGGTTTCAAGCCTTCCATTATTATTATCTGTAACCTGCATCTGACTTTGTCTCCTGAAGTCCTGCTTGCCCAGTGGATAAGATGGGAATAATTATAGTATACACTCAGTTTCAAGGGTGGTCCTTGGCATAAGACTCCCAGGAAACATCAGCCATTGTTTGCAAAGGTGAGGTGAGGCTTTACTCAGCTTGCTTAGTAGAAATGAAGCAAGTATTATGTAGATTCTGGAAAGTAGATTGCCAGGGGCAGCGATATCAAAATGAAAGAATCTCAAAAATATTATTGGACCATTTGACTGTTCAGAGTTTTTCCCCTTAATGCCACAAGTTTGTGTGTGTTAGGATGTGTGTGTGTGTGTGTGTGTGTGTGTGTGTGTGTGTGTGTGTGTGAACATTTGTTCGCTGGCCTTTATGCATACCAACGTATACATGTGGAGGTCTGAGAAGAGTCTCTCTTTGGGTCCTAGACTTCTTCTTGTTTGAGACAAGGTTTCTGTTAGTTATTATTATGCTGTAGATGAGCTGGCCCAGAAGCTGCCAGAGATTCTCCTGTCTCCCCCTCCCATCTCACTATAGGAGCACTCCACTACAGATTGGGGTTACTAAATCCAGTTTTAAGTAGATTCTTAAGATTTGAACTCAGGTCCTTATACTTATTCAGTAAGCAAGCTTTTTACCCACTGAGCCATCTCCACAGTCCCACACACATATTTTTAGAGACCTGCACTTTCATGCAAGAAAGAAATAAATGTGTTAAACAAAAGACAGAGAAGGGAACTTGAAGTACACACTAACTATGTTAAATATCTCTGATGGGAGATACATTCACCTGTGAAAGATGGCATTACAGAATATACTTGCACAGAAGCTCAGTCACATTTGGTGGAGCTTCTGTAATGAACTTGAATTTGGTGTAAGTGAGCAAGGAGAAGCTAGCATGGAAGTATTTCCTGTAGAGAGAGGAGCTGCGCACAGAGCTGCCTTTAGACAATAGATGCCTGCACTGTCCAGATTTGACACTCAGAACGCTAAGGCACTCCACCCTGAGTCTTGGGGGTGTCGGTCTATTCACCATGCGCTATACTAAAACCTATACTGAAAACGTTTAACACATTTGCTATATAATATTTCCACTCTGAAAAAAATTACATATGACATTTGCCTGTGGGAGAATCTCAGGTAATAATTAGAAGATTACTTTAGAAAATTCATGTTTTGAGAAATGATATTGAAGACTTATAAACATGTGAATAATGAAAACACAGTATATTAAGATTGTTCTTGATGAAAAATAAATACAATGTAAAGATATGTGTAAGTTTTAAAATGATATTTTTTCTACATTGTTGCACAAAATAAAAGTCTTGTTAAAATTATGTACAGACTACAAATTTATCTGATGTCATTTGATAAGAATCAAAAGAGTACATGGTATTTAAGTGCACAGATTAAGTTCTTTCAAAATGAATTATGTATATTTTCCTGGAATACATTATTGTTGTACTTCACTTTTTTGAGGCAGGAGCTCTTTGGTCCAGACTGTCCTGGAACTCTCTTAGGCTGGCATGGAACTCAACTCTCCTCCTGTCTTAGTGAAGTGTATTTTCAACCAGCTCTCGTCTCTGGTTAAAAGCTACCATTTTCCTGCCATTACTCCCAAGGTAAAGTGTAAACAAATCATTGTTTAGATTTAGATACAGGAACTCTCAGGCGAAATCCCTGACCTGGCCTTTTGCCTATAAATTATATCCTGAATTATACTGAATTATGAATATACAAATTATACTCAGTATATCCTCTTCTAAGACTAGTTCCAACACAGTTTGAAATGCTTTTTTTTTTTAAATAAGGTTTTCAGTCTAAAGGAGTAATGTGGGGCTCCTAGGAAGCAGATTTCAAGTCTTCAGATTCTGTGGTCCACTCTGTCTTCACTTTCTTTGCAGTGGTCTTTTATCCAGAGCTGGACTTAAAACAGCTAACTTTCCTGGAAAGTTTCACAGGTCACTTGTTAAACTTAACAGGTGACTTGCAAAAGGTTTCCTGGGGCCAAAAAGGGAAAGGCAGTAGAAGAGTAGAAGATGCTCCCTTCAGCAATAGGCAGCAAGAACCTCACGGAGGGCGGGGCCGCTCTGCAGCAGGAGACCGCGAAATGTCGGAGCCGGAAGGGCGGGTCTCGGGGGCGTGGCCTAGCCGGGTGTCGGCCGGCCTGGCAAAGGCGGGGCTTTCAGTGGTTGGTCTGGAGGGGCGTGGTCCACTCTTAGTGGGCGTGTCTCTCCGGGCGCGGGCGGGCGGGAGTGGCTGGGTCGGGGCAGAAGTGAGACAGCGCAAAGGACCATGGGAAAGGTGCCCCTATGACCCCGGCGGAGAACAGTGTCTGTTACCAAACGTGTAGCAGTTTTAGTGAACAGGTGAGGGGACGGAAGGCAGTATCTGAGGAAAAACTACGTAAGAACCCTTTCGCCGGCCCTAAGCCCGGGCGAGAACTTGATTTGATCCCGTGGTCTCTCCCTTTCTGTCAATCGACCCCCCTACCTTCTCGCCTCTGGGGCTCTGTGAAGATGGTGAAGAGTGGCAGACTAAGTACGCCAGCCTGCGAAGCTCACAGGCACAAGGCAGTTGGCCGTGTGCGCTTGCGCGCCGGTCGAGGCAGGGCGGGATGGGGCGTCTCCCGCCGCGTGCTGGAGGCGGGGCCTAGGCTGGAGCGCCGCGCCCGCCGGCTGACCTCGTTGAAGCCGGCCCGTGACGTCACCCCGCCGTGACGCGTACGCAGTAGGAAAACTGTAAGTTTGGCGAGGATCCTGCGGCTGCCTGGCTTGCGGGGCTCGCGGGGCCTGCGGGCTGCTCGCTGTCGCGGTCCCGGTGTTGATCGCGGGCACCGGGAAGCCTCGGGACACACGGGAGCTGCCGAGCGTGACGCCGGGCTGGTGGCCGCCCCAAGTGGGAGCGCGCCCTCCCGGCAGCACCAGCTTATGGAGGCGAGGCTGTTCCAGAGCCTGGCCGGCTCTTTTCCCACCGGCCTGTGACAGCCAAGAGCGGGCGACTAAGGCCTGGGAACCGGGAACTGGCGAGGCCCTCCTTAAAATTCTTTGATAAAAGAGATGGGATTTCCAGAGTCCATTCTCATCTTCCAGTAGGACATGCTTGGTCAGTCTGGGATGGAGAACCCCTTCGAAGACTAGCTGCCCAGTGTTCACCTTTCCTTGGGATCCTGCAAATGCCCAGGTCTCTGATGACAAATTACATCCTGTGTTGCCTTGCCTCAAGCCTTCTTTATTTTCATTTCCAAAGGACCGAAGTGTCTTGAAACCCTGTGAGCTAAACTAAGCTATGTTATCCTACACAACGGTTAAGACAACATTTATTATTCTGAGGAGTGTGGTAACTTGTATGTAAGGATCTTTCTCATGGCTTTACCTCCCACACACACCTACCCCAACCCATTGGATCATGACTTTTGAACCTGAAGATATCTCAGCTACAGTAATAGTTGATCAGGAATCAATAAATAACTGGTATCACTATCACAGAGATCTTGGCAATACTTGTTCCCCTGGTCTGGCTATTACAGAAAAGTGTTTTTAGCAACCCAGAACTAATATACTCAACACAAATGCGTAGAGTCAGCTTGTCTGCCTGTATGGTTTAAAAATCTTGCCTTCAGATGAATGAGTTAGTTATAACATTGTAACACTTCTCCAACTCTGGTACAGTACTTCTCAGGAACGTTGAAGGGAATATACACACCCTAGGATGGACTTATATAGTAGATTAATTAAGAGGCCACATTTTTGTGACTTCAGTGGAGAGTGTTAATATTCTTACAGAGGACCGACCCCTTGAATAAAAGCAGGACTTCTAAGTTTTGTTCTCCTGTTAGTAGTTTTCCAAAGACAAGTTGCCTAAGTCTTAGAACTGTTTTTAAAAGTCTGTCTCTAACCTGGGAGATGATAGTATAGCTTTTGTTAACATTTACAAGGATCAGATGAGACTTTGAGGGAGAGCAGCTTTCTAAGTATGGCATTGTTGTTTGCATCAGACCCTTTCCATGAATCAGACCTGGAAAGAACTCTGTCTCAGGACAGTGGAGAAGTAGACACAAACAATGGGCACACAAAGTTGTTTGTGTGTGGGGAGGGGATGTTGGCTTGTTCTAGGGTGGGATAGGAGCACATGAGGAGCATAAGTGGTGGCATTCAAACTCCCTGGGAGGCCAAGGCAGGAGAAACACAGTTCAAGAACTGCTGTGATTTCAGATGGAGTCTAGGGCCCACCTGGGTAGAAATAGGACTGGGGAATATATAGCTAGTGGTAGAGCTCCTACCCTGGCTTCAGTCTCTCTTTGGGTGTGGTGGATGGAGACAGGATAACCATCTGGCCTATGAAGCTTACCATATACAAGGTACAGTTCTAAACACTGAATGTTTTACAACCATCTTTTTAGCTAAGAAAAATACCTTTGTTTTTGTAGATTAGGAAACTGGCACACATGTTAGATGTGTACTCAAGCTAAAAGCTTAAGAGACTCAGAGTCTTGCATATTTTTAAATTTACATTAGGTTTATTTGGCACTGTTGTCATTTTTTTACCATTTGAATTTAGGTCATCTGATTTAAGAGGCTGTGTTCCAAATGACTATTCTGTCTCAGAGCATGGTAAGGATGGAGAAAGAAAGTGTTGGTCTGTAACCTTGAACATCCGATAGGCTCTGGGAGGTCTTGGAGTCTGTGGCAAAGTAGACATTTTACTCTGAAGTTAATGGAAAGCCCCAAGACAGTTTGTGTCATAGGCCTGGCATCTGTTTTCTACTCTACTCCATGGAGAATTAACTGTAGAGTCATAGAGTGGTGGAGGTGTCCTGAAAATGGGGGTTGGAAGGGAGGTGTTGCTGTGCTGTACTGAGAAGGGATATGGTGTGGTACCTGAGGCTGGTGGAGGCAGTTGGGGAGGTGACATTAAGAGGTGAAACTCATAGACTACTGACAGGACTTACTGATGCCCCAGGGATGCTAAGGAAAGGAGAAGGAATGGCTCTCAGGGTTGGGGTGGAAGAACTAGAATAGTGGTGCTGTGTTCTGAGATGAGAGGTTGGGAAGAGAAATAAAAGTCTAGTTCTTAGGTTTTAGATGCTCATTAGATGTAGTAATATGAGTGATAGTAACAATAGTAATTAGCATAATGAATATATAAACTATATTCCCGGCAAGGTTTTAAGTATTTTTACATATATTCACTTAATCCCTAAAAGAGTTTTATGTCCTAAGAACTTACTGTTTACATTTCTCAGATGAGAAAATGGATGCATAGTCATCTAGTAGGGCAGGCTTCTGACCACTTATCTCAAGTCTCTGCCAGTTGCCATGAGGTTATGAGTGTTGGAAGTGGGATTCACACCCAAGTGCTCTAACTTGAGAGTCCATGCAGGTTCATGTCTGTAATCTATCCCATTGTGCACATGTTGAGTAGATATGAAATGACTGTGGTCAGGGATGGAAATACATATTTTTGAAAAGACAGTTCTTTTCTAATCCTTGGTTGATAACAAGAGGCAAGAGAAGGAACTAAAACTGTGGGAGCTGCCTCTTCCCTATCTGACTGGATGTTTGCAGCTACCATCCATTCCTCTGTCTCTCATCCCCACAGGATTGTGGGTTCAGGGCAGGTGAGGTTTACTGCCTTGTTCACATCTCTAGCTCTAGTCTCCTTTCATTGACTCATTCGCAGCTGGTAAGAGTGACTTTACATGAAGTATATATGTTGATTAAGTTTGGGGAACTTGGAGATGAATAAACATGATTCTCTTCCTGGAGGAGCATAGCATGAGGAAAAACCTGTGGGGATAGCATCAGAGTAGAAGAAATGCATAAATACATTGCTGATGAGCTCATTCTGACTTCCTACACCGTTTCTGTGTCCCACATTTGAGAGAGATGGGTGTGAAAAAGGCAAAGGAGCAAGAGAAGGCCTATGCAATTGCATGATGGATTGGAAGCTCCCCAAGAATCCTTTTGAACAAAAGAACTACTCAAAGTCTTGCATATTTTACTAAATCTGTATTAGTTTTATTTGGCATTGATAAAATTTTTACCAAATGAAATAAATTCTGATATTTGACTATCTTTGTGGAGTGGTGACTTTTTCCAGTTCTGTTACCTCAGTGTTGACAGGACTCACTAGGAAAAAAAAAAGGAACTGGTTTGAAATGTTGTTGCTTGCATAGCAGAGAGCAGTGAAGGGGCTGTGTGTGAAATACTTAGGCAGGTTTCCACTGTTCAAAGTGTGCTGTGCCAAAGTTCCACATGATAGTCTTTCTCTGTTAACAAGCCCCTTAAGATGGATACACGTACACCTTTGATCTCATTGCTTTAGACCCATGGTTGCACAGTTCAGTGTGGGGAGGAGGTCTGAGTAAGCTCCACCCCCTAAAAGTTCCAGCACTGTAGACAGGACACCAAACCTTTTGCACGTGAGCCTCTGGAAGACATTTAAGCTCTAAACTATGGTGCTTGATTTTCATTCATTCATTCATTCATTCATTCATTCATTCATTCATTTTTCTCTTCTTTTTCAATGAATGCTTTAACAATGAAGATTAAAAAATATTTTATGTGTGTGAGTGTTTTATCTGCATGTTATGCATGTGCACATAGTGTGCATGAAATCTAGAGAAGGGCATTGGATACCTTTGGAACTGGAGTTGCAGATGCTTGTGAATGCTACATGGGTGCTAGGAAACAAACCCTGGTCCTCTTCAAGAGCAGCAAGTGCTTTTAACCACTGAGCCATTTCTTCAACCTCGACTTTCTTTCATGTTTTTTTTTTTTTTTTTTAATTTCTTTTTTTCGGAGCTGGGGACCGAACCCAGGGCCTTGCGCTTCCTAGGCGAGCGCTCTACCACTGAGCCAAATCCCCAACCCCTCTTTCATGTTTTTACACACACTGGATTGCTACTTGGTTACACAATTGTTAATTTTCAAAAATATTTTCTGTATCAATTTTCATATGTGATTTTTGGCAGCATTTGTAAGATGTGGAGGGCATATATTATCTTTATAATTTGACAGGTTAAAAAAAATGGTGCAGGACAAGTTAGTGGTAAAAGCAAAGTGAACCTGGAGTTAAGTCTTAATATCTAGGACTACTTAAAGTTACCTATTACTGTTATTCAGCTTATTTTCCTAAGAATCCTGTGAAGTGTAGCTATTATTTCTGTCATATACAGGAGGAACTGGTCACCCAGCTCATAATGTGTACCTTTATTGTTTCCATTGAGTTACACTGCCTTCCCAAATATTTCCTTATTATAGGAACTTGACTTTTGTTTAAATCCATCAAATCTGTTCTCTGGCTACATCGGTCTCTTGGGACATAAACTTATGTCCCTTGGTAATATTAGTGTGTGTGTGAGCCTGCCCAAATTTGAGTTGAATGAGGATTTCTTGATTTTGCTAAATTATACAGTAACAAGATTTGCTGTTTAGAATTTTGTTTGTGAGAAGATGTAGGTCAAGAAGCAGTCCACAAAAATACAGCTCTGATTGGTATTTGCCTGCAGCTCCATAAGGAAGTCTGTAGAAGCAGTCCCTTTGCTATTCTGATTGAGTTCGGTGTGGGAGAGCACACCCATTTGTGGCCCTTTTTAATCAGAGTCTCTAGCATTTTTGTCAATGTGACTTCTAATACGAAAGAAAAAGAGATAGAAAGTTTAGCCTCTTTCATGTCAGATTTGAGGGTATTTCCTTTTAGTTTTTTTTTTTTCTATGCTGAGCTAATCTACAGACAGAATGATATTCTGGAGGTTAACGTATTATCCTTCTGAAACAGTCTTAACCTACTCTAATAGGTATTTCACTTTTGTAATGTGATAAGAAGTGGTGATATTGTTTATTTCTTAAATTGTAAGCAAGAGTTTATCAGTCTGCCCAAATAAATACAGTATAAGATTTTTGATTTTTATATTTTATAAAAACAAAGCTGGGCCATCATTTTTATTAGCTGAAAAGAGATAGCTATTTAACTATTTAAGCAGTTGTTTTGTTTGGAGATTATTTGATAGCAATTAATTCTTAGTATACATTTTAGCAGTCAGATGTTTTAATATTTTATATAATACATCCACTGACTGGGGTTGATGGTATGAGACTGAAGTCTTAAGGATGGGGAAGAGTTGCAGGAAAGAATGGCTATAATTATACTTAAAAGTTCTTGAAGAATTTTACCTTTTATGAAACTGGATTGTTTTGACAAATATTTTTCTTACCCACAAGAAGAAAAAGATTAATATTCAAATAGCCACAATATTAGCTGAATTTTGGCATGAAGAGATCCCTACAAATGGAGTTAAAACAAAGATGGGATTGCATGTTCTTTAAGCAAGAGACACAACAGTTCTCCAGGCTTTTACAGGAAACATGACATTTTAAAACTGGCTAGTTTTCAAAGGTGACATAGTTGAAGGATTGGCTGACTTTAAACTTGGAATTTGGAGATTGGCTGGCTTTGAGGTTTCAAAAGTAAGACAGTTGCTGACTGGCTGAAATTCTCAACTGAATTGTTAAGAAATGTTGAATAGACTTTAAAAGTTGATTGATTGTGATAGATTGAAAACCAGTTTTGTGATTACCTATTTGTAGCTAGTGAACAATCTTCCTTTCTTGAATATGTACTTTTTATTCACATTTATGTTAGCATATCAATGATAGCTATTGAATTGATAGAACATATTTGTGATCTTGCTTTTCTTTTGATTCTTAAAAACCGTGTATAACAAATATCAGTTGTTTCTATTTTTTGTTTTTGTTTTTTTTTTCATCCTCCTGAATATTTTATATTTGAGAGTCAGGCTGCTTTGTGGAATACTTAAAAGTGATATGTTATTTTTAAAAATCCTGGGAAGGCTGAATTATTTTTTTTTGTCTATCAACAAGCTTTTATATGTGTATGTAATTGAGTGTCTATAAAGACTGACAGGCCGGAGAACAACCTCAAATATTGTTCCTAAGACACCGTTCACCTTGGATGGTTTTTATTTTTTTCCCTTTCTTTCTCTTCCAGATTCCTTCTTTCCTCTTTTCCTACTTAAACATACAGAAACAGGACAGCTTGCAAATGGTTCTCTCCTTCTACTATATGAACCCTAAGGCATCAAACCAAAGTTTGATAAGCTTGATGGCAAGTGCCTCTGCCTGAGGAATCATCTTGCTGGCTCCCACTTGGGTTTTTTGTTTGTTTGTTTGTTTGTTTGTTTGTTTTGTTTTTTCAGATAGGGTTTTTAATCTATAGTTGGCTTGGAGTCTGCTGGTTCTACAAGGCCAAGGAATCTTAAGGATCCACCTATCTCTGTCTCCCTTCTCTGGGAATATAGGCAAGCCCCACCATTTCTGGCTTTTTTTGGAGTGTGGAGTAGGTTCTGTTGATTTGACTTAGGTCCTTGTGTTTGTGCATCAGGCACTTTAGGGATACATGGTTATTGGGTCATTAGAAGAGAGAAAGAAGTTGTAGAAGGGTGAGTGGATAAATGATGTCAGATCGCTAAAAAGGCAGGAGGCAAAGGTCAGTGACAGTGCTGCCATTGCTTCCTGAGTGCTGCCAAGAAGGAGGTAAGGATTCTGAAATGGTTGTTGGTTGAGGAAGGAGGAAACTGAGGGAGTCTGACCTAATAACCTTTCCTTTGTTTCTATAGAAGTGATATAATTTGTTTAGTAAGGGGTGAGTAGGAAGCTTGCAAAATTGGTAGAAGTTTGGACATGATTCTGTGGGAAGTAAGAGTGGAGCTGATTGGCACCCAAGAAAGAATCTAATCAATAGTGGATAGCGAGCAGTAAGAAGGGCTTGCCCAGGTGGGGTGCCGTGCATTTGTAGGGTCCACACTCCTTCTGCTTGAGGCTTTCTGTAACATTGATTTCCAGATTGGGTAGATGCATAGGTATCTTGTAGAGATAGACAACAACACAAAATTGAGAATTTAAGGTCAGGGAGTAGGCAAAGCTAGATGGTCTGTTCTTAGGTTTTGTTGAAAAAAAGAATGAAGCTGAGAACATGGTTAATAAAAAGAATAGACAGGGAAGTAGAGGGGGAAAATGGGAGCTTAAGTTGGTTGTTCATTCATCTATTAAATATTACTTAAGCATTTTTCTTTCAGACACTGTTCTAGATACTGTTGCTACTTAAGTCAAAGAAGAGATGGAATTAGTGTCTATCTTGATATTAGTTCTATGGTAAAGTGAAGGTGTGTGTGTGTGTGTGTGTGTGTGTGTGTGTGTGTGTATGTGTGTGTGTGTATGCATGTGTATATATGTGCACATGACAAATATATACATATGCTTATATGCATTTATAGTTTGAAATGGTAAATATTATCTCCAAAAAAAATGAAGAAGGGAAGGGAAAGAGTGATACAGATGCTGTTTTTGAATAATGTGATCAAAAAAAGGCTCTTAGAAGGGGATTACCTGAGCAGACACAGGACAGTATCCAGACATAACCATACACAGACATCCACGTGGGTATCCCAAGGTCAGTAAGACCTGGAGCATCCCTGGCATTGAGAAGTGTGAACAAAGAGGAGAGTGGTAATTGTTAGAACTGCTGAAAGGATTCTGGACTTTACTGTGCCTTGGAGAAAACATTAGAAGGTTTGAAGCAGAATTGTGTCACGATCTGTCATACTTTTCTGAAGGCGCTGAGTTTTGGAGAATGGCAGTGGGAATTAAAGAAAACTGAAAGAGTTAGAAAGACAAGAGATGGTAGCCTTCAAGAGTTCTGTCTCATGCTTCTGGGTGAAGAAGCCTGCTGCTTGCTGCTCCTTTAAGCAAACACACCTACTCTACAATAGGAATTCTTCTTTGTAGCTAAAGGCCTGACCCAGACCATTGGCTTACACCACACCCTTTCCTGTTTTTACTCTGCCCCTTCCCAGCTTCATTATTCATTCTCCTATTTTTTTCTTTACCTTGTCTTTTTGATCTGATATATATATCTGATACACACACACACACACACACACACACACACACACACACACACACTGATCTGTTTTCTGACCTTTTATGTTTTGCAATTCAGCAAACTTCTTTTGTAGCTTAGACTTGGAGTTGCTCTTGGAACCTTGAAGCTACTCAGAGGGCTACTCCCAAAGACCCCCAGGCTCTAAGTTCATAGTGTGAAAGAGCCCTGCATTGAACTGAGAGACTGCCCTTCTTGCAGCTGGACGTCCCTGAGTTACTTCAGGCCCTGCCCTCCCAGCCTAGTTTATATCTTCTTAATCCTAAAGCATGCAGTTTACCACAAGTGACAATGCATACTTAAGTTCTATATTGCTGTACAGAGGGTACTCAGCGTGTGAAGTGATGTATCTTCCCATCACTACCCTTTTACTTATTTATTTATTTTACTAAATTCATATAATAAAAATTAATGTACTAATAAATACAGAACATGGGCTCCATCTGTCCTCAGTATAGTCTTTATTTGTCCTAAGTGAGTATTTTGTATATTTTACAATAAAAGGAACCATGTATAGTTTAGAAAGTATTATTAGTATGAAATACTTTAACTTCTTAGAGTTGTAGTTTTCTGTTTTATTTTTAAAATTTAATGGAGCTATTAAAACATGTTTATATAGCATAAGTAAAGTCTGACCAGGACCTAGGTTCTGAATCATTAGTCTTTTCCGACTTAATAGAAAAATGTAAAATATTTTCTTTTTATGTGGGTTTGTATGTCTAGGTCAGAGGACAACTTTCAGGAGTCAGGTCTCACCTTCTACCTACTTTGAGGCAGGGTCTCTGTCTTCTGGTTTCTGTCACTGGGCTACATACTGCAAGCTAGTTGGCCCACTAGCTTCCAGGGGATTCTGGTCTCTACTTCCCTTGCAGTAAGAGCGTTTTTAAACATGGGTTCCAGTTTGTTCTCAGGTTGTCTGTTGCATTGGAGTAGAAGTAATTCCTTTGCAATTCTGTTCCCAGGTAGCTACCTATGATAAATAAAATCACACAGCCACATAAAACTTACATGTGAAAAGTCACCATGCTGTTAGTAGTAGTAGTTATCAGTTCAGTCCACCCACATTTGTCTATCAATAAGTGATCTATGGATGAACAGAACGTTGTATCAATGCAATGGAATATCACTTAATGTTGAAAATGATGGGCATCCTGACACTTGGTTTAACATGGGTGAATATTGACACTAGATAAAACTGTTGACAATTGGAAATGTGGATATTAAGCTCAAGAGGAAAGAAAAATCATACCTAGAGTTCACATAGGGGATTGGTATTTTGCTGTTTGTAGCAAATGTAATGGGATTTAATGGTATTACCTGGAAGAAAGGGATCACTTTAATATTTAGAAAGTATACTTTGGTTTGCTGGGATTTGAAAACTTATTTAAGTGACTGTGAACTGGCAATGGGAAATGAATTCTAAATTTTCTCCCCAAGAATAATTTCTAGGGATAAATTCAAAGAATAGAGAAGTCTTTGGAAAATCACTTCCTTCCTTAGTATTACCATACATAGGTCAGGCTAAAAACTCAGGACTCAAAGAGGGGGGACCCTCGATGAAATGCCCTACAGTGGGGAGAGGGAACTTGTTGAGCCCACCTCCAGCAAAAAGACAGGGCATCAAGTGAGGGATGGGTTTGCTATCCCACAGTAAAACTCTGACCCATAATTCTTCCTGTCTGAAAGAAATGCAGGGATGGAAATGGAGAAGAGCCTGTGGAAAAGAAGGTCCAGCGACAGGCTCAAAGTGGGATCCAGCTCAAGGGGAGGCCCCAAGACCTGACACTATTATTGAGGCTATAGTCACTCACAGAAAAGGACCTATCATGACTGCCCTCCAAAAGATCCAACAAGCAGCTGAAAGAGTCAGATGCAGATATATGCACCCATCCAATGAATAGAAGCTTCTGACCCCTCTGTTGAATTAGGGAAAAGCTGGAGGAAGCTGAGGAGGAGGGCAACCATGTAGGAGGACCAGCAGTCTCAATTAACCTGGACCCCCGAGATCTCTCAGACATTGGATCACCAACCAGGCAGCATATACCAGCTGAGATGAAGCCCCCAACACACATACAGCAGAGGATTCCTGGGTCTGGGTTCAGTCAGAGAAGATATACCTAACCCTCAAGAGACTGGAGGCCCCAGGAAGTTTACAGGTTTGGTGGGGTGGGTAGGGTGGGGACATCTTCGTAGAGGCAGGGGTAGAGGGTGGGGAGGGGGAGGAGGTATGGGATGTGGAACAGTAGGGGGGTGGACTGGGAGGGGAATAAAATCTCGAGAGTAAAAATAAATAAATAAATAAATAAATAAATAAATAAATAAATTCAACAGACTAAATTTAAGAGCATTAAAATAGTTTTTCTCAAGAAAATTCCTCCATATAAACAAATATATTGAGCATCTTCAAAATGATAAACAGTGTTACAAGTTTTGGGTTAAATGAATCCTTCAGCTACTGGAACTTAAGGTTGAGATTGACAGGAATGGTCAACATGAAGTATGACACATGAAGTATTCTGTGGTAAGAGAACACTTGCCACAGGAGTGGGTAGCTCAGTGTGGAGATCTCTCACAGTAATGGGAAGGAAAGGGTTCTTATGTGAGTGTCTTAGTGTGAAGACCCTACAGGGAGAAGTTCAGTGTGGCTGACCCAGAGAGCTAGGAAGCAAGAAATGAGATGCTTTTAGAGAAATGAACAAAGTCCATGACCAGTTGCCATGCCCCGGGGACTTGGTGCTAGTGGTAGTTGAGAGAGATTGCATTTTCCAGAGGAAATAATAATATCCTGTCTTGGTGCAGCAAAAATGACAGTCTTAGGCTTATAGTATCATAGGATGTTGATAGACTGGCTCCTGTTGGGTGATTCATGGTTAATATTTCTATAGGATACATGCTTCAGACTTCCAAAGCTGTGCTACAAGTTAACCAGCTTTCAACTGTGCTGAAGCTGCTTGGGTACACACTCATTCTAGGGATTCTGTTATTTGTGTTAAACTTGTGCTTTTTCTGGTTGCTTATGTGGCTATAGTGTTGACTTTTCTGATTTGATATGAGCTAAGTATGTTATTTTCCTTAAGCAGATTTAGAAAACACAGAAGTATTTTAATAAATTATATGGCTTTCAAAATGCTCTTCAAAGTTAAAGATCCTGTCAGTAAACTAGAAAAGTCTGAACAACATGGAAATTGTTCTAAGAGGTAAAATATTGGTATGTCTTCACTGTTAAAGTCATTGGAATATAGAAAGTAAACAGTAAAAGTTTAGACTATGAGCTTTAAAACAGAGTACCTGAGTTCAGTAACTGTGATGTAGCTCAGTTGGTAGAGGGTTTGTGTAGCATGGCTAAATGATCCCCAGCATGGCATAGATGGGGCATGGTGGTATGGCTTACAATCTCAGCATTCGGAGGAGAGAAGCAAGAGAATCAGATGTACAAGATTACCTTCAGCTACAAACTGATTTTTGAGGCTAACCTGGTCTGCATGTAACCCTCTCAATGATTTTTTTTTCCTTTTTGGAATAAGACTATCTATGTATGTGATTTTATTTTACAGGAGCTCACTGTCAAGAGACTTCTAAAGTGTTAGGATTTTTAACGACTTTGTGGACTTTTAACATGTATTGTATTTTCCATTACGGGATAAACATGAGACCCTGGGGACCAGGAATGAAAGGTTATAGTTTAAAAGTGATGTATTCGTGTGTCAAGCTGACAGTTGGTACATTGTAATGGTTAATCTTCCCACAACCTATGAGCAGTTATTTAGATCGGATTTGTCTACAGGTATAGTGTGTGTGTGTGTGTGTGTGTGTGTGTGTGTGTGTGTGTGTGTGTGTGTGTTGTTAATACACTCAGGTGACTCTAGGCAGCACAATGCCCTAAGCTGAGTTCTGAACTATTTAAGAGTAAGGAAGGCTAGCTGAGCATAAGCAAGCAAGAGTATATTTATTCTTTTTACTCTTTACTATGGGTGTGATGCGATCAGTTTCTTGAATTCTGGCCTTGATGTCCCCTAAATAATGGACTTTAAGGTGAAATTTTAAATCTGATAAATCCTTCCTCTAATTTACCTTTACCAAGGTGTAATCACAGCAACAGAAATGAAATTAGAGCGAGTATGTTTGATAGTCTAACTGTAGTATCTGTTTATATTTGCTTCATATACCTATGATTATACCAGTTCTCTTTTCCACAACCTTGGGGGAGTGGCCTTTAGTCCTTAGACCTCTTGATCTACAGTTTTAGCTGTAGGTATTTTATCTTTGTATAAAAGCCCCCAAGAATATAAAACAAGAACTCTCATTGAATGCGGAGCCAGCCAGCTCTCGGGGTCTCATCTTCAGCACAGCTGGGCCTACACTCAAACAACCATGTCTAAGGGACCTGCAGTTGGCATTGATCTTGGCACCACCTACTTCTGTGTGGGTGTCTTCCAGCATGGAAAGGTGGAAATAATTGCCAATGACCAGGGTAACCGCACCACACCAAACTATGTTACTTTCACCAACACAGAATGATTAATTGGGGATGTGGCCAAGAATCAGGTTGCAATGAACCCCACCAACATAGTTTTTGATACCAAACATCTGATCGGACGTAGGTTCGATGATGCTGTTGTTCAGTCTGACATGAAGCACTGGCCCTTCATAGTGGTGAATGATGCAGGCAGGCCCAAGGTCCAAGTTGAATACAAAGGGGAGACAAAAAGTCTCTACCCTGAGGAAGTGTCCTCAACGGTTCTGACAAAGATGAAGGAAATTGCAGAAGCTTACCTTGGAAAGACTGTTAACAATGCCGTCCGTGGTCACAGTGCCAGCTTACTTCAGCGACTCTCAGCGGCAGGCAACAAAAGATGCTGGAACTGTTGCTGGCCTCAGTGTACTCAGAATTATGAATGAGCCAACTGCTGCTGCTGCCTATGGTTTAGACAAGAAGGTCAGAGCTGAAAGGAATGTGCTGATTTCTGACTTGGGAGGTGGCACTTTTGATGTGTCAATCCTCACTATCGAGGATGGAAGTTTTGAAGTCAAATCAACAGCTGGAGATACCCACTTGGGTGGAGAAGACTTTGACAACCGAATGGTCAACCATTTCACTGCTGAGTTTAAATGAAAGCACAAGAAGGACATCAGTGAGAACAAGAGAGCTGTCAGGTGTCTCCGCACTGCCTGTAAGCGGGCCAAGCATACCTTCTCCTCCAGCACCCAGGCCAGTATTGAGATTGATTCTCTCTATGAGGGAATTGACTTCTACACCTCCATTCCCCAAGATCCAGAAACTTCTGCAAGACTTCTTCAATGGAAAAGAACTGAATAAGAGTATTAACCCAGATGAAGCTGTTGCCTATGGTGCGTTGTCCAGGCAGCCATTCTATCTGGAGACAAATCTGAGAATGTTCAGGATTTGTTGCTCTTGGATGTCACTCCTCTTTCCCTTGGGAATGAAACTGCTGGTGGAGTCATGACTGTCCTCATCAAGTGCAATACCACCATTCCCATCAAGTAGACACAGACATTCACCACCCACTCTGACAACCAGCCAGGTGTACTCATCCAGGTGTATGAAGGTGAAAGGGCCATGACCAAGGACAACAATCTGCTTGAAAGTTAGCTCACAGGAATACCTCCAGCACCCCGTGGGGCTCCTCGGATTGAGGTTACTTTTGACATTGATGCCAATGGCATCCTCAATGTTTCTGTTGTAGAGAAGAGCACAGGAAAGGAGAACAAGATCACCGTCACCAATGACAAGGTCCACTTGAGTAAGGAGGATATTGAGGGCATGGTCCAAGAGGCTAAGAAGTACAAAGCTGAGGATGAGAAGCAGAGAGATAAGGTTTCCTCCAAGAACTCAGTGGAGTCTTGTGCTTTCAACATGAAAGCAACTGTTGAAGATGAGAAGCTTTAAGGCAAGATCAATGATGAGGACAAACCGAAGATTCCTGACAAGTGCAATGAAATCATCAGTTGGCTGGATAAGAACCAGACTGCAGAGAAGGAGGAATTTGAGCATCAGCAGAAAGAGCTGAGAAAGTCTGCAACCCTATCATGACCAAGCTGTACCAGAGTGCTGGTGGCATGCCTGGAGGAATGCCTGGTGGCTTCCCTGGTGGAGGAGCACCTCCATCTGGTGGTGCTTCTTCAGGCCCCACCATTGAAGAGGTGGAGTAAGTCAAAGTAGAGGGTATAGTATTGTTCCACAGGGACCCAAAACAAGTAACATGGAATAATAAAACTATTTAAATTGGCAAAAAAAAGATTCTAAGACAAGAAAGTGTCTCTTTTCTTTTCTTTTAAGTGGGGAGGGAACTTTCAAAGGCTTCCTAGAAGGCTTGACTTCTTCACTGACCAGAATTGATTCTCATGTCATTTTTTAAGAGGCAAGGAGTATAAAGTTCTGTGTTTGACTTAGATTAGTAAAGATTCATGCTTTCTCACCTGACCCAGGGTGATCAGGATTTAGGAGCCTGTTGTTCTGGTATTTTTTAAGGACAACAAATTTCCTCCTTGAGTTCTTAACTTCTTTTGGCCTCTTGAAGATCCTATTCTCTTTGTCTGTTTGTTCTTCTGTCTTTTCTTTCTTTTTTTAAAAAAGATTTTAGGTTTAATTTTGTGTACGTGGTGGGTGGGTATGTGCATGTGAATATAGGTGCCTAGACTTGTAAATTCTCCTAGAGCTGGAGTTAGAAGCTGCCTGATGTGGATGCTGGGAACCAAACTAAGGTCCCCTGTTAGCTGTGCATACTTTTATAGCTGAGGTCTCTGTCCAGCTGATCTTTGTCATTTATTTTTTCATAAATCTTCCTGCCTGTTATAATCTGTGATCACCAATCACCAGAATGCTAATCCTTTTGACAGTTTTTTCCTTTGTTGATTTTCCTCTTTGTAGTTTCTGTTTAATTTGCTTATACCTTACTTACCCTGTCTTATTTCCTTTTCCTGTTTATTTAGGGATAATTTACTCTTTCTAAACTTTTCTCAAGTATAAGATGAGGTTATTGACTTGGAAGCTTCCTTTTTTAAAAAATTGGGTTTTTATTATAGCTGCAGTTGTTGTCTTTGTATTTCTCTCTTTAGCAGTATTTCAGATGTGTCTGTTTTGAAATGTTGCACATTAGGTTTTATTCTTAAGGCATTTTCTGATTCTCTTTATGATTTCTCTTTAACCCATTGGTTATTTAGAAATCTGTTGTTTTATTTTTTTTTCTTATTGGTAAAATATTTGCATATTTATTCCTGCAAATTATTTCTTATAGTAATTTTCATTTGCAGTTCACTAGGTTCATATACTGCATGATTTTACTCTCTTTAAGTTAGTAAGGGTTGTTTTGGATATGGCACAGAGTATTTCTTGTACACTGAAGGTTCATGGGTGTTATTGGCCATAGTTTTACGATTTGTGTTCTTGAGGGCTCATTTCTTTTCTTTTTTTTTTTAAATGTTACCATTTTCTCTTGAAATTAGTATCTTTTAGTGTAGCACTTTGATTCCTGTGATATTTTATTTAATCGATAATATTTTAAATTTTTGGATGCTTTTTTTTGTTTTGTTTGTTGATTTTTTTGTTTGCTTTGTTTGTTTCTCCTGTCATTGCTTAGTTGGGGATTTATTCTGGGACCCTCTGGATATACCAAAACCCATAGATGCTCCAGTTTGTTGTAGAAAACAGCAACATATACACATCACGTATGTCTACCATTCTGTGTACTTATCATTTGTAGGCTTCATACATGTAAGTGCTGCATGAATAGACATTCTGTTCTGTTGGATTGTTTAGGGAATGATAAGGAAAAAACAGTCTGCACGTGTTTAGCACAGCTCAGCTCTTTCCCAAATATTTTCAACTCTAAGTTGGTTGAAAATGACGACACAGTAGACACAGAGGACTTGCCGACTTTCTCTGTGCCTTGAAAAGTCTTTGATTTCTACCAAACTTAAGCAAAATAGAATGTCCTCCCTGCCTTTGTAACTCCATTTTACCTTCTGTATTTGTGCTACTCTTGTATATTAAATCTCTATTTGTGAGAAACTCAAAAGTACATCATCATAACATATTTTATATAATCCACCCTTAGAAGGAACTGGAAGAAAGGAGAATATGTAAATGTAGATAGTTGTATTAGTCTTTCTGCACTTCATGGATGTATGGGAGTTGCCACCATTGTCCACTCTTAACAGGAAATACACAGTATCAAAGGTTGGTAGCTCACCAGCACAGCTGCAAACTTCCTGTTTTATTGAATTATACTTTGAGAGAAAAAAGGGAAGAAGCATGTAATTTGAAAATAATTTTTAATCTTGCACACAGTTACTTTTCATGGCATTTCTTTTTTTGCGATTTGAATTTCTGTGTGGTGGTTTTCCTTCTGCCTTTAAGCTCTTTGTCCTGGAGGCCTGTTTGCTCCAGTTTGCTTCTCTTCCTGGTGAGAACCATGCTTGTACCATTGTGTAAGAACTGGGGCAAAGGTACTGCTTCGCTTCTCCCAAAGTGACAGCTCTGCTTTCTCAGGACTGTTGAGAGCAAGAACATTCTTGCCTTGCCTATCTGGGCGTGGAATCAGGATGGGCCAGGAGTGCTAAATTCCTGGGTCCTCTCTGCACCTGGTATGCAGCTTCACTACTGGAGTTTCACTACTGGAGAAGAGCCTGTTTCAGCAGAGCCTGTTCAGACTGGAGTTGGCAGTAAAGGACTGGGGAGAGAGCACCAGCGCTTTGACTTCCCAGGAGGCAGCTGCATGCAGTGCTGAGGGGACAAGGACTGAGCCTGCATGGAGTTTCTGGAGTTATTTCATAGGTCACATCTGGAAGTAAGGGAGAAGTCAGGAGGGAGCAGGTTGTGGTTCAGATGTCACTCACTAGCTCTTGCTGAGACTTTGTGGATTTTCTTGAATGAATATTTATATATTTGTTGTATGTATAAAAATGTTCAAGACTTTGATTGCTTTGAATGCATTTTCCTAGTTAAATTGTTTATTGGAGATTCTGTGCACTTCTCGTTACGGAATCTAGACTTCTATTTTTGCACATTTAAAAGGAATTGATAAATTTTGTCTCATTTAGTCAGTTTGTTAGATTACTGTCCTATCTCTCTCTGTAGTGTTTGTGTGGTTTGAAGAAACTGGAAAGTTTGACTTTGGCAAACCTTAATCTATTCTCAGCTTCAACGTTTCCATATTTGTGGTACACACCGTTATATTTTCTTTAACTTTGTAGGTCAAATTGGCAGCTGTCCCCAGAAGCACACTGAGGCTCTGCTATTACCTATACTGTGCAGAAGTTTGTGAAGCATGGCAGATCTGAATCACTTGGTGGACTTGTTACATTGCACGTTACAGAAACCCATGACTAAATTCTGATATATGCAGTCTGAGGCAGGGAAGCCTGAGAATGCCTGACAGGAAGCTAAATGGCATGGAGTTTTCTGGTCTGGCATCCTATGATCTTAGCTGATGTCTGTGCTTACTCTATTCATTCATTCATTTGATTCTTTAATTCTTTCACTTTCTCATTTATCAGTTGGAATATAGACATTTTCCCGTGTCTACTGTCTGGTTACCCAGTGATACAGTTTACAGAAGTAGGACAAATTCTTGACCTTTTTCTCCCTTTGTTGTATTGATGATGAACTGGTTCCCTTGTATGTGAATTGGGAGAACTAGCAAAGGGATAAACAGATTGATAGGAAAAAATATGCAGGAGTTGGGGTAGCTCATATGATTGTAGGATGAGCTGGCAAACTAGAAATCCAGAGGCATGGTTTATATGCTACAGTATTGAGAAAGAGTTTCTTCAAAAAAAACACCAGTCTTTTCTAGTAAGGCCTTCCCCTGGCTGGATAAGGTCCACCATACTGTGGAGGGTAATCTATGTGATTTAAAGTTATTGAATGGTAAATATTAACCTTGTCCACTTCTGCAGCATCTGAGCATTAAATCACAGATAAATGAACTATCATATACAGGTTAACATCTTAATTTTTTTGTTCAAATTGAGAGTATATATAAAAAAATAAATAAAATTAATTATAATTTTTAGTATTATATTATAAGTGAAAGAAATCTATATTATACATTTTTATTACTTCACTAAAAATTGGTTTTTGGTCATAAATATTAATAACCCTGTATAATATTTTATTTCCACTTTGAATGCCTATTCTAAGTGTATGTTAGTTCATTAAGTTACATGATCTTTGAATCAGGTTAATTTTGGTGTGTGATGTTTTTTGCTATTTCCAAGATTTTCTTTTACAATAAAGTTTTAAAAAAAATCGTAATTTAAAAAGAAATTTATTCTAATAGTACTGATAAATGTACTATAAATACTGATAAAAGCCAAATAAAAGCTATTTTGTTGAAATTTCCTAACAGTAAAAAAAAATAAGTGAATTTATCAGTAAAAGTTGTCATGTATCGTTCAGTTTCTATTTCTCTTTGAGACAGAGTCTCAGTATGCAGCTTAGGCTGGCTTCAAATTTTACCTTTTTACCTCAGCCTCACAAGTGCTGGGATTATAGGTATGTATCACCATGGCCAAATCGTTAGTTTAAATATTAGTATTTATATATTGAAATAATGCATGCAAAATATGGTTGTATTTTTTTATTATTTCATAAAATTGAGTGCTTCCAAATTTTATTTTATGGTTACTAAATTTGAAATTGTTGATTTTAAAGTTATCTTTTTCTGTAAATCAGAATTTAAATATTTAAAATATGATTTTATATTTGTATGTACTAAGCTACCTGGTAAATTAAAAGTTGATTCTAACAACTGACATTATAATAAATTTAGATTTTTAAAACACTTAAACATGTAAATATTTCAGGCCTATATCTTCATGGATATTATTTTTATTCTGTGAGAATATTTTTATTCAACACATTTTTTTTTTTTACAAAGCAAAACTTAAAACAGAAGTTGTATCTCTTTTAGAAGTCTTGAAAATGTTACTAAATTTCCATGCTACTGTTTTGTGGATACTCTTATGTTCATTTTATCCTACTACATAGTAACAAGTTATTTAAATAAAAAATGTACTCTCTCTAAAAACCCAAATTTTGTCTAGCAAAACCCACAGACAATGTGTGCCACTCTATGCAGGTGTGGGGTCAAGGTGCTGATTGATGGATGGTGTGGGAATTCCTTTCTGGATGCAGACACTTGGTCTTGATCTTATGGAGAGGGAGAAAGAAAGGGACAGGGAGAGAAAATTAATGTGAATATAGACTCACTTATGTGTGTAACCTAATTCCATTTTCCTCCCAGAGGACTTACAGTGGGAGGCCCTTAGAGTGGGAGTTAGCACTTCAGCTGAAGACTTGGAGGGAGATTAAACATTAACCCATGTTTTCAGCTGACTTAATGAAACCAAGATTTAGATTGTGTGCTTATTGGAAATTGTCATTGCTCTTAATAATTTTGTAAAGTGGCTCTTAAAGACTCAAGGCTGGGGAAATCCCAATAGATAAGAGCATTTGCTATACAACAAGGACTTGAGTTCAAATCCCTAATAGTCTCATAGAAATCTAGACGTGGCCTCATGTACCTGTAGAACATGGCCTCAGTGTTGCAGGAAGGAGACAAAGGATCCTGAGAGCTCACCTAACAGCCATTCTAACCAAAATGGAGCCATTCTAACCGAATTTAGGGTCAGTGGAAAAAACAAAAAGCTTGTCAAGAGGAAACATTCACATGCTTGCATACATACCTTCCACACTCAGTTGTAGTGAAACAAAAGCAAGCGCTGCTGGGATGAAACCTCATAGCAAAAGGACTACTTCAGCATTGACGCCTGTATATAAGCTTTGATTGGGTTGACACACTTCTGAGAAAGCTGTTGTAACATACGTTTGCCTCCATTTTGACTGGTGGTGGTGTATTACAATTTATATTACAAATTGTGAGCTATTTATGAACCATAACAAAGTCTGCATTTGTTCCTGCTCTGTAATAGTTTAATTTAATCAGAACATTGTTTTTATTGTGATGCTGTGCTATTTGTGTTTGTTCTGCTATTACCACAAAGTTGAAGGCAGCTGATTTTATTATTAACAGATTTTACTTTATGAACTTTTATATTATTAAAAATCATTTATAACTCTGAAATCCTTTTAAAAGCACAGTTTGGGTTTTGTATGGCTTGCTATGTAGAGCACACACCTCCTCTGGTACTGTAAACTAGTGCTGATTTGTGCTTTACTCAGTGCTGTGTTTCTGTATTTGAAGTGTGTTAGTGGTTTCTCTGTTAAAGTGACTTTTGGATATAGAATAGTGTTGTATAGTGTTCCTAAGTGGAAGAAGGCTATGGTGTGCCCTAACCGAGAAAGCACATCTTCTAGGCAGGCTTCATTCAGTCTTATGTTATAGTTTTGTTGATTATATTAAATAAGGCGTATAGAAATAAAAATTTAAGGACAGCAGTAATTTGTTTGATCAGCTGTTGAAAGGTGACAAAGCCTCCCAATGTACCTTCTAGGCCAGTGGTTCTCAACCTTCCTAAGAGTGTAGCCTTTTAATAGAGTTTCTTGTGTTGTGGTAACCCCCAACTATAAATTGGTTTCATTACTATATTTCTATATTGGTATATTTTTGCCACTGTTACAATTCATAATGTAGTGCGAATATTTGATATGCGACCCCCAAAGGAGCCATGACCCATGCAGAGAACTGCTGCTCTAAAATCACTAGTGAATCATTAATTCACAGTTCATGATAGCTTTCTAAAGCTTGACTCCTTGTGACTAGTACAAACTGAGTGTAGTTTTTATCTTTGTTGTTGAAACTGGTTTCAACTGCATGTTAGTAAGCAAACACAGGAAATGAGTATTTCATGCTTACAGCGTGAACTTCTGGAAGATTTCTTTGATTTCATGAATTAAACAGTCAAACCATTCTAGGAATTAACTGATTTTTCTGTTGACACATCTCTTGACACTGATTAAAAGCTGCCATCATGGAACTGTGAGTTTCTTGGACCTCGCAGAGCCAGCCAAGCCACATCACTGCACTTGGACTGTGTGAATAAGATGGTTTAAATTAAACTCGAGGAGATTCTTTTAGAACTTACCTGATCTAGATTGTTACACTTTATTGAGTATTGTGTAAAGCACATTCTCTGCTTCTGTGACATGATGGTTTTTTTCAAACTAGCATAAAGCAGGACAGCAGCATTGGGCATTCAGTCACTTAATACTGCAAGAGCGTTGAGTACTGTCTGAGAAGGAGATGTCAGTTGTAGAGATTGGGCTACGCTAATGTGTTTTCATATTAACTGCATGTTGAGGACTGAGTCTCACACATGCTATGGAGTCGTGGCAGATCCTAAAAGTGTGTAAATAAGTCCTGGCTAATTTTAGTGCAAGTATATAAAAAACTCATTGCAAAATAAAAAGTTTAGTGTACGTGCTACACTAGGTGGGACACTCAGCAGATGAACGTAAGTTAGACCATCTTAGTAAACTAACGCATTCAATTACTATCGGGCATGTAAATTTTCAGAAACTTTCCGAGTCTGTTTGTGGTATATTACACACATGTAATACCAGCACTGGGAGACCAAGGCAGGAGGAATGAAAGTTTGAGACTAATCTGGGACACTTAGCAGAACCCTGTCATGGTAAAATCAGATAGTACCAACACTGAGCACCAAATTACTGTTTCCCACGGAAAGGCTCTGCCCTCAGTGTGATTGTGTGTTTATGTCTGTTAGTAGTTCTCAGTGTTACACACATGGAAAGGAATGTGAAGCCTTCTGCTTTGCCAGTTTTATTCATTGTGACATTTTTTTCTGGAACATTTTTTTATATTCTATTCCTTTCAAGGTAAAGATTGAATTAGTAATAAGCAGCCAATCATTTCTCTTAAATTAGCTGTTTTTATTTTAAATATCATACAGTAATTAAAAGTGAAAGTCAAAAACAAAAGTAGTTTTATATCTACTTGATAAAAGTAGATTACCAGATGAGCATAATTTAACTTTATATCCTACTACAGAATTAATTTAAAGATTTACTATATATCTGATGAGAATAAGACCCTCAGAAAATAGGTAGGTGACTACATGTTCTTAAAGAGCTAGATATTCCTGGGACATTAAGTAATTTGGCATTATATATTATATACTAATATGATTTGCTATTCTTGACAAAATATGCAGTGTGACATACTTTTCTCCAATGATTTGTTTGCTGAAAAGAGAAATCTCAGAAAAAGCATTAGTAGAAACACATGAATTTTTTTTTGTAATTTTCCCTATTACTCAGTAATTGTATTCTCCAGGAAAATTTAGGTTTAATTTTATATAATAACTATAATCAATATATTGTTACTAGACAGAAGTGAGGCATATAGCAAAACTTAGAGCATTTGAAGAAAATCACTAATGTGACAGGGCACCTGAGGCTGCACAGAAATGGATGCTGGTGGAGAATAGGTAGGAACTGAGCTTGTACTTTAGTACATAGTAACATATCAGCTGTAATTCTGCTTTTCAGAAGTGTATCTTGATTATCTTTAGGAAAAATGTGTACAGAAACTAACTGTAAATTTTGCAAGTAAGTTTATTTAAAGCAACAATGTCAAAGTTTATTGGTTTTTAGAAACGGTTTACAAGTCCCTTTTGTTTGTAATGGTTTGAAGAAAATTTATCAATCACTTTAAAACTTTAGACTTCATGAAATAAATAAACCAGGAAGTATGTGGTCCTAGGGGATTTTCCAGCTATAGGAAGTAGTTTTGTCTTTTGCACATTATAGTGATGTCCATGAGCATTTCCTTTTTGATTCCTTAAAGGGGAGATCCTGTGAGTGTTTTGTTTTGTTTGGTATTGTTTTCGGCTTTCCCTTATATTTCCTTTCAATGCAAGCAGGCCTTGAAAATGGCTCCAAATAGTTCCGAATGTAACTAAAATAATTAGAATTGATTGCTGCCAAGTAGTGGAAATCCTCAGTTTCCAAAATTGTATCATGTAACTTTTCAAAGGCTGTAAGAATAGCACTCTGTAATTTGCCAAAGCTATTGTCATTACTCAGCATAAAGTAGCCATGCTGGTCATGTAAACGGTTTCCTGGTTTTGTTGCCAGCTGTAATGATTTAGCTAAATTTCATAAAGTGAAATGGAAATATATTATACTTAAAGGATATAATTATTTAAGATAAAAGGCCCAGAGTAATTTTCAGGTTTTGGCAGTTTTCTTTTTTTGCTTGATAGTCTATATCTGATACAGATAGACTATATTTTGATAGTCATAACTGTTATTACTCATCTTATGTTAATAGAATTTACAACTTTATTTCTTGACTGTAAAACATGATTTAGTCTTCTTGTAAAAGTTCAGGAAAAAACGGAGGGCTTGCTTGTTTGTTTGTTTTGTTCAGGCCAACTCTAAATTTCATTGATTATATAATAGTTCACAAAACCAAGCCAACCAAAGAACATTAAAATGGTGCTTTGGGGACTTGCTCACCTCCACTCAGATGATTGTCATTTTGTAGCCATCAAAGTATAAATGAGAATAGCTACTGTATTTCATGTTACCAGGCTGCTATGTCTATTATTTTATTTTATCTCACCACAGCTCTGAGATAGATTGACGCCCCCTTCACAGATCATGCTGGAAGAGCGACAGGTGTCAGGCTATCCTCAAGACTGTCCTTGAGACTTCAGGTAGTAAAAACAAGGGCCCTCTGTGTATTAGCCACAATTTTATCTGTGCTGATGTAGCTTCTGGCATATGCTGATACATGGCAAACTTCAAATAACTTCACCCTTTCTTAAGCGAGTGGTTGCTCACATTGAGGGACCTAGAGCAGATTTTCTTGGGGTGCCCAGCCTGGGTAAGTTCTATTGTTTCTTGTTCCAGACTTGATTGGGCTCATCCTACGATATCTCAACATGTTATTTGTTCTTGGCTCCACTGATTGCCAAATACTTGCTCACTGATCATATGCCATGAACTTCTAAAATAGCTCTGCAGACTGCTTACTGTGTGCCTCTGTCATTGTGACACCTCAGGAAGCTCCTAGTCAGCTTGGACTTGGGTGCAGAAATTAGGATACATGGAATGGCATGAGTGCACATTTGACAGGTCAGATACAGCCATGCATACTTGGGCATTCCTTAGGAGTCATGATGCTATGGCTGTGTTAAACAGTTCCTAACCTTTTCAGAATGCACCCGTAGCCACTCACCATACCTGTTTCAGAGCCACAACCCTCACTGTCAGTCTCTCTGCCTTGATGACTGCTCTTCTCTAGCAGATATTTCTAGTTAAGCAGCCAAGTTCATTCTTATTTCACTCCGTACTCTCACTATAGCCAGTATACCTCTAACTTGTACCATTGGCGTTTATACTGACCACTCAGATCCTGGTCGATGTTATCCATTGAGTGGTGGTTTGGAGAATATTATTTTACTTTAATTATCTGAAAATTTTCCATTTTTAATAGTGAGCTTGCATATTCTAGTAGATGTAGCATGTAGCTATTAAAATTATTAACATTTTTCAGTTCCAGCAGCTCTACAGAAAATTTACCTGTTACCTGTTTTCAGTGTTCTTAAAAACACTGGCTGATATTCTCTCTTAATTATATAAGCCAGTTGCTGGTTCAGTAGGGACTAAAGTTGAAAGTTGCTAATTACACAAATAAGAAACAAAGTGTTGGACAGACTTTTGTTTTTATTTTTTCTCTTTAACACTCTTCCTCATTATTTTTAATTCCAACCCCCCTTCCCATCAAACCTCTACTCCCTAACAAATTGCTCTCCTATTCTCATGTCTTTTTGGGTTCGTGGCCTGCTGCATGTAATACTGAACACAGACAGGGTCTTGTATAAGCAAGGGTGGACTCACACTCAGTCTTTCTGGTGTGATAAGTACAGGTAAATGTCAGTATGCCAGCAAGAATACTTACGTCCAGGTTTCCAGGGCTGGGGAGACTTGCTGTTCTTGTGGAGGACTTTGGGTTGGTTCCCAGCAGCCATGTTAGGGAGTTCTCACTCCAATTCCAAGGGTTCACACAGCCTCTTACTTTACTGTGGGTTCTTGTCTGCATAGTTCACTCAGACAACAGAACCCACCAAACACAAAGGAAAACAACTTCCTAAAACTCTGTTTCCATTGTCTTTGAGGATTTTTTTAAAGTTTTATCTTTGCTTAATGCAGTTTAAAGTTTTAAATTTAAGTCAGGAATCATGTGAGATTGGGATTGTCCTTAGCATGTCTGAGGCCTTGGGCCGTATCTATGCCTAGCACTAAAAATAAGAATGAGTGAAAGGAGACCAGGTACTTATTACCCTGTCAGTTCTGCCAAGTGCTCCAGTGAGCTACTTCCTTCTCCATCTTTGATATGATCTGAGATTTTAATCTTAGAGTGTTACTAAATTGTAATTTTTAATTTATTTTCATTACTTTTTCTGTGGGCATAAAGATTATGAAACCCTAATGTTGCCACAGCCTTAAATAAGTTGATTTCTTTTCAGATAGATGTCAAAATGAGCTTTAAGAAAGTTTTCTAAAAATGTATGTTTCCACTTCATTTGTCCTCAGTATCTTCTTGATCTGCCCCTTCAAAAGATCACTGCTTTCCTTTTTGTTGCCCACCCTCAGACCATTTCTTTCCTCATCAGACTAGGAAAGTAAATAGGAAAATAACTGAAATTTAAATTTTGCAGTTGCGATCTTCTAGAGCAAAGTGTTAAGTGTGGATGTATTTGGGTTTGTTGGAGTAATGGGAGTGTTAATTGTATGTGAAGCAGTAACAGTTACTAGGTCAGCCTGTGGGCTTGTTCTCTGGGGGGGGTTTCTGCCTGTGACTAGGAGACAGCACTGTGCTCAGCACTGGGATTTTCACTGGTGTTTGCTCAGTGGAACGGTCCTTACTGCTTTGAATCTTGGATGTACTCTGATCCTAGTTATGTATCTACCTAGTCATGTGACCTTGGCAAGTGGACAACATTGCTTTCTCTGTGTGTCACAAGGTGCTTAAACAGGCTTTCTTGGATTTTTTCAGAACAATTGGGAAACCATTTAGAGGAGGAGAGGCCCTTGTCTTGGAGTGGGTGGCAAAAGATGAAGTGTGTACGCAGCTACTAATGGTAACAGTACTAAATCATTTCCAGATAGGAGGCTTGAATTATTCATCTTTTGTAGGAGATAATTCTGTGACCAGAAAACCAAAATGTAAGACGGAAGGAAATATGGGAACAGCCCCACCAGGATGCCTGGTCAGGATAAGGCAAGTGGCAAGAGACCCAGTTTGGTGTGGCATTTGGAAAGCCATGTCTATGGAAGAGATCGACTTGGCTTTGTTCACTTTTTTTTTTTTTGGATTTTTTAATTTACATTTCAAATGTTATCTCCTTTCCCAGTTTCCCATCCATAAACCCCCATCACATTCCCACTCCCCCTTCTTCTATGAGGGTGTTCCCCCACCCACCCACTCCTTCCCTCCTCCCCGCCGTGACATTCCCCTACACTGCAGCATCGAGACTTGGCAGGAACAAGGGCTTCTCCCATTGGTGCTCAACAAGGCCATCCTCGGCTACATACGCAGCTGGAGCTGTGGATCTGTCCATGTGTACTCTTTGGATGGTGGTTTAGTCCCAGGGAGCTCTGGTTGGTGGTACTGTTGTTCTTCTGGGGTTGCAAATCCCTTCAGCTCCTTCAATCTTTTTTTTTAACTCCTCCAATGGGGATCCTGTTCTCAGTTCAATGGTTGGCTGCAAGTATTTGCCTCTGTATTTGTCATGCTCTGGCGGAGTCTCTTAGGAGACAACTATATAAAGCTCCTGTCAGCACACACTTCTTGGCATCAGCCATTATCTGGGTTTGGTGGCTGTATATATATGGGCTGGAACCCCAAGTGGGACAGTCTCTAGATGGTCTTTTCTTCAGTCTCTGCTCCAAACTTTGTCTCCGTATTTCTCCCTATGAATATTTTTGTTCCTCCTTCCAAGGAGGACTAAAACATCTGCACTTTGGTTGTCCTTCTTTTTGAGCTTCATGTGGTCTGTGGGTTGTATCTTGGGTATTCTGAGCTTTTGAGCCAATGCCCACTTAGCAGTGAATGCATACCATGTATGCTTTTTTTCTGTAATTTGGTTACCTCACTCAGGATGGTATTTTCTAGTTCCACCCATTTGCCTATGAATTTCATGAAGTCATTGTTTTTAATAGCTGAGTAGTACGCCATTGTGTAGATGTACCACATTTTCTGTATTTCCTCTTTTGAGGGACAACTGGGTTCTTTCCAGCTTCTGGCTATTATAAATAAGGCTGCTATGAACATAGTGGAGCACGTGTCTTTTTTATATGTTGGGGCATCTTTTGGGTATATGCCCAAGAGAGGTATAGCTGGGTCCTCATGTAGTACAATGTCCAATTTTCTGAGGAACCTCCAGACTGATTTCCAGAGTAGTTGTACCACCTTGCAATCCCACCAACAATGGAGGAGTGTTCCTCTTTCTCCACATTCCTGCCAGCCTCTGTTCTCACCTGTGTTTTTGATCTTAGCCATTCTGACTGGAGTGAGGTGGAATCTCAGAGTTGTTTTGATTTGTATTTCCCTGATGAGTAAGGATGTTGAACAATTCTTTAGATGCTTCTCAGCCATTTGATATTCCTCAGTTGAGAATTCTTTATTTAGCTATGTAGACTATTTTTAAAAAGGGTTATTTGATTCTCTGGAGTCTATCTTCTTGAGTTCTTTGTACATATTGAACATTTGTCCTCTATCACATGTAAGATTGGTAAAGATCTTTTCCCAATCTGTTGATTCCTATTGTGTCCTAATGACAGTGTCCTTTGCCATACAGAAGTGTTGCAATTTTATAAAGTCCCATTTATCCATTCTTGATCTTAGAGTATAAGCCATTGGTGTTCTGTTGAGGAAATTTTCTCCAGTGCCCATGTGTTCGAGGCTCTTCCCCACTTTCTCTTCTACTAGTTTCAGTGTATCTGGTTTTATCCACTGGAGGTCCTTAATCCACTTGGACTTGAACTTTGTACAGGCAATAAGAATGGATAGATTTGGATGCTTCTACATGTTGAATGCAAGATCAACCAGCACCATTTGTTGAAAATGCTGTCTTTGTTCCATTGGATGGTTTTGGCTCAATTTTAAAACATCAAGTGACTGTAGGTGTGTGGATTCATTTCTGGGTCTTCAATTCTATTCCACCGATCTACCTGCCTGTCTCTCTACCAACACCATACAGTTGTTTTTATCACAATTACTCTGTAATACAGCTGGAGGTTAGATATGGTGATCCCTCAAAATACTTTTATTGTTGAGGATAGTTTTGGCTATCCTGGGGTTTTTAAGTTATTCCAAATGAAGTTGCAAATTGCTCTTTTTTAACTCTATGAAGAATTTAATTGGAATTTTTGACGGGGATTGCATTGAATCTGTAGATTGCTTCTGGCAAGATGGCCATTTTTACTATATTAATTCTGCCAATCTATGAGCTTGGGAGATCTTTCCATTTTCTGAGATCATTTTCAATTTCTTTCTTCAGAGGCTTGAAGTTCTTGTCATACAGATCTTTTACTTGCTTGGTTAGAGTCACCCCAAGGTATTTTATATTATTTGTGACTATTATGAAGGGTGTCATTTCCCTAATTTCTTTCTCAGCCTGTTTATCCTTGGAGTAGAGGAAGGCTACTGATTTGTTGAGTTAATTTTATATACAGCCACTTTGCTGAAGTTCTTTATCAAGTTTAGGGGTTCTCTGGTGGAATTTTTGGGGTCACTTAGGTATTCTATTATATTATCTGCAAATAGTGATATTTTGACTTCTTACTTTCCAGTTTATATCCCCCTTGATCTCCTTTTGTTGTCTGATTACTCTAGCTAGGACTTCAAGTACTATATTGAATAAGTAGGGAGAGAGTGGGCAGCCTTGTGTAATCCCTGGTTTTAGTGGGATTGCTTCAAGTATCTCTCCATTTAGCTTGATGTTGGCTACTGGTTTGCTGTATATTGCTTTTACTATGTTTAAGTATGGGCCTTGAATTCCTGATCTTTCCAAGACTTTTATCATGAATGGGTGTTGAATTATGTCTAATGCTTTCTTAGCATCTAATGAGATGATCATGTGGTGTTTTTTCTTTGAGTTTCTTTATATTGTGGATTATGTTAATGGATTTCCATATATTGAACCATCCCTGCATTCCTGGGATGAAGCCTACCAAATTGTGATGGATTGATGTGTTCTTGAATTTGGTTTGCAAGAATCTTATTGAGTATTTGATATCGATATTCATAAGGGAAATGGGTCTGAAGTTCTATTCCTTTGTTATGTCTTGGGGCTTAGGTATAAGTGTAATTATGGCTTCATAGAACAAATTGTATAGTGTTCTTTCTGTCTCTATTTTATGGAATAGTTTGGACAGTACTGATATTAGGTCTTCTGTAAAGGTCTGGTAGAATTCACCACTAAACCTATCTGGTCCTGGGCTTTTTTTGCTTGGGAGACTTTTAATGACTGCTTCTATTTATTTAGGAGTTATGGGACTGTTTAGATGGTCTATCTGATCCTGATTTAACTTTGGTACCTGGTATCTGTCTACGAAATTGTCCATTTCATCCAGATTTTCCAGTTTTGTTGAATATAGGCTTTTGTAGTAGGGTCTGATTTTTTTTTAATATCCTCAGTTTCTGTTATTCTGTTTCCCTTTCATTTCTGATTTTGTTAATTTGGATACTCTTTCTGTGCCCTCTGGTTATTCTGGCAAAGTCTTTATCTATCTTGTTGGTTTTCTCCAAGAACCAACTCCTCTTTTTGTTGAGTCTTTGTATAGTTCTTTTTTTTTCTACTTGGTTGATTTCATCCCTGAGTTTGATTATTTCCTGTTTTCAATTCCTTTTGGGTGCATTTGTTTGTTCTAGAGCTTTTAGATGTGCTATCAAGCTGCTAGTGTATGCTCTATCCAGTTTCTTTTCAGAAGTACTCAGAGCTGTGTGTTTTCCTCTTATTTGTGATTTTAAATCAAAATATTGCTTTTCTGTTGTGTTGGGGTATCCTGGGGTTAATGTGGTTGGGAACTGGGATCTGATGAGTGCCCTTAGTTTCTATTGCTTAGTTCTTGCCCTTGCCTCTTGCCATCTGCTTACCTCTGGTGTTAGCTGGTGTTCTTGCTGTCTCTGACAGTGGCTTGACCCTCCTATAAGCCTGTGTGTCAGCCCTCCTGGTGACTGGCTTTCTCCCAGTGGGATCTGTGTACAGAGAGCTGTGGCACATGGATAGTTCCAGATGCAGGCAGAAATTGGAAGGTTCCTGTCCCAAACTGCTCCTAGTTTCCTGAATCCTGAGGGCTCCAGGCTCATCCCTCTGAGCAGAAGTGGTGGTCTTACCCGTGCTCTCAGGTGTGTCAACTCTCCTGGAGACCAGCTTTCTCTCAGCAGGATCTGGGTACAGAGGGATCTGGTTACAGGGTTAGCTCCAGGCACAGGTGGAAACCAGAAAGCTTTGTTCACTTTTCTCCCTAGCAAATCATTTATTCTCCCCCGCCCCTCCCCCAGGTCTCCAACTAGATCTAGTAAGGGAAGAAGTTGCCTAAGAATCTGTGAAGTCAAGAGGAAGAACTCATTTGCTGTTTTGTATAAGGACATTACAGGACGAACCCTGTGAGTCTTCTAGTTATGCTCTGACCTTATACCAGTTAAGTATGCCTTCTGCAACTGATCTTCCCCATCATAATACCTTCAAATGATCTGAGATGAGAATGACTCAGAGGAATGTTAACAGGTTCTCTTTCCCTGAGCACATGAGAAAGGATGCTTATGTGGATTCCAGGCATTTGTCTTTTCCACTGGGATGGGATGTAGATTAGGATGGAGGACATTGGGAGATGGACCCCTGGTGGTAATAATTAGACAGACTGCAGGTCCTACTGGACAGTTTCCTTCTCGATAAACTCCTGAGTGCTGGGAAAGCATCTTGTCCTGAGATTGTTTCATAGAGTCAGTGAGAGGATGCTGTCTGCATTGATTTCTTCAAAAGTCAAGTATAGGCTTGGCAGAACTTCCAAGTGATAAAAATATCACAGTAGTTAAGGGGCTGACATAGTGCTGGGTGAATGAAAACCCCAACCACAGCAGACACAGGATGATTCTTTTTGAAGAAAGTCTTTGTTCTGGCTGTGTCATGAAGGAAGAGCTATCAAGAATGCCTGTCCAGGGCAGCACAGAAAAAAGGCTATGCAGATGGTGTTGGGTATCCTCCCTCTTTAGTCATCACATTGAGAACAAACACGATGGAATCATTTTATCTCCCTGTCTTTCTAGAGTAGCTGTGCGAAGGTTTCAGGAGCTGTCTTGTCTTAATAAACAAAGTATGTCAGGAATAAATACAAAAACATTAGGTCTGAACTTAGGTTAACAGATATATATGGTATGCTTTAATGTCTATTTGCATTTGGAGGGCTATACTAAGAATGTCTCTATCTAGGGAACTTGAGTCATACGGGTAAATAGCAAGTGTCTGGTATGTATCAGTCAGGTTTGTGAGTTAGCTCTGAGTTAGGCACTGTGCTATTTGATGGGACTATAGGGTGCTCTCCAGGCAGAGGTGAGCCAATAGGTAGAGCAGGGCGAGTAAGACGAGTGAATGATACAGGTAGCTTTGCTGTGTTCTTAGAACCCATCAGCCTCATGTACCTATATCTCCTAATTCTGTAAGACATTGTGACTGAGCCTCATAGAGTGAAAGAAGTCAGCGGCTGGAGGAACCAGTATTTGATGCTTTTCTGAGGGAGCTACTTGCTATTCATCAGGTTTATAGTTTAACGTTTGGGAGAAGGGATTATTGATGCTTGTACTGTCCATTTTCTGAAAACTGAAGGCATAGGTGATGTTCACGATGACCGAGCTGCCCTGCGCTGCCCACAGATTACATCCAGAATTTATTTTTGAAATTAAATGATGATGCCTTTTGAGCAACTTGATTTTTCACTATTCCACAGAAAGGCTCTTCTTGTATTTTAAATGCATCTAAAAAGATTATTGAACCTAACTTCCCATGCCCACATTCTTTTTGTGTGTGAATTTCCTATCCAGTCCAATATCTCCCTATACAAGGCAAAGGCTGCATTTTCTAGCCATTTTCTGATGAAATCCTAGTGTCTTTTTTATATGAGAAGCCCTTAATTATACAGTAGATATGTAAATTGATTGGTTCAGGCTAGGCCCATCTGGCAGAGCATGTGGTTTATACCTTATGCCGGAGCTGAAGGAGACTCACTACTGGCTGCTCTTGGGGAATGTGCTGTGGTGACCTCCTTTGTCCCCACTTTATGAGCCCAAATCCAGATAATCTGAAGGAAAAAGGAATGGGATGAAAAAGTCAGTTATGGCCTGGAACTAGGAGGACAGTTAGAATTTTAAAAAGCTGCACCGATACCATTATGATATAGTCAGACTGAGAAGTTAGGAAGAGCCTAGAAGAGGGTTTTCATCACAGCAGCCTTCAAGATATTAAAATTGTTAGGATGGTTTTAAGTGGATATCCTTTGGCATTTTTATAAAGAATCAAAGATTTAACTTTCTGTGTATAGCTTATTAAATGTAAACATATATACAATTGAAAGGGAAAAGGTAATCTTTTTATATAGAACTATTTTGAATCATGTTTTCCTGGGCTTTGAAACCCTCCCTCTTCCTTGATCACATTTGTGTTCAGTGGATTTAAAACTTCATAAAATTGTAGGAATGGACCTTTTGGTATAGGTGGATATTGTTAATACAGCATTTGGGAGGCCATTAAAAACATCCCTGAGAGCATTGTGTATAACTGTGAGTGGCACTACTCAAAAAGACAGTGGAGTTTTAGAAACTGAGATCTATCAACCACAAATATATTTTTTTAAAAGGTAAAACTGAGACTAATAATGAAATCAACAAAGCATTCTAGGATAAACCAAAGTTTTCTTTGACCACGACCCTTCCATCTTCCCAGAGATCATTTTGCCGTTTATCTTTCCAAACCATATAAATATTTGTATACATGCATATGTGCGAACAGGCCCAGGCACGTGTGTGCATGCGTGCATAAACACACACACACACACACACACACACACACACACACACACACACACCCCACCACCACCACCACCACCACCACCACCACCACCACCACCACCACACATCTAAACTAAACTAAACTAAACACACCAAACTAAAATTTTAGTTTTACATAAATGGTTATAGGAAACCAGACCACATCAATTGATGCTTTATTTTAATATGACCATTTATTCCGTTTTGATTTTCCTACTCTTGATATCACTAGTAGCATTTGGCATCTCTTGTGTGGTCCCTATGTATTAGGGTAGGATAGTTAGCATTTTTCATAGAGTTTAGTCTCATAATCTGCATTAAAAACCTTGAGATATGGTAAAATTCCACTTTTTATATTGCCATAGTAATGCCTGAAGCTTTGTACCTTTAGTCTGAAACATTTAGAGTTTTGTTGTTGTTGTTATTGTTGTTGTTTAAAAGACTGCCTTTTTTTGAAATTTTTTCGTTTTTATTACTCATTCCATTCGTTTACATCTCAAATGACATCCCATTTCCTGGTTACCACTCCACAACCCCGCCCCCCATCTCCCATCCACCCTCTCCTCCCTCCTCTTTGCCTTTATGAGGGTGCTCTCCCACCCATCCACCCTCTCCTGCCCTGCTGCTCCAGCATCTGGCTACTCTGGGGCATCAAACCTCCACAGGACCAAGGGCCTCCCCTCCTACTGATGACAGACAAGGTCATCCTCTGCTACATGTTTCTCTGTTGTGTTTTTTGTTGTATTTCTTTGTTGTGTTCCTTACATGATAAAAGGTGCGGATACTCTCTAAAGTCACCTTTATAAATGTACTGACTCCATTCACAAAGCCCACTCTTCTGGCTTAACTGCCTCCCCTTGTGTGAGTCATATTAGAAGTTAAGATTTCACTGTGTTCCTTTTAAGGGAACACATTCCATTCATCGCATAGGACATAGTGTGTTATGGCGTTTTTGTAGAAGAAAAGCTCAGACTTATTTAAGAAGCATCTATTAAATGCCTACAGTGAAGTGGTGATAGGGGACATCTAGTGGATTAGACCCAGTCCTTGAACACAGAAGACTCAGAGCCTCAATGTCAGTCCTGTTCTAGTTCAGTTACTAGCAACCACTTTCTACAGATATCTCCCACAGGGTTTCATAATAGAACCTGCTAATTAGAGAAAACTGAAGAGCAAAGCAAAGGTGTCTTGGAAGACTGAGGAGACATTGGAGTGTATAAAGTAACTTGGCTAGCATCTACGAAGCCCTGGGTTTAGTCCCCAGCATGTCACAAACTGAGCATGGTGGAATACAACTGCTACCTCTATAATTCCCACACACTGGGTATGGAGGCAGGAGGATCATCCTTGCCTGTATACTGTATACTGTATACTGTATACTGTATACTGTACACTGTATACTGAATGCTAGGCCAGCCTGGCTATGTAAGACCATGAAGTTGGTAGGAAGAGAGCTTCCTGTTGTTCCTTGTGTCCTATGGCCTTTGTCAGGTCCATGGAGCCCAGTGTACGCTGGCCAGAGGCTGGAGATAAGAAGGATGGGATTCAGGGATGAGGGGGCAGCATGCCTTGCTCTATCTAGGGAGAAGTACAGCCCTGGACGTTTCCTCAGCAGATGATAGCTTAGAAGTCTCTGCCTGTGATTATACAGTTGTAGGACATGTAAGGCCAGTTTGAAGGAAATTTGTTTTTCAAAGGTGCCTTTCATTGTGGGCCTTAGTTACACTGGTGTGAGGAGGGCCAGCAGTGGGAACTCAGAACTGTTACAGGAACTGGTGGGAGGGAATGATATTAGGAAGGCTAAGCAGGAAATGTGCTTATATGTAACTGGTTTGTGGTAGTTTGGTTGAGGTTATTTCAACATTCCATGATAAGAATATTTAGTGAGTGGGCTAGTTGTCAGAAATGTCTAACCCCTCTCTGCTGTTTAACCAACAACAGATTTTGAAATTGTCTTGTTAAGCTGTGTTAACCGTGTGATAGTAATGTTCACCTCATGAGTGACCAGGTTGAGATTACATGGATCATTACTAAGTGCTGTGCAACAGTGCCAGTAGCTGGTGCCATTCTTGCTTGCCATTGCCCTAACCTGACAAGGCCTTCTGAAGTGCCTCTGCTGCTGAGAGCCCCATGAGAAGACTGGACCTGCTTGCTTTCATGTTTTGATATGCAAAAAAGTTACTGTATGGTTCTATTATCTTCAGAAAAGAAAAAGAGGCATAGTTGTGTCTTTTAATGAATGTCATTTTATATGAGAGTTTCTTCTGGCTGATGGTTAGGACCATTCACACTCAACAGTAGGAGAAAGTGTGTAAGTTCTACTGAACAGCCTCTTGATGTTACTCTTTAAGATTTAAAACAAGTACTATCTATTGAATAATGTTAGTAAATCTGTTGTGATAGAACGCTGGAAAAGTCCAATTGTCTTGTTTCTGCCTTCTTTTGGCTATAGTTATTAACTTGTTCTAAAATCTCTAGTTAATAGTCAAGAATGGCAGGAGGGTTTGTGATAATAGATGAGCACATGGGCAAAAGTGGTGGTGAGAACATCTGGAGAACAGACAGAGCTTTCTCAGATTGCATGTGTACAGCTCAGGGCCCACATTCTAAGGATCAGCACCCTGGGAAATGACAAACCCCTTTGTGATGCTCTGGGCATCACATGTCTGAGAGCCCATACTAAAGAAATGAGCAGTTGTTAAAAGTACCCAAGAAGCCTGCATCTCCATCTCACTTGCCACTTTGAATCTCATTGTGTGAAAAAATATGGATATAAGGAAAACTTCTGTGGGCCTTGCAAAAGGTACTTTGCCATGGAAAAACTTTTGATTTTACTCTCACTGTTCTGGCTAGTTGTTGCAATGCTCCTTGGTGCTTTGCTTTGCCTATAGAAGAATACAAATTGATCATTCTTATTGCCTAGTACAAAGCTCAAGTCCAAGTGGATCTTGGACCTCCATATAAAACCAGATACACTGAAACTAGTAGAAGAGAAAGTGGGGAAGAGCCTCGAACACATGGGCACTGGAGAAAATTTCTTGAACAGAACACCGACGACTTATGCTCTAAGGTCAAGAATGGACAAATGAGACTTCATAAAATTACAACGCTTCTGTAAGGCAAAGAACACTGTCATTAGGACATAATGGGAATCAACAGATTGGGAAAAGATCTTTACAAATCTTACATCTGATAGAGGGCAAATGTTCAATATATACAAAGAACTCAAGAAGATAGACTCCAAAGAATCAAATAACCCTTTTAAAAATAGTCTACAGAGCTAAACAAAGAATTCTCAGCTAAGGAATATTTGAAATGGCTGAGAAGCACCTAAAAGAAATGTTCAACATCCTTAGTCATAAGGGAAATGCAAATCAAAACAAGTCTGAGATTCCCTCACTCCAGTCAGAATGGCTAAGATCAAAAATTCAGGTGACAACAGATGCTGGTGAGGATGTGGAGAAAGAGGAACACTCCTCCATTGTTGGTGGAATTGCAAGCTGGTACAACCACTTTGGAAATCAGTCTGGAGGTTCCTCAGAAAATTGGACATTGTACTATCTGAAGACCCAGCTATACCACTTCAGGGCATATACCCAAAAGATGTTGCAATATACAACAAAGACACATGCTCCACTATGTTCATAGCAGCCTTATTTATAATAGCCAGAAGCTGGAAAGAACCTAGATGCCCTTCAATATTGGAATGGATACAGAAAATGTGGTACATCTACACAATGGAGTACTACTCAGCTATCAAAAACAATGGCTTCATGAAACTCATAGGCAAATGGATGGAACTAGAGAATATCATCCTGAGTGAAGTAACCCAATCACAAAGCAACCCAGATGGTATGTACTCACTGATAAGTGGATTTTACCCCAAAAGCTGGGCATACCCAAGTTACAATTCACAGACCACATGAAGCTCAAGAAGAAGGATGACCAAAGTGTGGACTCTTCAGATCTTCTTAGAAGGGAGAACAAAAACACTTGAGGGAGTAAATATCAGAGACTTAAGAAAAAGCCATCCAGAGATTGCACCACCTGGGGATCCATCTCATATTCATCCACTCAACCCTGACAATATTGCAGATATCAAGAAGTTCATGGTGATAGGAACCTGATAGGGCTGTCTCCTGAGAGGCACTGTCAGAGCATTAGAAATACAGAGGTAGATGCTTGCAGCCAACCATTTAACTAAGAAGGGATGTCCACTGGAGGAATTAGAGAAAGGACTGAAGGAGCTGAAGGGGTTTGCAACCCCATAGGACGAACAACAATATCAACCAACCAGACCCCCCAGAGTTCCCAGGGACTAAATCACCATCCCAAGAGAACACAGGAATGGACCTTTGGCTCCTTCCACTTATGCAGCAGAGGATGGCCTTGTAGGGCATCAATGGGAAGAGAGGCCCTTGGTCTTGTTGAGGCTGGAAGCTCTAGTGTAGGGGATTGTCAGGGCGGGGAGGTGGGAGGCAGTGGGTGGGTCAGTGAGGTAACAAACTCATAGAAGCAGGGGGGAGGGGACAGGAAATGGGATAAAATTTAAAATGTAAATAAAAATCCCCCCCCAAAAAGAGAGAGAACAAATGAAAAAAGTCTGATTTGTAGCATATTATTAATATGGAAAGAATGCTTTCCCCAAAGACTTACTGGGAACAAGATGTTTAACTCTCAGCCAGGGTGGAAACCTGTTTTGTTGGTCAGGTTTTAGGTTCCATGTTTCCCCACTTGTGAGGAGCCTGCCAGCTCTCCCTCCTCCCTTCCCATCCACTCTTCTCATTTCTGTTGGATAAAAGCAGTGCTACAGCACATATGTGGCAGTTAGAATTAAAAGCCAATGTCTGATTTCTAGAGCAGCACCATTTCGTGAAGTCATTGCAGATTTATGCTCTGCTCTGATGTGTATGGGTAAAATGCCTCCTCCTCTATCCTGTCTGCTTGTGCTCCTGGCTTGTGCATGTTCAGGGAGTAGGACTCCGTTTATCACAGGCAGTAGGAAGAGGCTCAAGATATGAAAGGGTTACTGTTCACATTTCCTGTGCAGCTCCCTCTGATCTTCCTGAGCTGTAATTCCTTCAGGATGTTAAATGTTCCCAGGCTCCTTTAACCTTCTGGCCTGCCTGCACTGGCCAAGTCTGTCCCAGGTGATTGTGTAGGCGAACAACCTCCTGTTTCAAGAGTAGTAATCGCTTTCTCTGTGAGATAGGCCATGCTCCCTGCTTTGCAGTCCCAGAAGGAACCCTTTGATTTAAACAACAGAATAGTAACATACTAGTTTTAAACCTAGTTTCTAACAACTGTGTTTGCTGTCATATTAACTCTGTAGGGATTATGTTCTGTCGATCCTGATACAGTGATTTTATGTCTGAATGAATGCAAACATGTTGTCTTTTAGATTTGATACTCTTCCTCTTAAAACCAATCTAGAGAAATGGGTTTCAATTCTGAAGGAACATGTTCAGACCTTCCGGCCACACTTTTAGGCAATTCATTCAATTCTCTCAAGTTGCATCAGATGCGAAGTGGCAACACTCCTCTAAGTTTTTGACAGCTGAGAAGAATTCTGTATTCCCTACTCTTTCTCTAGTTTTAAAAGTATACAGCAGCCCATTTGGATTCTTTATTTTAAATACATGTGTTTTTATGGTTGGCAACATGTTTTCTATCTTTAACTTTAAAAGAAGTGTAATGCCACAAAGTCTATGTGTTCACAGCACAGCAAGCACCTGTGGCCATTCTGTGACTAGGACATAGCTCTCTTGTCTTACTGGCTCCCACTGCTTATAGCATGTCCTCATTCTCTTTCAGCACCCTGGAGCCTGAGGACTTGAGGGCGGAAGTTAAAGCAAAGGAGTTTGTAGGCTGGTGTCAGTTTGTTGTCACCCCGGCAGAGTCAGCTGCTTTCATGTGATGGACTGTCTGCAGTGCACTTTACTTACAGTCGTGCAGCTTTGTGTGGAGCAGGCTGGCTGAGTTCTCAGATTTACTGTTGGCATCTCTGGGGAGTCAGTAACGATGCTGGATGTTTCTCGTGTGTCTTTAGTTCTTTGGTGTAATATGAAGCCTGTTACATAATAGATATGGTAAAAACTTTTTTGAATGGTACTGTAAATTGCTGTTTGTAGATTCTTGATCTGTAAGTTCATGCTTATGTATAATTCTAAATCTGTTGCCCTCACCGTTTCTGTCAGCCTCAACTGGTAGATACTACTCAAAATCCTTTTGCCAGGAAAAGTTAATTCCATCCCAACATTCTGCACACCAAATTGTTGGGTGGTATGCATCTCACTGGCCTAGTCAAGATACTGCTCTGTCACAGAAAATAAGTTCTTTCACATACAACCTATGAACATTGCCCAGGTTATGAGCAAACTCACCATTTTCATAATAGAAAGCATAAATTTCTTCCAAGGATTGTTTCTAGGAAAAACATTGAGTAGCAATACCAGAAAATCACCAGGTATTGGCTGAATGCTAATGTGAGCATTGTGCCTCCCCATGTTGGTTCCCGGGTTTCTTTAGACCTTTCAGTAACTGATCCAGTCCAAAGGTAACTAACCCAAAGTAAATTAGGTCTGATTATGTGCAAAGTGAGAGGCTGAGGCTAGGGGAAGTCATTTGAGCTGAGATTAGAGAGTGGTGAAAGATTTGTAGAGGAAGTGGGAGTACGACATGAAACAAGCAGTTGTGGTCTGGATTTAAAACTGGAAGGCCATTTATATGCAGGGGGTACTTATACACACCCTGTTCCCTGCTCTGCTGTCCAGTAGAGACTTCTCTCCTCTCAGCTACATGCTCTTTGTTCCCTTACAGTAGAATGCTGAGAGGTCTCTGCCTAGGACTTAACAACAGCGCCTTTAGCTACCCATAGGATTGGTTCAGTTGACTGTCTCCTTCCCACTTAAACATTTTAGCCAGCAGAAAACGAGGAAAGAATATTAAAAAGTTAACATTTATGAGTACAGAAAGACACATCTGATCTCACTGGTAAGGTCAACTGCACACAGCTGAATGAAGTCTTGGTTTGAATTTGAACAGAAAAAGAAGTATTTCCAAATTCATTATTTTTGCATATATGTGTAGCTGAAGTCATTATAAATATAATTTCCTAGGAATTTTACTCACTTTTGAAAGGTTCTTATAATTAAGCAATTATTATATTAGTCTCGAAATATTTAGCCCTATGTTTTGGTTTTTGAAAAACAAATTTAGGTTCTTTTTTTTTTATCTTGAGACCCCTGATACCAAGTGTATTTAATTTTAGCATCAGACTTTGCAGATGGATGTTTTTGTTACTTGGTCACAGGAAAAGCAGCACAGAAACCACACTGGGCTCTCAGCACTGAGGAAACACTTGGCAACCTGCAGCTTTGGTTTCTAGGTCAGCTGCCATGAGTGAGGTCATACAGCATGTGTTTGGATCTGGATATCCCCATTGTCCAACTGCATGTGCTGCTGCCAGTGAGATGTGAACCATGTATCTTTGCACACTGTTTTGTAAAGATCTGGAGTCTTTCAAGATCTTACTTGGTATTTCACAATTAAAGGGTTTGTTAGCTAATTTTAGGGAATTTGAGAGTAATCACAGTGTACTTTTGTATTTGTTATAGCCCAGTATTTCCTGTATTTGAGCTTGGACACACTTACTCTACCCTTCTAATTTTTTTTCTTAATTCTTTAAAAACTCTTATTAAAATCTCCTGTAGGACTTCATGAAATTCTTAGGTAAATGGATGGAACTAGAAAAATATTCTGAGTGAGGTAACCCAATCACAGAAAAAGCACACATGGTATGCAGTCTTTGATAAGTGTATATTAGCCCAAAAGCTTGGAATACCACATGGAATTTACGGACCACATGAAGCTCGAGCAAAAAAAAGACCAAAGTGTGGATGCTTCAGTCCTTCTTAGAAAGGGGAAACAAAATACTCATAGTAGGAAATACAGAGACAAAGTGTGGAGCAGAGACTTGAAGAATAGGTCATCCAGAGACTGCCACACATAGGGATCCATCCCACATGCAATCACCAAACTCAGTCACTATTGGGGATGCCAAGAGATGCATGCTGACAGGAGTCTGACATAGCTGTCTCCTGAGAGGCTCTGCCAGAGCCTGACAGATACAGAGATGGATGCTCACAGCCAACCACTGGGCTGAGAATGGGGTCCCCAGTGGAGGAGTTAGAGAAAGGACTGAGGTAGTTGAGGGGGTTTGCAACCCCATAGGAAGAACAACAATATCAACCAACCAGATCCCCCAGAGCTCAAAGAGTGCACATGGATTGACCCAGTTCTCCATCCGCATATGTAGTAGAGGATGACCATGTTGGGTATCAATGGGAGGAGAGGCCCTTGGTCCTGTGAAAGCTCGAATCCTCAGTAAAGGGGAATGCCAGGGTGGGGAGGTGGGAGGGAGTGGGTGGGCAGGGGAGCATTCTCATAGAAGCAGGGGGAGGTGGTATGGGGTCTGGGAGTTGGGGGAAAGGGGATAACATTTGAAATGTAAATACATAAAATAAGTCTACAGCCATTCCTAAGGGAATATGTTAATGCTGGTCACTGTCGGATCATTTGGGGAATCTTTGTTCTTATATAACTTACTAAATTTGTTCTTTGACAAAATTCATATATGCATATAGTATATTATGATTACTGTCATCTTCCAGTCTCTCTAAATTCCCTTAATTCCTTCACCTCTCTCTTTGAGTCCCTTTCTGCCATTCATATTGTTGTGTTTGGTTGCTCACTGAGTTTAACTGGGATCAGTTGTGTTATGGGTTAGTATTAGTCAGAGTTTTTTAATTGAGCAGAATTTGTAGAATGTACAGAGTGTGTGCGTGCCAGTCCAACAATAGCTATCTACCAATGGAAGGGCCAAAAATCCAGTAGCTGTTTAGTCCAATAATCTGGATGTCTCAGCTGGCCTTCAGTATATGCCAGAATTCCGAAGAAATAGATTCTAACACCAGGGAAGGAATGAGCTTGCTAGCAAGAGCAAGCAGACAGAGAGTGCAAGCTTCCTTCTATCATGTTCTTTATATAGGCTGCTAGCAGAAAGTGTGTGGCCCAGATTAAAGGTGGATGGATCTTCCCACCTCAGAGATCCAAGTTAGAAGTGGGTCTTCCTATTTTAAATTATTTAATTAAGACAAATTCCTTCATAGGTATCCCCAACCATTTGGGGATTAATAAATTCCAGGTTCAGTCAAGTTGATAACCAAGAATAGCCATCATAATGGTGAGCTATCCATTGGAACATGGTAGGCCATGAATTCATAGACAACTGAAGACAACTGCTACCCCACAGCCCTTCTCCCAATGGTTCAGTTCTTACATTCTTTCTGTCCCTTTTCCTAGGGATTCCTGAGTCTTGTTATCATGCTTTGGGCTAAATGCCAACTGTCACTTTCTCAGCATACTTGGACATCTCTACATCATCTCCACATTCACCTATTATATTCACTGCTATTCATTGCAAAGGTTAGCTTCTCTGCTTTAGGCTGAGAGGAGCATTGGCTGAGCCCTGAGCGGCTGCTAGAACTGGTATTAACTCTTAAAAGAATTATGTCTTTTTTCTTTTTAAGTTATTTTGTTCTTTGAGGTTATAATATAATTACATCATTTCTCTCTTTCCTTTTCTTTCTCCAAACCCTCCTATCTACCCCTCCTTGCTGTTTTCAAAGTTATAGCCTCTTTTAAATTAATTGTTACCTGCATATAGTATATGCATGTGCATACATAATATATATTTCTAAATATAACCTGCTCAGTATGTTTTCAGGATTGATTACTTGATATTATATAACCAAAAAATAATTTTAAAATATAGCTTAATAAGCTTTAAATTTGTATCTGTCCTAAGAACAAATTTTAAGTGGTAATTATAAATACACATGATCTGGTTTAGTAATTATACTTCTTTCTTCCAATCTCTTCATGGATGTTCTTATTTTTCTTCACTGCCTTCCTGAAATTTTTCTCTAAGATTACAAGTGCCCATTGAGTTCATCTCAGACTGCTTTCTTCCATGAGGAGGAGACAGGGCAGGGCACCCCATTCTTTTGCCTTTTCTTTCCTTGTGGAATCCCATCCTCAGATAAATAAACTATTTATAAGATGAACAAACACTGACTCAGAGCAGTGAGGGCAGTCACAGAGGCCATTCTGAAGTTGACCTTTCAAATGGATGATTGTGGGTGTCTTTGGTCACAGATTGGGCTCTGGTGTACTAGAACAGCTTCCTTAAGGTTATACTTAATGCCTCAGATTAGAAAGAAAGTCTTTTAAAGCCCAGGTTACCTGTGTTTGTCACTGTGTGACAAAGTTGGTGGTGGTTCCAGTTGTTTGTCTGGGGTGATTGATGGGGTCACTAATCTAGTTCCCACTCTGAAGGACATCTTAAGTGATTTTTTTTTTAACGGTTACTTCTATTGCATTTGTGGCAATTTCCTCTCACCTTAACTACTGCAGTATCAGAAGAGATTCCCTGCCTATGGAGCATCATCATCTCATCTGTATTACAGATTATAAATAATCAAATTCATTTAGAGAATGTGTGTTTATGTATGCATGTAAATTGGGTGTTGCATGTGAGTGCCTGTGTGCATATGTGTGAAGACAGGAGAAGACATCAAGTGTTCTATGCTGTCACTCTCCACCTTGTTCCTTTGAAACAGGGTTTCAGGTTATTTAATCTGGAGCTCCTGTAACAGCCAACAAGCCCAGGTTATAGGCACACATATATGCACTTGTCCGGCTTCTTACATGGGTAATGGGATCCAAACGTGCATATGCAGTGCATTTTCTTACCTTCTGAGCCATTTTCTCCAGCCCAATACCTGTGCTTTTAAAATAGAAACTTGAATGATTCCTGCTGTAAACGTCTGTGGCTTACTGTAGGTAAAATTGAGGCCTCATATGCTGAGTCTAGTATCTAACTCCTTAACAATCTAGCATTTAAACCTTTAATACGATCTCAGACCTCCTGTCAGCCTCCCAACGCCCATCTCTATCGTCTTCCCAGGAGGAAGAGCCTCCTCACACTTTCTCCTACTAGTTAACTGTAGTCCCATAGAGTCTTGTATTATTTGTAGCATTTATTGGACCCACCTGAATGGGATTGTTTTTCTTGCTCGTTTCATCTGGAGGTTTATGTGTTTCTTGAAAACAGGAATTAATAGTCAGTGTGGTATTCCCTTGCTCACCAGGGTAGTGACTAGAGTTCAGATCTTGTATACATTTTAAATACTCTTTAAAATGTTCAAGTAACATTTTCCTCAAAGTTTTATTATTCTGAACTGAAATAAATGAAGAGGAATATTATATATCTCACCTTTAAAAGCCCCTGAACATTGGCTTAGGGTTTTATTTTACGTCCTTTGGATGCCTGGTATAAAGGGTGGCAGTTTTATAGTACTTCATATCATTTTTATTGCTTTTCAGGTGCAATCATATAATTAGTTTCTGTAAGCTACCTATCCATTCTTTCTGTTCTAACACTTCCGTTACATTTGCTTTTAGATCAAGATGGATGTCGTGTATCATTCAGTATGGAAGTTTCAGAAGTTAGAAGACATTTGCTAAATCAAGTTACTTCAAGTAAGTCTTAGCCCCAGCTCAAGACTGACTTAAAAGCAGAGAATAAAGGTGACTGACACCTTTGCCATTTTATGATTCTCAAGTTTCTCAAAGTACCTTGTTCTCTTATATGTAAAATCCTTCTTGGGAAATGGTACCTGTGTTCTTCTGATTTCTGTGGTGGTTTCTGCTAAACCAAGCTTGTTGCTTCCTCTCTCCTAAGTGTTGTGTGTATCAATTTTCTGCTGTGGGTAAAACAGCATAATGAAGACAACTTATGCAAGAAAGAGTTTACTTTGGCTTATGGTTCCAGAGGGTTAGAGTCCATGACAGCAAGGTGGAAGCAATAGGCAAGCATGGAGGCGGGAGCAGGAAGCCGGGAGTTCACATCTTAAAGGACAAGCATGAATCAGAGAGAGAGGATGGGAGGGGAGAGAGGGAGAGGGAGAGAGAGGGAGAGGGAGAGAGGGGAAAGTGGAGGGGAATGAGCAGGGTGGGGGTGGGGAAAGAGAGAGAGAGAGAGAGAGAGAGAGAGAGAGAGAGAGAGAGAGAGAGAGAGAGAGAACATACTGAGAATGGTGTGAAGCTTTGTACCTCAGCGCTTCCCACCCAAGCACCCCATTCACACCCCACCCCCTACCCCACCCCACCCCCGCCAGTGACATACTTCCTCCAGCAAGGCCAGACTCCTAGACTTCCCCATCAGTGCCACCAACTGGAGACTGAGTGTTCAAATATGTGAGCCTTGTGGAGTGGGACATTCTTGTTTAAACTACCATATCATGTACAATCATGAACTTTCAGCTCCGGTTGGAAGTACCGGATCTTTCTTCTTGCTCTCTCTGCTGCCTGTATCAATGTTTGTTTCCATTCCTGTCTTTTACCATGTCTCTTTTGTGTTATTTATTTACAGTCCCACATCCTACATTATAAGGTTACAACTCAAAGATCTCGCTTAATATTTGTCTTCCACAACATTTAGCATAGCCTTTAATAGTGTCTAGTAATACTCACATAGCAAACTAAGACTGTCCTTGACTTTTTTCCCATCTTGCCCTCTGGTGCTCATTCTCATGGATACTTCTGACCCATGTTCATGGCAGCTAGTTATTTTTGTTATGCTCTCCTGGCTGCTATCCCTTAGCCTAGGAAAATACTGAGCAGGTATAGTCAGCCCCAACCTCAGAAATACTCTTTATTTATGAACCCAGAAGTTCGTGTCTAATTTGTTGTTTGGAATGCAGAGGAAATTTTACACACACACACGCACACGCACACGCACACACACGCACACACAGAGAGAGAGAGAGAGAGAGAGAGAGAGAGAGAGAGAGAGAGAGAGAGAGCGAGCGAGCTTGGACAGCACTCCTAGGACTGTTTGACTCACAGGACCTATCAGCAGTGCTGCTCTAACTCCAGGCAGCTGCCGTGTGCTGTGCTGTTGTGTGGAGAAGCTGTACTCTGTGTCTCAAAGGCTCTAGACATGGGTCAAGAACTTCATGGGCTGAGCTGGAGCTCTGGTAGTCATGCTGGCTACTCTCCCTCTAGTGCAGCTTGGAGACAGTGTCATAGACACTGGCCTAGAGGCTCCTGACACTCTAAACCAGTGCTCTCATCCTGTGGGCCGATACTCCTTTGACGGGGGTGTTGAGCAACCCTTTTACAGAGGTTGCATATCATACATCCTATATAGCAAATATTTACATTATGATTCATAACAGTAGCAAAATTATAGTTATGAAGTAGCAATGAAATAACTTTATGGTTGGGAATCACCACAACCCATATAAAGGGTCACAGCATTAGGAAGGTTGAGAACCACCCTAAACTGAGGGAGAAGCCCTCTGGCTTTCTGGTCCTCCCCACAGTGATTAGGATGGGCTCAGCTGTCCCTTTCTGTGAGAGAGCCATTTTAAGCAGGTGTAGAGAAATGAAGAGCTGTTTCACTATCCATTTCTGCTCATCTACATGGCATAATACATATGCATGGAAAATGCATAAACATGGAAATCATTCTATCTATAGGGAAAACACATTAATAGCTATCACCCTTATATTTGACATCACGTCACTCTTTGTGAACAAGTGATTATCATTTCTACATTGATATAACGATGTTTCTAGTGAAAAACATGTCACTGTGTGCATAAACAATCTTGAAGTTGACAGCTTAGGTTGTCAGACTGTAAGAAAAATCACTTCATAAATTTAAGAGAATTTAATTTATTCAGTGATCATTAAGTGTTACACACATGAGTACCTGATTTATGTTTAATACTGTTGTCAAAGCTAGAGGCTAGGGAGTATGAACAAAAGATGCTAGAGAAAGTTTGTCTTTCCCTGGGGCCTGAAATCTGGGGCTCAAGTTGTTAAAGAAACACCCTCAGTGAAACATGTCATTGCCATAAAAATCTTTATTGAGGAAATGAGATAACAATATAGAGGAGTTAGGATGCTCAGAATGGCAATCCCATTGTGAGTCCCATGTCTCTAAAGACAGTGGTGGGGTCCGCTGCGTTTTGGAGGAATGGAGGAGTTGTAAGGAGAGTTAGGGAAGAAATGATAATCTAAGGGGATAGAATAGAGAGAGACAAGTGAAGTGCCACAACTGTCTGGGACAGAAGAGTTAGCTTATGTTGGGGAGAATAATATGTGGGAAAATAAGTACTTCAGTCTTGGGAGTTGGTGAGTGTCATCCAGATTTCTTAAAGCTCCAAGTCTCAGACTCTTACCTCAGGACTGTTAAATAGAGTACCTGGGGCATGGTCTATCAACCTATTTACCTTTTAAAGCTCCCTACTGGTTTTTATATTCAGCTAAGGTAGAAAACTCCTAGATTTGAAGTATTGACAATTTAGGAGATTCACTAGTGCCCTACCAAGCAGCTGGTTCTCTGTCCCTCTGGCAGTGAGGAGTTAGCCCACAGAGGTTTCTGTAGTGGATAACAAGATGGAGGTGAAGTTTGCCAAAATCAGTTGATTATTCAAGTACTTATGAATGGAAGAGAAGTAAGAAAAAGCTTGACTTAGACTTTGTGGTGGTTGAGAAAAGGAGAGGGGTCACAGTGGAAAGTAAATTTGGATATATGGGAGTTGGTGATAACACCCTTGATCCCAGTACACTTTGTTTCACACAGCCTCACCCTCATTGATTTTATCTCTTTTCTCTTACAGCCTGGCAACTTCAGAAGTAATTTCAGCCAGTTTGCATTTAATGGAAGGAGACCTTTGTCTGCTCATGTACATGTCTAACTCATAATAGTAAGTGAGGTTATGTGTATGAGGAATATGACCTTTAACATAATCATTGTAAAGCATTTAATAACCTTCCACATATGCAGTAACTCAGCCTTAGTCCTGCAGGATCACCTCAGGAGTCAAGAGTTAAATGTGCAAGTAGTTGTTGGCATACTGTTCTCCAGCATTAACTTGAAATTTGAAGCAGTGTTCTAAGTCATGCTATGCATTTTAATGTTTTTAGTGAGTTAAATTGGTAATCAGTTACTTTTCTGGTGGCAGATTTGTATTTGCTTCCTAACCTTACGCCTATCCTCCTCATACATGTACTTCCCTACCAGCACATGTCTGTGCTTAGTACAGCCCTTGCTTTCACATTAGCCAATCACTTGCTTGTGTCAGTCACAAACACCTTGGGTCCATCCTTGTGCAAGGGTATGAGTGAGCAGAAAAGTAGATTCTTACAGGAGCCAGAAGTTCAGGTCTCTTGGGTCCTTGGCAAATCTGGTATTGACTCTTGCTTTGGCCTTATAGCTGCTTTAGTACACCCACATTTAGTGGTCCCCAAACTGTCCTATGATAGAACATTCCTGAGCTCTTTGTTTTTTATTGTTTACCTTGGAGATCATGAGCAGTTGAGAGTAAGTACAAAACATGAGGTTTTGATGGGATTCCCCCTTCTTTATAAAGGTTCAACATGGGTAGTAATGAGAATTCAGAGGGTAAGTACTTCTTTGTAATAAGGACCCTGAGTTTGAATCTCCAACAACCAAGTAAATGAGGACTGCCTGTAATTCCAGTGTGTGGGAGGCAGAGAAAGGGGATTCCCAGAGCAAGCTGGCTAGCTAGGTCAGGTCCTCCCAAACAGAGAATGTAGGTTCAAACAGCAAGATCCTACCTCAGTGAACAGGTGGAAAGTGATCAAGGAAGACACCCAGTGTCAACCCCTGCCTCCACAAGTGCAGTCAACACATAAATACATACCACACATGCCAAGTCGGGGATGGATAGAACTTAACATCATAACTTTTTGAAGACTGTGTTCTTGGTATTCTGTGATGCTACACTCATGGCAACAGTTTCTACTGTGAGCTTTTTGACTGCTAACAGAGTTTATGTTTCATCAATATTGACATACTTTTCAGTTACTTCTGTAATAGATATCTAAGTTTGCACTTGACAGTTGACTTACTGGGATCTGATAGAGAAGGAGGAGAAGCAGCAGAGTGTTTATCCAGGGCCCACTCTGTGCAGTCTTCATATAGGTTTTGTCGTAGAACTCAATTTCACAAACAAGGAAATGAGATTTCTAAAACTCAAAGTCAAGGCAGAAACTAGTTTTGGTTGCAGGTTAGTCTGTCTGAATAGCCTAGTCTTAAGACTTTATGATTTTACTTAGAAGGCAATATAATATAAGAGACTAACTTAGAATCAAGAGAGTTGAGCACAGGCTTTACTTCTGTTACTCACAATCTTGAGCAAGTTCCATCAAACTTCTTCAAATCCTATATGTCATTCTATAAAATCTGTACTGTATTGTGTTTGAATTGACCAACGTGGGTGATTGTGAGTGTAATCAGCTAATAAGAGTCACTATGATTTTATAAGTACATAGAAAAAGCAGTAGTGGTTTGAGGGATTCTTTTCAAACAGAAAAATAAATGACCAAAATCAAACAAACATGGAAGAAAGAAAACCCAAATGAAAGCATACATTAGGATGATTTGAGAGTCTGAAAAGATAGCTCAGTCAGCATGGTGCTTGCTATACAAACATGAGGACCTGAGGACAGGGAAGACAGGAAAACTTCCTGTGCTAATTGACATTGAGCATCGAGAGATCCTATCTCAAAAGCAATAACAGCAAAAACAACAACAACAAAAACCAAGATAGACAGCTCCTAAGGAACAACATCTGACGTTGACCTGTGGCATCCCATTGGACCAACACACATGTACACACACACACACACACACACACACACACATGAACTCTGCCCATGAGAGACACGGGGGGGGGGCGGATTTATATAGATTTTGTGGAATTTTGTTTTTACTAGTGCTACAAACTTTGCAAAACTAGTGTTGGTTAATATTGCCTGTTCCCAGCATTAGTGAACCAGAATACATTGCTATGCTTTATCCACCTCCTTGGTCAGAGTGTATCCTGACAGTGCACTGAGTATGTCTTGCCATTTGTCAGAAGCAGCCATTAGCACCCATGCCACACTAACTAGGTCTCGACTCTGGTACCTGCTCATTGCTGATGAGGATAGTAAGGTTCTAAGTAGCAGTGTGATGTCTCTGAACTATTGTGCCTGTAATTAGAAGGTTTAGAACCAAGTCACCTTTTTGTAAATGTTTTCACAAAATTGCTTTCAAAACTATTTTCAGGTTTCTGGGAAACTTTAATGGTTTACAGGATAGAACACGCTGAAAGATAGTTACAGCTATTCTAATCCATTTGTGCTCCTTTAAAGTACACATGAAAGAGGTGAGAAATTTGGGGCACCCATTAAATTGTAAGGGCAGTCGGTGCTAGGAATGGAGTGGTAGTGATCCTGAGGCATGCCAAGGTCATGCCGGATACTTACACAAAACCTGTATCTGATTAAGATTCGGTCTCTATGTGGGTACTGGGCTGGTTTAAGCTGTCTTTGAAAATAAAGGGAACTCAGCTATTCATATAATTTTGGTTTTCACAGGTATATCTGGCTTCAGATGTGGTTGATGCCAGGAATTCAAATGATCTCATCTGGACTCTTTTAGCTCTGTTGGTTGCTTTATGACTTTCAAACAGGCATATTAGTCAATAAGATTGCCACTACCTACTTAAGATTGTCTTCCTTCCAATTTAGCAACATAAACTGAAAGATAGCTTGCTGGACCATAGTTCCTGCTGTCCTGTGTCCCCAGTATGTGACTCTTCAAACACTCAGTGTTACCTCGGAAGGACATACACTAGTAGGACAGCTTGGATCATGTTCATTCAGTGCTTTACTAGGGCATTCCTTCCTAGTGACTATGAACCATGCTGACTCATAGCATGAGTCATAGGGAAGGGACTTTCTTCCCTAGAAAACCTGAACTACAGGAAACTAGACGGGTGTGGAGATAGTAGAAATGTATGGTAGGACCAAGTGATTCTCTCTGTGAAATGTGTTACACACACACACACACACACACACACACACACACACACACACACACACAGTGTTACACCCAATGGATTCTGAATAAGAATAAGAGATATTTAACATCACTTACCAGTTGGAAATATCCAAAAGAGATAACAGGCTTTACAAATGATTTACCTGTTTTCATGACAGGGATTTGGAGTAGAAAACCCTGGGTTCTTATCTCTCTCTTTTTTAAATTATCCTTAATCTTCCTTTTTTCTTAACAGTCTAGTCATTATCCCACTCCCAGTCTGCCCTCCGACAGTTCCTCATCCCATTCCTCCTCAGTCTCCAAGACATCCAAGAGGATGTCCACCCCACCCCCACCCTGCCAGGCCTCCAGGTCTCTTTAGGGTTAGGTGCATCTTCTCTCACTGAGACCAGACCAGGCAGTCCTCTGCTCCGTCTGAGGCCATCTACTGAATGCTGCCTGGGTGGTGGCTCACCAGTGGTCTGAAAGATCTTGGGGCCCAGGTTGAGACTGCTGGTCTTCCTGTGGGGTTGCCCTCCTCCTCAGTTTCTTCCAGCCTTTCCCTAATTTAACCACAGGGGTCCCCGGCTTCTGTCCATTGGTTGGGTGTAAGTATCTGTACCTATCTAGGTCAGCTGCTTGTTTGGCCTCTCAGAGGACATCCATGCTAGGCTGCTGTCTAAGCACACAATAGCATCAGTTATAGTGTCAGACCTTGGAGCCCCCCCTTGAGATGGATCCTAGTTTGGGCCTGTCACTGGACCTCCTTTCCCTCAGTCTTTTCTTCATTTTTGTCCCTGAAATTCTTTTAAAATGGATCTATACTGGGTCATAGTTTTTGACTGTGGAGTGGCAGCACATCCCTCCACTTGATGACCTGTCTTTCTACTAGAGATGGTCTCTACATGTTCCCTCTCCCCACTATTCAGCATTTCATCGAAGGTCCCTCCCTTTGAGTCCTAAGAGTCTCACCTCCCTGGTCAATGGTATATTCTTGAGGGTCCCCCACCTCCTACTTCCTGAGGTTGCCTGTTTCCATTCCTTCTGCGTGAAGCCCTGAGAGTTCTCATCTCTTTTTTTTTTTTTTCTTTTTTTTGGAGCTGGGGACCAAACCCAGGGCCTTGCGCTTGCTAGGCAAGCGCTCTACCATGAGCTAAATCCCCATCCCGGTTCTCATCTCTTAAATGAGGTCTACAAGTTCCTGTGTTCCACCCACAGCACCATAGCAAATAAAATGAAACTAAAAATGTTTTGACCCGTAAAATGTGTAAAAAGCTGGATAATTATTTTAACAACATGTCTTTATAAAATATTAGCTTTTTTCTTAAATTTTACTGGTGATAAGACTCCCAAAAGTGTCTTTCTTCTAAAGATTAAAGAAGGTTGAAAATAATAGTTTTTTTTCTCAAATTTCAGTTACTTAATACTATTAGGATCCAATTAATGCTGTTTTTGACTTTGTAACTAATAAACTACATTAATGTGATTCTTTCAGATTTAAAATTCTATGTTTTAGGACTTTTTGGTATACCTGGTCTGTTAATGCTGCAGGAGTCTGGAAATCTTGAAGTGTGCTGTAGCTGCTTCCCCCTTAGGAATCGTGTCTCAGCTTCATGAAATAGAGTGCAGATGTCTTTCACTGGTGGGCAAGAGTTAATTTCTTACTCTACTATGGTGAGACACAAACAATACAGAAAAGTGATGACAGACTGCCAGGATGTTTGCTTGTCAAAATTTTTTTTTTAATTGTGCTGAGCTGGATTTGTTGAGAACCCAGACCAACCTCTAATGTGGGTTCCCAGGTTCTGACATTTTATAGGTTATATTGTAGTTTTCTTTTGAATTTGTGATATCAATGATTTAAATTAGAATTTAGAACTACAAAAAAAAAAAACCTTACTCATTTTATAAATGAAGGAGCTGAAGCCTAAGACATCTCAATTATCTGTTCTTACAGCCAGTGGTGAGGGCCAAAAAGAAGCAGGGCCTCCTGGCGGTCAGTTCAGTGATGGATACAAGGATCACTTCAGGTTTATTTTATCCAGAATCATTTTATATGCAGGGGCCACAGTTGACTGTGTCAGGGCCAGTTGTCAAATCAAGCTTGTGTTTAATCTCTTGAAGCTGAAGTGCTTTTGGGATTAGAACCAAATAACACACAGAGCATAGATGTCGAGAAGCATGAAGAAACATCCTTGGTCAGACTCCAGTTCTGCCCTCTAAGAGGAACTCCGTTATTTGCTGTTCTCTGTGATTCAGTTCTGCCTTCTGGAAAGTTCTTCCTGCCTAGTGTTTCCTAAGACCATGCTTATATGGACATTAGGGGCTGTGTGCTTTATTGGGCCCAGCTCTGCTTTCAAAGGATTTTGGCAACACTTTTTCACTGTGTCACCATGAATTACCTTTCGCAGGTAGTGTTAGAAAACATGCTGTGTGACATACGTGGCACAGCCACCTTTCTGTCATCTTCACCCTACACATCTCTGGCTATTTGAGCAGTTGCCATCCATTTATCCACATCAGCAGCTCTTGAAAGATACTGTGTTGGGTTTTTTTGGGGGGGAGAGGGGTTGATGTCATTAGTTGCTGTAATAAATAGCCTCCAAAATGTGCAAGAGCCTAAACCCAATTCAGGGTTACTACATCATTCACTGCTAGTAAAAGTGTATTGGAGCCATTCCTGGGTAATGGTGACCTTCAACAGTGGGCCTTTGGGCTTTCCAGCACCCAAGAAAAATCATGAAAGGCCTCCTTTGTGCCCAGAAAGCCTCCACTTTGAGATTGATATCCAGACACTTCACTGAAATATTTTTTGGGAGAACCATTCACCCGGCTGCATCTGGTACTGAAGAGAGTGCTTGTAATTTAGTGTCTGGTTGGATAGCTAATTTCTAGTGACAGCTAAAACACTATGGCAGGGAAGAAGGCATGAGCAGGTTAATACAGTTTTTATTCTACTTTAGTAGGATACCATATCGTACTCTTCATCTTCATATTAATACTGTCCCTTTGTATTATCTATTCATCTATGCTTCCTAGATTAACATTTCAGTATTTAAAACTCAAACAAAATGTTATTGCTATTTCTATGGTAGAAATAGACCCAAAAGGCCTTATTTACCCATAATCCTGATGAAATTAAAATAAGTTGTGAGCATAAATAAAGAAAAATATGTCTGATATTACCATTTTTATTTAGTCTTATACCAAAGGATCTGTCCAGAAAGTCAAGTCATGGTGAGGGGAAGAGACTAAAAGAAAAGATGTACAAATGTATTAGTCAGGGTTTTCTAGCACAGAACTTGTGGAATATATAAATTTACACACACATATATGGAATGTATTGGAATGACTTACAGGCTGCAGTACAACTAACTGAACAGTGGCCAGCTCTGAATGGAAGTTTAAGAATCTAGGAGATGCTCAGTCCCATGAGGTTGGGTGTTTAAACTGGTCTTCTGTATATTCTGGAATCCTGAAGGGGTAGGCATCAGCAGATGTACTGGCAGGTACATTGTCCTTATATAGGCCTCCAGCAGTATGGCCCATACTGTATGCGTGCCTCAAGATCTGGATTAAAGGCCTGTGTTTTCCAATTTCAAAATCTGGATCACAGACGTGATTGTAGTTCTGTGGATTGTAATTCATTCTGGCTATAGTCAGGTTGACAGCCAAGAATAGCCATCACAAGAAATGAGAAGAAAATAAAATGCCATTATGAGATATGATATAAATTGTCTAAGGTAAAATAAAACAATAAAAATCTTTTCAGAATTCCACAAGTACATTATTAACATGAACTGGCAAGTTTGTCAGGGTTTTTGATAAGAAGCTAGCCAGTAGAAGGGCACCAGCTGCATTTCTGCAGACCAGTGGCAAGAGGTAGATGGAGCATGGAATGGTGGTTCTCTGTACCCACAAAGCCATGCCCTTTACCAAAACTACAGCATGAGTGGACTGCAGCTGTTCCTGAGACTGCCTCTGATTGCTTCCGTTTTTCTACAGCGTCCTTCTAGTCCAGACCCATTTCAGAGGCTCACATTGTGGCCAGTGTTCATCTCTTCAGTCTGTTCTGTTGTGTGCAGTTTCTTTCTTTCTTTCTTTCTTTCTTTCTTTCTTTCTTTCTTTCTTTCTTTCTTTCTTTCTTTCTTTCTTTCTTTTTTTTTCTTGTCTTTGGAGACTTGAGATTTTTCAAGAGTAGTGGTCATGTGTTCTGTAGAGTGGGCCTCAGCTGGAATTTGTCTGATGTTGTCTCAGGATTATATCATATCAGATCAGAGGTATAGTATAACAACGTGACTTATTACTGATGGAGTTAAATTTGGTTAAGGTGGCCTCTACCAGGTTTCTGGCAGTGAAAGGAGGATAGTGGATTCTATTGGTGGGGAGTATGTTTCATCTTCCAGTAGATGTCAGTCTGAAGCAGCAGATAGTACTGAACTCTAGGGATAACCATGTTTTTACTTTATGTGCCAATGAAAAAGTTTAATTATAAGTTAGGTATAGTAAAACAAATTGTTAATGATACAATTAATAACAAAAGTGATGTGAATATGGCTCCTCCTTGTCTCAGAATATCATTCTTAGTTTTGCTTTTGCAAGTCTTGGTTCTTTGTTCTGCACACAGTGCCTGGTCTTGCTCTGCACCACAACACTACCACATGGTTCCAGGGCTGATCTGTTCCTCCATGTCTTGTGCTCTGTGCCCATGCAGTCTTTACAAGTGCCTCTTATGTGCATCTTTTTTCGTGAGGAGCCTGCATTTGTCCCAGCTAAGCACTTGCTTTGCCTCCTGTCCTATTCCCTCAGAATCAACCGCTTAACTGCCTCAAATGCGCATCTCAGTGCTTGACTCTTCATGAGGCTCAGTCCTTCTGGAGCATTGCCCCAGGAACACCTCTTGTTTGTCTTCTTCCACACAGCTGCTGTCTTTTAGCTGAGCACTCATGCACTGTAGCTCACCTTTTGCAGTTTGCAGTTCTTAGGTGCAGCAGCAAAGCTGGCAGGCAGGATTTTCTTTTGAAAATCTGTCCTTGCTTTATATATCTGCATTTTTAACATACAGTTGTTGTTGTCCCCTTCATTGTTGTTTTTAAGTGAGGAAGCTCCACTTTTTTACTCAAAAGGAGCATTCTATAGCTTCTGCATATTCAAATCCCAGCATTACTATATTCCTAAGTTTTGGGGGTCAGGATTGTATAAAACAGGGTTACTTGCATCTGTGATCCTAAACAGTGGGCCTGTTGAAAAGGGTGTGTCTGGCCAGCAGGCAGGCAGGATTTGCAGTGTGCGTATGCTGTGCAGAGAAAAATCCATCCCGATGTATAGTACCAGAGTATACAATTGAAAACTTAAGGTGTTCTTATTTTTGGAAAATGCCACTTAATATTTTCATTTCGTGGTTGACTTTGGATAACTAAAACCATAGAAGGCAAAACCACAGTTTGGGGGCAAGGAAAGTGTCTAAAAGGTATAATTTTAAAAGATACAATTTACATAGCAACACAATATAATTGACTTAAATAAAACATAGAACTTTTCTTTGAAAAGGTACAAACTTTCCTTGAATGTAAAGGAGACCCTCAAGTAAGTGGATTAAAGGGGGGGGGGTGAGATGTGACTCAGTGGACAGAGTTCATGCTCAGCACGCACAAAGCCTTGGGTTCAGTCTTCATACTACATAAACCAGGCTAGCTGGCCCAGCCCTGTGACCCCAGCAGCTGGGAGGTGCAGGTAGGAGGATAGGGGGTTCAAGGTCATTCTCAGTTACAGAGCAAATTCAAGGTCCGCCTGCCTTGTGAGAGACCTTCTCAAGAGTAAAAGGATTCCTTACTAACAGCTCAGTTGCCCTGTGGAAGGAACAGAAGTCACTCAGTTTGCCAAGGTATTTGCCAGTCTGGGGAAGCTTCAAAAAGGCTTAGCTAAGATACATCAAATGACAGCTCATCTTACTACTTCCTATATAAGAGGCATCCTATATATAATCCAATATTAAGCATAGAAGAGGTGGTAAGGAATATTATTGATTTTTAACATACATTTCCTAATAGTTTTTAGAGGATTTTTAATTGTGTATGCCTCACATCCTTGCACCTATAAACGTAGATCATCAATTTACAGAAAATATCTCCTATTTAATCTAATTAGCAAGGCTAGTCTTCAATTTGTAAATTTACTGTACAAACCAAACATCCTTCAGTAAAAGTTCACTTGATTTTATAACTCAAATGTGTTAATGTATGCTACCATGACAACCATCACATGCCTGAATTCTAATTCTAATAGAAATAAATAGAGCACTGAGCTACACCATGTGTTGCCTAGATACCATAAGATACTGTTCCTGCAGTCTTTCTTCCTCTGTATTTAGGAAGCTGTTTCATGTAGATGCTGTTTAACAGTAAGTAATACACTGTGGAAGAGGTAGCTGTGTGAGATTTCCCACTTACTGCTTTGTTTCATGATAGAATAAATTCCATGTGCCCAAATACTCTTATTTCTTAACTGGTAAAGACCAGCGCCTTGCTATAGTTCTTAATAAAAGGTGCATTCTTAGGTAGCATTATTTTAACCCCCTCCCCTTTTTATATCACCCTGGAAGTTTCTACATCTCAAGAAGTAAATAGAACAGGTCTGTCATATATATGGAATTAATGATACAACAAAACTCCCAAACTGGTGAAATTAAGCCAACCCTTACATATTTTTTTTGAGATAAAAAGACAGAGTGAATCTAAATATTGAAAGAACCCAGCAAAGTTGCTGGACCTTAGGGAAACTAGGCAGGTGCTTTGAGATATCAAAAAACAAGAGAGGTATGTCGGCCACATATTTAGTTAATTTAATGCAGAGAAATGAAGCATAATTATAAGATTGTAAAGAAAAGTTCACTGTGACCATCAATGTAGTCTCTTGAGTGTAAGTCAGCAAGTTTTCTTAAATTTAATGGAATTCTTAAGCCTTCACTGAGCCAACACTAGAAAAACAGACTTTTTTAAACATAGATTTCAGGATAAAGATTTGATGTAGCCAAGACACATGGTCTTAGTGCTGAAGGTTTTTATCCTTTACCTGGACTATTAGTGGATGACAGTCAATGATTCTTAGGACAGAACTGACCTGTTTCTGAGACCATGGCCCTTCTCCACAAAGTAGAAAGGTCAGAACTTCTCAGCAGTCTCATCACTGAGAGCCGGGATCTAAACAAGATACTTGAGGAGCAAACCCATAAATATTAGTTGTTTGTACATAGGCTTTATCTGAACATGAAGGTGAAATGTTTTTCACACCAATCCTAATGAAGTTGACAGAGTCTTAGGCAGAGGCTTTAAAACCATAAAGGTTGTTACCATCATTTTGCCTAATAAACATTAACTTTGTGTTTTTCTGTGTAGAACAAATTAAATTTGTTAAATATCTTATTATATTCTTGAGTTTGAAAAATTCTAAACTCCTTTGTGTTGCTCAGAAGAATGGGATAGCACATCATGACATTCAAAAGTACTGGGCACCACAGGCATGAAATATACCTTTGCCTTCTTAACTCCAAGGCCAGCTCATGCACAGAGCAGCTGGACTCTGAGTAAAAGGGGCTGTATTAAATATTAAATGCCTGAGAGGAGAGTGCCTTATGATATAGAAAGGAAAAGTGATCCAAGAAAGCCTGTAGACACCCAGAACAAGACAGATGGAGAATTAAACAAAAGACTTCAAAGGTGTTCACTTTCCTCTGTGTCCTTGATTGAGCTAAGTAAGTATGAATTGGACAAATTTCCTCTGTCTGACTTTTGTGTCTCTAGATCTTGCTGAAATGATTTGGATAAAATATCTTCAAAAAAATGTACAACCAACCAACCAAAAATTATATATGAAGAAGCTCATCTCTTATGAGAGACTCAGTGGGAGAAATAGGAACTTGAAATTTCTACATCTGTCCTTTAAGGTAGAAAGATGGAAACAGGAGAGAGAGAGTTGAAGTTGGCCAGTAGCAGAAATAAAGTCTGAGCTCTGTCAGCACTGGACTCTGCTGAAGCACTGAAAATTTCCCGTCACAGGCATTTTCTGTCATGTTTGTGAGCACAGAAGAGGTCAAAAGTGGTTGTAATGCTCTGTTTTTATCACACAGAATTTTTTATTTATTTTATGTGTATGGACATTTTGCCTGTGTGTGTGTGTGTGTGTGTGTGTGTGTGTGTGTGTGTGTGTGTGTGTGTGTGTGTAGCCTATGCAATATCCATGGAGGACAAAAGAAGGCATCACACCCCTGGGACTGGAATTCAGACAGTTGTGAATTACTATGTGGGTGCTGGGACCTGACCCCAGGTCCTGTAGTAGAGCACCTGTCATCTCCCCAGCCTGGATGCTGGTTTCTTTAAAAAGTGGCATGGTACGTATAAGTTGGACCATAGATTGAATACATTATAAAATAATTGACATAATATCTTGATACGAAAAAGGTGATCAAGATCACAAAGCATAAAAAAGAAAATGAATCAGCACTTGAGTGCTTGCTGCTCTTGCCGAATACCTAGGTTTGGTTGCTAGCACTCCTGTCATGCAGCTCACAGGCATCTGTAACTCCAGTTCCCTTTTCGACTTGTGCATATGTATGTACAGGCATGCACATACACGCACCAACTAAAAAAAATTGAAAGATATCCACATGAATAGGGAATTGATGCTTAGTGATGGAGGGAAACAGTTGTAGCACTGGCCTCTATTGTAGAAGTCCTTTGTAAAGGACATGAAGGAAGAGGGCAGTAGTAAAGTAAACCTCGATAAAACACAAAGGCTTCACGAAGAGAACAGATCTGAGCAAGAAGCCTGCACAGAAGACTTTGCAGAGGAAAAGCCAGAAGAGAAGCCAACAGAAGTCAGTCAAAGGTCAGACAAGGGGAGCTGAGCAGGATTGTTTGAGGCTACCCTGGGCTACACAAAGCAAGACCTGTCTTGGTAAGTTAAAAAGAATGGGGTAAAGACAGGGTGGGGCGGGAATATTAAAAGAAAGGAGAAGGGAAGCAAAGGAAGGGGAAGAAGGGACTGATAGCCCTGAGTAGAAGATGGGAGATCAGGAAAGCTAAATCAGAAAGCTCTGACTCTCAATACAGGCCAAAAGTGGGGCATCCTGACTACTGCTTAGTCAGCAGTGACTACTTCCTGCTTTGATCTTCTATCTGAAATTCCCTGTCATGACTGGGCAGAGACTTAACTAGAAGAGCTGGCTGCAAAGCGGCTGGGCAGTGTGACTCCCTTACCTCAAGGATGGGCGACACTGCAGCTCTCAGGTACCCTTTCTGAACAGTATCTATTCTGTAGTGTAGAGAGAAACTGAGAGCAGTTCACACAGCCACCTTATTCCATTAACAGCGTGGGCTTGTTAGATATATCTGTTCATTCCTTTCACTGCCAAGTTTAGAGTCAGTGTTCCGTTTTTTGAAATGTGCTATTAAAATAGCTTCTGAGTTTGATTTGTTAGACATTTCCAGAAAGACTATGATACAGCAGTCTGAGAGACATACTTTTAAAGTATGATGATTAATAATACATGTTTTTCTTATTTTTAATAAAATAAAGTATTTAGGAATATGTTTAATAAAAAACATACAAAAATCTGTATTGTTAAAACAGCAAATCAAAACTAAGAAGTCAGAACATCCAAATAAATGAAGAGACCTTTTTTTCACGGAATGTAAGACTTGGTTTCATGACTTTTCCCCCCAACTTCATTCCTTAATTCTGCCTAATCACCATCATCTTCTCCCAGTTGTTTTTGCTTTTTTTTTGGGGGGGGGGCGGTGAATCAATTCTAAAAGTTATATGGAAGTATGAAAGAAGAGTATCCTACAGTCTTGAGAACACACACACACACACATACATATATACATACATATGTATGTATGTAGACAGACATTCAAAACACTTTTTTTTTAATTCAAAGGACTTATGTCAGTATTTTACTTTTTATAAGTAATCCAGCATTGTACTGGATGGAGGTTAGGAGTAAATCTAGCCTTCCAGATACCTAGTAAGATGCCCATATAGGTGTGGATATGAAGTATTCGAGTATACACAAGTGCAGTCACCAAGCCTTACTGCCCCATTTATCACAGGAAGGACCAGATTTCTGCAGTATTTGAAGAAAAGTTGTTCTACTTGTATGAATTCTCATGGGAGTAACCACAGGCATTATGGCAATGTAATCCCAAGTATTAAAGGTGGGGTTCTAAATGACATGTAATAGTATGATTTATCTTGTGCTTGAGCTTTGTAGGGCACTAAGAAGATCCGACCCTTCAGATTGCTTTTTATTTTTGGAGTTAGAGTGATGATAAAAATCTAAGCTTAAGAACTGTCAAATGATTTATGACATTTCATTTATTTTTCAAAGGATTGGAATGTCACCAGTGAGCCCATTAGAATTGTAGGCTTAAAGCACCACAAGGTTTTAAAAGACCAGCTGCATAAACAAGTGTGCAAACTTTGTAATTTAATTCTGAGGCTTTTTTTTAAACACTTCAAAGTACCAAAGAAGTCAGTTTTTCTTAGGTCATAAGTAGTTGTCTGAGTCATTATGATCTCAGACCTTCAAGTTCATTTCAAGATGTCCTCTCTAAAATACTAGAACTTCTTTATTGTGTTCAGGACAACCTCAAGATAGATATGTCTACCCTGTGTATCCTTTCTTCAGGAGCTGATACCAACATGGGATGTGGAGAAACTGGAGACTACTTGTAGAAAGAGTCGAGTCTGTGGCCAGGAGTGAGGAGAATAACACTCTTGAGAATGTGCTTGTATTAGTTTTGTTTCTGTTGTGTGATAAAAAAGAAAGGGAAAAAACAAAGGAGAGGGTTTATTTTAGCTACAGTTCCAGGTTACAGTCCATTATTGTATGGAAGTCAAAGCAGCAAGAAGCAGCTGGTCAATCCAGTCAGGAGCAGAGAGAGAATGCCTGTGCGCATGCTTAAAAGTGATCAGCTCCCTCTCTTCTTCACTGAGTCCAGGACCCAGCCCAGGAAATGGTATCCACATTCATCGTGGGTCTTCCCACCCACCCCACCTCATCTAACATAATCAAGATAATACCCCACATACATGGTTATAGATCAACTGGATCTAGTCACCCCTCACTGAGACTCTCTTCCCAAATTATTCTGAACTATGTCAAATTGACAAGTAAAACAGCTACCAGTGAGGAGATGCTTTTAGACGTCAAAGTTTAAAGGATTGTATCTGTCTGTTGGTTTGTCTCTCATTTATTTCTTATTTTGAAATTCCTGCTATGAAATCCATGGCCTCATACATGCCAAACAGCTTTTCTGTCCCTACCCATAAAACTGTTTTTCACTCATAGATTTGTATTTGAGATAATTATAGATGCACATGAACTTTCAATAAGTAATATACCTGACAAACACCCTCCTTAGTTTCCCCTTAGTGGTAACCTCTAGAGCTTCTCAACATGTGGGACATGACCCCTTTTGGAGAGAGGTTGAATGACTCTTTCACAGGAGTCATACAGCAGATATTTTGCATATTAGACCTTGACATTACAATTCACAAAAATAGCAAAATTACAGCTATAAAGTAGCAACAAAGTACTTTTAGGGTTAGGAGTCACTGCAGTATGAGTTAACTGTATTAAAGGGTCACGGCATCAGGGCCATTGCTCTAGTGTATTAACTCTGAAACAGTATTCATTTTTATCAAATTTCTTTATTTTTAAACTCTGTGTGTGTGCACATGCACATATGCTCATGCATGCAATTTTTATATGCGGTATAGCTTTTTGTAACTACGTTCAAAGATGGTTTCCATCACAGAGATTCTTCAAGTTGTCCTTTTATAGCCATGTTTGCCTAGCCTCTCACCTATCTACTTCTATCCATAAGCCCTGCCAATTACTGGTATCTTCTCTATGTTCATAGTATTCTTATTTCAGCATGTGTAAGTAGACTATTAAGTGAGTATGTTTTAATTTAGTATAATGCACTTGAAAGTCTTCCAAGTTGTTGTATGTATCGATAGTTCATTCCTTTTCATTACTAATAGTCTGTGAAAATGTATTTTGATATTTTGTTTGTGTATAATATGACAAAATATTATAAAATGCCACTTTAAAAGTAGCAAAGGCTACATTGTTGAATCTGACTTGTTAATCAATAGTACAGAGTAGTTCTGACATGTTAGTCACTTCAGTTAGGTTTGTCTGTGTCTGAGCATTCTAAAAACAGGTGAGTCAGTGCTGAGACTGTTTGCAGTGGGAAAGGGGAACATCTTTGTGCACCCGTATTCATCCGGATAAAAACCTGCAGGGGCGGAAGCACCAGGCAGTTTCCTTCTGATTGCCGAAAACTTATTATTTACATTTTCCCCTGGTGCAGCTTATGATCACTCATCTAGCTCTTCCTACAGCTCAGTGTTCCCCATGGGAACCTCCTCTCTGTGTGCCCCTGCTTGGTTTCTCATCTGGATGGTTGAGTATTTTCTTTAATTCTGTCTGACTACAATACTTCTCCCCTTCTTTCTCTAAATGCCCTTTCCCTTTCTCTGCTTCCCTAGGGAGGGGAGGTAAGCAGGAATCTGAGACTGTAAGAGCTGACTAGGAAATGAGCAGTTTGAACTCCAGGGGTGAGGGAAGATGCAGGGATGAGGAGAACAAGGTAAGCCGCAGGAATTGGGTGGGGCCAGTTGGTACTGTATGGTTTAAGAAGGGAGAGAGACATGAGTGTTAAGAAAGTTCCCTGATGTCAGACAGTGAATGGGAGAGGTAGGTTTTGAATCAAAGATTCCTGTCTGCAAGGCCCATGCTCAGCACCCAGACAGACAGGAGCCTATAGGCTTAGAAGTAGGAGCTCAGAAAATAGGTGTCTGAACTGGAGATTAAGAATACCAATGGCTGGCTTTTAAGCTGTCAGTGTGATAAATAAAGTTATAACTGGGTAAAACTCACTAGGGAGAAGGCATATATATGATGAGGTCCAATGTTTACTTAGAGAAAAAAATCATCACTGTCCATCACATATACTGAGAAGCAAGCAGCACTAGAAGGTTGAGAGCACTTGTCATTTGGGGCTAAGAGGTCAAGTAAGAGACACCAAGCAGGCCCTGTGGATGATATTGGTAGACACCATCTTGGAGAATGGGCAGGATGTCAAGACAGGAATGAACAGGAGGCAAGAACATGAGTAAGAGCACTTAGGCAGTGCTACACAGAAGTTTATTTGCAAAAAGGAATATTTAAACAGGCCGGTGGGCTACAGCTGTAGGGAGTTACAAGGCCGTATGATATTACTGTTGTTATTACAGAAGAGACTTGGGTTTGTTAGAAGTTAGTGCAGGAACATCTGCTTAAGACAAAGACATGCAGGAGAATGCTGTTTCCTTATTGCTGAGGAAACAAGAGCCTGTAGAAATCTAGCCTGAGCTTAGGGCCTTGTCCTCGGGAGGAGGAGGAGCAGCAGCGGTGTTCTGTATATCAGGACAGGTCAGGAAGTATTCAGGCCCTGCCATAGGCTGTGGATAATACTGTCAGGTATTATGGTGACAAGAGTGGAGCTACACATCTCGTCTCTGTCCCATTTCTGGTAACAAATTGCCCTTTCCTTACTGTATCCTGTAAGAAGTTTTGGTATATCAGGTTTTAAGTTAATTTAACTTTATAATATTTCCTGATTTACCTGTGACCTTTTCTTCTTTGACCTCCCAATTATTTGGGAGTGTCATTTAGTTTCTACATATTTGTTTAATGCCCAGATTTCTTTCTATTACTACTAGCTATGTTGTCTGGTGGTCAGACAGTGTACTAGGATAGTGCCTTCCTTATACTTGGTAGATGATGTAATAGTTGGTTCTAGAGATGACCCACACATGCCTCAGCTCTTCTTAGTCTAGTGTTGACTCTGGGAAAGGAGCCCAACTGACTCTGGTGTATTTAGAATAAACACTTATGCCACCCCCAATAGTAAGATGCACGTGTAATAAAATCTTGTTTGGTTTTAACACATTTATTTTTAATAGCTCTGAGGGGCACAAACTATAAAATAAATTTACTTGTCCTAACCTTAAAAAGTACTAAAATTTCTCCAACAACATGTACATTGATATAATTTAAAGACTAACCCTTGAACTATATGAAGTTATAGATCAAAGAAAGGTCCAAGTTTTGTTTCTAGATTATCTCATAGTCAACATATGTCACCAGCTGCTGTTCAGAGACAGAGACAGAGACACAGAGAGACAGAGATCACTGAGGCTGGAGAGAAGCCTAAGAGGTTAACAATGCTTGTCCTTCCTCCACAGGACTTGAGTTTAGTTCTCAGTATCCATGTGAGATAGCTTATAAGCGCCTGTAACTGCAGTTTTGGGGTATGTGATGTCACCTCTGGTCTCCATGGGCATCCACATATATGTGGCATACATTCATACATAGTCACATGTATATACATGACAAAAATAGATGTCAAGGTTGAACTGCTGGTTTTGCTGTGTGTCCCTAATCGAAAGTAATGAAAATATTCTTCTTTTTTTCATCATATTGTTCATGTATTCACTTTACACCTTTATCGCAGCCACCCCCTCACTCCCTCCTCTCCTCAAAGTCCCACCCTCACAAACTCCTCTCCCAAATACCTCCTGACTTTGTCAGGAGCTGTAGTAGTCTTTGTTGTCATCGTCCTCATCCTTGACCCTGTCGTCATCATCAATAGTGACCTTGTCTCAAGTAATAATAATAAATAACAACAACAACAACAACAATAAAGTAGATAATGAAAAGTATTGAACAAAATTAATGAATGGAAAAGTTGGTTCATTAAAGAACAATAGACAAAAACTAATGAACCTTTAGCTAGACCACAGAGATAAACGTGAACAGTCTAACTACTAATGTCTACAGTAAAATTGGACCTAACTCCTCGTGGTACAGAAATTTAAAGACTTATTGAGAAATACTAACAAGGGCTGCTCACTTAGATAAAGTAATTCCTAAAAGACGAAATATGCCAACACTTAATCAAGAAGAACTAGAAAATTTGAACTTTTAACATGTAAAGCAGTTGATTTTCCCTATACACTATTCCCCGCTCTCCCCTCCCTCTCTCAGACTCAGATGGCTGCACTAGTGTGTTCTATTAACAATTTAAAAAAGAATTCACAGTGGTTCATTATTTCTAAAATAAGTGGAAGGGAAGGACATGCTTCCCAGATTATTCCTTGAGGCTCAGTATCATTTTAGCAAGAAAACTAAACAAATACCCCCGTGGATATATATGCAAAAGTATTCAACAAAATACTGGTATATTAAATGAAATAGCTAAAAGAATTGTAAATCAGTACCAGGCGGGTTAATCTCAGGAATGCAAGGGTGATTCAATATTTAAAAATCCAAGGAACATAGTTCATCAACATATATGTTTTAAAAAGCCATATGTCATCTTAATAGACACTGTGAGAATGCATTTAATAACATCTAAGTTCCTCTTGTGGTAGGAAAGAACAAAGAGTACGACAGAACTTCTTACCCTAATGAAGAGTATCTCTGAAAACCTGTCAGCAAGTATACTTTGTGGTGGAAGACTAAGGTACTTTCCTGACAAAATTAGGAAGAGGACTAGTCTCTGTTCTGTTTCTGCCTCTATTCAGTGTTGCTCTGAAGGTTCTAACCAAGACAAATAGACAAGGAAAGAAGTTTCAATTTGTATATCACAAGATTTTGTTTGTAAGATGTCTTCAGAAACATGTTAAGAAAAAAAATGGCTATACTAAATAAAAATTTCAATGCTGAAAAGACACAAAATCATTATAAATACCAAATGCATTTTTATATATTAGCTGTGAGTAATCTGAAAATAGCATTAGTAAAGCAGCATTTATAGTAGCATCAAAACAAGAATACGTTTAACAAAGGTTCAACACTTGTAACACCAAATGCTAAATGATTTGAGAGTTAAAGACTTAAATCAGGAATGGCCTTCCAAGGTCTTAGGATGGGAGACTTAACACTATTAGCGTGACAGTCCTGCACATACTAAACTACATATTCACATTAAGCTATGTGGTCAGAACTTCTCCATACCGCATGTATTAACAATCTGATCTTTGGGACTTAGAGTCAGCAAAGCTGTCGCGTGGGGGAGTATTGGTTCATCTTTCTTATTGTCATGACTTAAATTACAAGTTGTAATAAAGAAGGCAGCACTATACTGCAATAAGGATAGACAGATGGATAGAATAGAATGCACCCTGACGTTCTGCTGAGCTATGTTCCAGTAATGGTGTCCAGACAAATCATTAAGGGTAGGGGAGCTTCCAACCAGTGTTCCTAGAACAACAAACAAAGCAAAAGGGACCCCTGATGTAATGTAGAAGCTACCTAAAGGCATGAAGATAAGAGAGAAACAATATGAAAAACTCTGAGGAAACCAGGGGTTAATGTCTTTATAACTTTGAATTATGCAAAATAACTTATCAGATTGACACTCAAAGCACGAGCAACAAACAAACGTTGGTAAGTTGGCTTTCACCAAAATTAAAAACCTACAAGGCTAAAATGACAAGCCAGGGTATGGAAGAGATAGTTGCAAATCTTATCTCTGATAAAACACTCATATCAGACTTGTCAAAGAACTTTTACAACTCACCAGTAAAAAAAAGACAACCCAATTAAATACACATAAATGTACATTCTGTTTTTTTAGATTCACAAGTTGCCAGTGAGAACATGAAAAGACACTTGATGTCACTAGTCATTCCTAATAGTCTCAGTGATATACCATGTGATTGAAAGGAAAATAGAAGCAGGTATTTGTGGGAATGTTTAGCACCTGGATACTTCATATACTGTGGTGAGGGTTATGGGAAGTGTCAACAGAAAAGCCTGGCAGTTCTTCAGAAGGTTGAGCATGACATGCTCTGTGGCCTGGCCACTGGCTGTGTGGAGTATGCCCATTCTGATTGTATGTTGAACAGTTTAAAGGATGATTTATACCCTATAACCCTATAGATTGATACCCTATAACCCAGCCTGTAGCTGCGATCAGTACAGCTATTCTAGCTGTAGATAGAAGACTTGAAAAGAAGACTTTGAGGTGTCAGTTGTATCACAAACAATTATTGACCCAGCTCCTCTTGGTTTTTCTGTTGTTATGATAGGTGCTCAACACAAAGGTTTGTGAGTCCCGTTCTCCTAAAGCTTCACTGTTGGTTACTAGGCAGTATGTAAGTAAAATCACAGTAATGTGAGATGGATGTATGAAAAGGGATATCTGAGCCAATCTGGGTCTGGACAGATCTGAGGAGATGATTTTTGCCTTGAGACCTTTTTTAAGGTTTGAATCTTAAGTGCTTCCTAAAGGCTCATGTATTGAGGTTGTTGGCCAGTCTGTAGCACTAGTGAGTGGTAGGAGAACCTTTTGGAGCCTAGTGGAAGGAAGTTAGTTTGTTGTGAAGAATACTGGGGCTCCCACCCTTTTTGTCTGCCTCTCATTTTGCTTCCCAGCTACCATTAGGAGAGCAGCCTTCTCTTCTCTTCTTTCTGTTATGAAATGTACTCCTTCACCACAGGCCCATAGTGACCTGCTAAACATCATCTGAAACCTTAGAGACCATGAGTAAAGCAAATCCTCCATTAAGGCGGCTGCCTTGGGCATTTTGTCATTACAGGGAGCAAGTTCAACATATGTAAAAACTCTACTGAGACAACACTGTCATGCTCAGGAAACTCAGGAAGGCTGGAGTACCTGGGGTGCAGCCCTGTGGAAGGAGTCTAGGCCAAAGTGATTCAGGATTAGACCAGGAAAACCCAGAGAAAGTTGAGTTTTCTAGTCAGATGATGCAACTTGTGCCAGGAGGTTTGCAGTGGAGAAGAGGAAACATGGACATCAAAAGGGCTTTCAGGAGACAGAACCAATACAGTTTGATGAGCATCAAGGCAGGGAAGGTGAGGGAGAGTGAGGCACAGCTCTGAGATGTGGGCTTTTGAAAATGAAAATGTTTGAGTACAATTTAAAGCCAGAAAAGTTTCCTTGTAATACTCATTGTTCAAACCACCTCAAGAAACATAGCTGCTTGCCTTCTGCTGAGAAGTATCATTTTCTTACTGTGCTAGTCACACATAGAGAATTATGCAGTTTACTGAGAGCAAGGAATTTTGGGAAAGTACAAATTTAAGGAAATTTGGCAAATATATTTTATAATATTGACCAGATTAAGTTTGCTCCGTGTCCTGTCCTGGTAAGAACCACAGTGTCTTGTCTGTCACTCAGTGCTGTGGAGATCATCTGTCACAGGTTTCCTCATGTTTCTGTAAGCAATGAAGGCAGCTCTGAAGTAATTGTCTGGCACATTAACTGCCTTCCACTGACAGCTCTTTGGAGTAAGTTCACTTTCAGCCATTTCTTATTTCCGTGGCCAGCCAAAGTCCTCAATGTCAAGTTCTTCACTGTTTTCATTCTGAGTTATTTGGAAGGTGCAGTTTTCAGTATAACTTCTAAAAGCCACTTTAGCAATTTAACACTATGCTGAAATAACTTTTAAGTATTTAAGTAATTTTAATAACCCCAAAGTTTTTCAAATGCCCACTAAAGAATCCATTATTCTGCACAATGTTGGATTTGGAACAGCAGTCCTCAGAGCCAACAAGTGGTAGAAATGAGAAAGAACATCATGCAAGTCAACACAGTCAGGTTCACGATATTGTGGCTGTGAGCAGCCCAACTGCTAGCATACCAGTAAGGGGCAAACACTGGAGACACGTAAATGCTCTCTGCGCACAACAAAGCTGGACGGAGATTTAAGTAAGAGAGCTCAGAAGTCATTAGAGACAGCAGAAGTGGCCTGCCTCTTTGCTACCCTTCTGCTGGGACATTCTCTCCAACACTACTCCAGCGATTAGCACACAGGAAGGAATAGCACCTCTGCCCAGTCTTTCCGAGACTACCAAGTGTCTCTCTCTGAACCTTCCAGTGTTACTGTCCAGAACATTTCAGTAAAACTCAGCTATTTATTATTAAACATGAAGTATGTTGCATTGTTTTATATATATGCTTAGTCTGTGGTGTATTTTAATTTCTGAAAATTGTCACATAAAAGAGAAACTTTATAAGAAAAGAACAAATGATGAAAACAACATACCTGTCAGGACAAAACATGGTACCTGTCCATGAGCCTCAGGAACATATTTACTCACTGTGTGAACTTAGATTTCCTTCTATGTAAAATAGGGATCATAAAAATAACCATCCCATGGCTGTAATGGAGTTAACACATGCTGAGTTACTGCTTGTTACATTTAAGCTCAAATATTCCTGTTATTTTATGCTCCAGTTATTACGTTACTCGTATAGCTTACTACTGCTTGTACATGATTGCTAATTCCCTCCTAGTGACAGTAGCAGACTTCCTCTCTTGTGGACTTGGGGTTAAGATAGCATTAAACAGAAAGTTACATAGCTACGAAGTCAGTGGTTCTCAACCGTCCTGATGCTATGACCCTTTAGTGCAGTTCCATGTCGTGGCTGCCAATCATAAAATTACTTCATTGTTTCTTCATAACTGTAATTTTATTACTGATATGAATTGTAATGTAAGTATCTTAAGTGAAGGATATCTGAAAGGGTTGCACAAATTGAGAACTGCTGTACTAAGTTGTATGAATCAGTTGTATGTACTAAGCCATTGACATAGAATATTCTACTATAATTCACAGGCCACCTTGGGCATCTTTTGTGAGACTTGCAAACTAAGAATATGAGGTTTGGTTTTTGTTTTTGTTTGGTGGGGTTCTGTTACTCTCTCTCTCTCTCTCTCTCTCTCTCTTTTTTTTCTTTCTCTCTTCAGATAGCTTTTCACTATGTCTCCCTGGCTAACTTAGAATGCTGTGTTTAGTCTAGGCTGACCTGAAACTCAGAATTTTACATTTCTTAATTATTGGGATAGGTGGAAACTTAAACCTGAACTATCCTGGTACAAACGAAAATGAGATTATTTAGTTTTAGTGCTGAGAAAAAATTGGGGAAATTTTGTATATCTCCTTTATGTTGTTTGAGTCGCAGGAATTGTGAGGGACAGTAGCCCTCAGAGCCACAAAACTGAAAATACTTCCTCCCTGAGCCTTGATAGTGCTGACTAACTCATGACTTTTAACTGACCTACTTTGATAAAAAAAAAGTGCATACAGAGCATATGATTTGCATCATAAAATGGTCAACATATGTTACCATAAAACGTCTGTTCTAGTCAGGTGGTAGAGGCCCACGCCTTTAGTCCTAGGACTCGTAAATCAAAGGCAGGCAGATCTCTGAGTTGGAAACCAGCCTGGTCTTTGGAGCTATGCAGAGAAACCCTATCTCGAAAAAATATTTTTCTATTCTGTCCTTTCCTGTATGTTTCTATGCGTGGGTATCTACACATGAATGCCTGTGCCATGGGAAGTCAGAGGCATTGGATGCCCATGTGTTGGAGTTATATAGGCAGTTGTGAGCTGACAAATGTGGATGCTAGGAATCAGACTTGGTCCTCTACCAGAGCAGCCAGTACCCTTAAACACTGAGCCATCTCTCTAGCCCCAGGAACCTTTTATTTTGATATGATTTAGAAAAAGTATAACTTTTTGTCTCACTTAAGATTGTCTTAAAGCCAGAGTACAGGTTCATAGATAACTGAATTCAGTTGTACAAAATATAATAAAAATTATATTTTCATTAGTGAATGAAATTTGGCTTTCTCTCATTAATTATCAAGAGCAAAAGCTGATGGTGGAGTATAAAAGTGTCTGTGTAAAAACAAAGTGTGTAAAAAGTGTCTGTGTCGGTTAAGAGCACTGACTGCTCTTCCAGAGGTCCTGAGTTCAAATCCCAGCAACCACATGGTGGCTCACAACCATCTTCAATGAGATCCGATGCCCTCTTCTGGTGTCATGAAGACGCTACAGTGTACTCACATATATAAAATAAATCAATTAATAAAAAGTGTCTGTGTATATCTGTATCTCTGTGTGTGCTGAGGAAATTCAATAAAGTGGTTTTTTTAATTTACGATGGGTTTGGAGCAATCAATTTTTTCAGTAGTAACGTGCGTTGAGAGTATACTGTACTATAATCCTAGTTTAAGAGGTACTTATTATTTTGATAAAGGCTTTGCCTTTGAGACTCGAGTTTATTTTTAGGAGGCCAGAGGTGGAGGCTTTGGACATTGTGCTTAGAAAGAATATGCTTTAATTTTGATATACCACTCAGTCATTTGGGCAAATAATTGTTGTTTCTGTACTGATCCTATGTCTTAACTATACAGACTTTTGTGTATTGCATTCATTATGTAACCTTTATAAATGGAAATATTTTGTTCTAGAATATCTGGAAGATATTGTATTTCCTTTTGCTTAGGTTTATATGCTTTAAGGATAATTTGTCAAATGTATTGCAAAGTTGATTCACCAAGGTCCTTGGAGTAATGGTATCAAGACAGATGTGAACTCTGCCCTTGTAGAGTCTTAAGTCTGTTGGGGAAGACAGACATTAAATTACATCACTTTAAGGATGGTCTATATTGGGGGAAGACACCTGAATTGTACAAGGGAACCACAGTGTCTCAGGACTGCAGCTGCTCTGGGTGAGGCCAGACTCACCTGTTTTGTTTTTTTTCTTTTCTTTTTCTTTTTGACCTTCGTATTGACATTTTTTTTCACATTTTTATTGGCTTTTTAATTTACATTTCAAATGTTATCCCCTTTGCCCCATCCAACCCATTCCCAGGTCCTTGCCCTAACAGTGCCCTACACCAGGGGGGTTCTATCCATTGCAGGAACAAGGGCTTCTCCTCCCTTTGGTGCCCAACAAGGCCATCCTCTGCTGCATGTGCAGCTGGAGCCATGGGTCTATCCATGTGTACTCTTTAGGTAATGGTTTAGTCCCTGGGAGTTCTGGTTGGTTGGTATTGTTCTTTTTTTTTTTCAGTTTTTCTTGCTTTATTAAACCATACTAATATTCTTTCAAGGACAGACATACAGCCAAGGATGCTATGGTGAAAGAATCTTATTTTCATGGAAGATATCACAAGGTGCTGTCTTCAGTGATGCTTCTTACACTCATTCTGGGAAGTCAGAAAATATTCAGCCCCTAAAGCTACCACAAACACAGCAAACCCCCATTTGAATCCTTTTACTATTACGCTCGTGAAGATAACATTGCTTGCAAAGCCACCCATATATCTCCAAGCCTCATTGTGAGCCCATGGATCCCTCAGCCCTTGTGCAGCAAACTTCTTCTGCATCGCTTCTAATGGCGTCCCTTCAATTTTCCACTGTCTGTAATCTGGAAGTTCCATTTTACCATGACCATGTCCATGTTCGTGACCATGTCCAGCAGCCATGTCTGACAGCAATCTGACCTCCCAGGACACTCAATATTCAACCTCGGTATTGTTCTTCTTATGGGGTCCCAACCCCTTCGACTTCTTTGATCCTTTCTCTAACTCCTCCAATAGTGAACTCGTTCTCAGTTCAGTGGTTTGCCGCTAGCATGAGCCTCTGCAATTGTCAGGCTCTGGCTGAGCCTCTCAGGAGACAGCTATATCAGGCTTCTGTCAGCATGCACTTCTTGGCATCAGCAATAGTGACTGGGTTTGGTGACTATCTGTATATGGGCTGAATCCCCAGGTAAGGCAGGCTCTGAATGGCCATTTCTTCAGTCTCTGCTCCACACTTTGTCTCCATATTTCCTCCTGTGAATATTTTTGTTCCCCCTTCTGAGAAGGACTGAAGCATCCACACTTTGTTCTTCCTTCTTCTTGAGCTTCACGTGGTCTGTCGATTGCTTCTTGGGTAATCTGAGCTGTTGCACTAATATCCACTCATCAGTGAGTGCATACTGTGGGTGGGGATTTTTTGGTTTTTTTGTTTGTTTGTTTTTGTGATTGGGTTACCTCACTCAGGATGATATTTTCTAGTTCCATCCATTTGCCTATGGATTTCATGAAGTCAGTGTTTTTAAAAGCTGACTAGTACTCCATTATGTAGATGTACCACATTTTCTGTATCCATTCCTCTGTGAAAAGGCATCTGGGTTCTTTCCAGTTTCTGGCTATTATAAATACGGCATAGTGGAGCATGTGTCTTTGTTATATGTTGGAGCATCTTTTGGGTGTATATTCCCAGGAGAGGTATAGCTGGGTCCTAAGATAGTACAATGTCCAATTTTCTGAGGAACCACCAGACTGATTTCCAGAGTGGTTGTACCAGTCTGCAATCCCACCAACAATGGAGGAGTGTTCCTCTTTCTCCACATCCTCGCCAGCATCTGTTGTCACCTGAGTTTTTGATCTTAACCATTCTGACTGGTGTGAGGTAGAATCTCAGAGTTGTTTTGATTTGCATTTCCCTTATGACTAAGGATATTGGACATTTCTTTAGGTGCTTCTCAGCCATTTGATATCCCTCAGTTGAGCATTCATTGTTTAGCTCTGGACCCCATTTTTAATAGGGTTGTCTGATTCTCTGGAGTCTAACTTCTTGAGTTCTTTGTATATATTGGATATTAGCACTCTATCGGATGTAAGATTGGTAAAGATCTTTTTCCAATCTGTTGATTGCCGTTTTGTCCTACTGGAAGTGTCCTTTGCCTAACAGAAGCTTTGCAATTTTATGAAGTCCCATTTGTCCATTCTTCATCTTAGAGCATAAGCCATTGGTGTTCTGTTTAGGAAATTTTCCCCAGTGCCCATGTGTTCGAGATGCTTCCCCACTTTTTCTTCTATTAGTTTGAGTGTATCTGGTTTGATGTGGAGGTCCTTGATCCACTTGGACTTTAGCTTTGTACAGGGTGATAAGCATGGATCGATCTGCATTCTTCTACATGTTGACCTCCAGTTGAACCAGCACCATTTGTTGAAAATGCTATCTTTTTTCCATTGGATGGCTTTAGCTCCTTTGTCAAAGATCAAGTCACCACAGGTATGTGGGTACATGTCTGGGCCTGCATGTCTATTACATTGATATACTGCCTGTCTCTGTACCAATACCATACAGTTTTTATTACTATTGCTCTTTAATACACCTTGAGGTCAGGGATGGTGACTCTCCCAGAAGTACTTTTATTTTTTTGAGGATAGTTTTGACTCTCCTGGGGTTTTTTTGTTATTCCAAATGAATTTGCAAATTGGTCTTTCTAACTCTATGAAGAATGAGTTGGAATTTTGATGGGTATTGCATTGAATCTATAGATTGCTTTTGTCAAGATGGCCATTTTTACTATATTAATCCTGCCAATCCATGAGCATAGGAGATCTTTCCATCTTCTGAGATCTTCAGTTTCTTTCTTCACAGACTTGAAGTTCTTGTCATACAGATCTTTCACTTGCTTGGTAAGAGTCACCCCAAGGTATTTTATATTATAGGGTGTCATTTCCCTAATTTCTTTCTCAGCCTGTTTATCCTTTGAGTTGAGGAAGGCTACTGATTTGTTTGAGTTAATTTTATATACAGTCACTTTGCTGAATTTGTTTATCAGTTGTAGGGTTCTCTGGTAGAACTTTTGGGATCACTTAAATATACTATCACACCATCTGAAAGTAGTGATATTTTGAGTTCTTCCTTTCCAATTTGTATCCCTTTTACCTCCTTTTGTTATCTGATTGCTCTAACTAGGACTTCAAATTCGGTATTGAGTAAGGAGGGAAATAGCCTTGTCTAGTCCCTGATTTTAGTGGGATTGCTTCAAGTTTCTCCCCTTTTAGTTTGATGTTGGCTACTGGTTTGCTGTATATTGTTTTTACTGTGTTTAAGTATGGGCCTTGAATTCCAGATCTTTCCAAGACTTTTCTCATGAAGGGGTATTGAATCATGTCAAATCCTTTCTCAGTATCTAATGAGATGATCATGTGATTTTCTTTGGGTTTGTTTACATAGTGCGTTACATTGATGGATTTCCGTATATTGAACCATTCCTGCATCCCTGGAATGAAGCCTATATGATCATGATGGATGATTGTTTTGATGTGTTCTTGGATTCAGTTTGCAAGAATTTTATTGAGTATTTTCGTGTCAATATTCATAAGTAAAATTGGTCTGAAGTTCTCTTTATTGGGTCTTGGTGTTTTAAGTATAAATGTAATTGTGGCTTTGAAAAACAAATTGGGTAGTGTTCCTTCTATCTCTATTTTGTGGAATAGTTGGGACAGTATTGGTATTAGGTGTTCTATGAAGGTCTGATAGAATTCTCCACTAAACCAATCTGGTCCTGGGCTTTTCTTGGTTGGGAGTCTTTTAATAACTGCTTCTATTTCTTCAGGAGTAATGGGACTGTTTAGATGGTTTATCTGATCCTGATTTAATTTTGGTTCCTGGTATCTGTCTAGAAAATTGTCCATTTCATCCAGATTTTCCAGGTTTGTTGAATATAGGCTTTTGTAGTAGGATCTGATTATTTTTTTAATTTTTTCAGGTTCTTTTGTTTTGTCTCCCTTTTCATTTCTGATTTTGGTAATTTGGATATTCTCTCTCTGCCTTCTGGTTAGTCTGGCTAAGGGTTTATCTATCTTTTGTAGTTTCTCAAACAATCAACTCCTGGCTTTGTTGATTCTTTGTATAGTTCTTTTTGTTTCTACATAATTGATTTCAGTCCAGAGTTTATTTCCTGACATCTACTCCTCCTGGGTTCATTTGCTTCTTTTTGTTCTAGAGCTTTTAATTATTGTATCAAGCTGCTAGTGTATGCTCTCTCCAGTTTCTTTTATGAATTTTCCTGTCAGCACTGCTTACATTGTGTCCCATAAGTTTGGGTATGTTGTGCCTTCATTTTCATTAAATTCTTAAAAGTCTTTAATTTCTTTCTTTATTTCTTCCTTGACCACGTTATCATTGAGTAGAGCATTGTTCAACATGTGTATGTGGGCTTGCTGTCATTTTTGTCGTTATTGAAGACTAGCCTTAGTCCATGGTGATCTGATAAGATGCATGGGATTATTTCAATCTTCTTGTATCTTTTGAGGCCTTTTTGTGACCAACTTTATGGTCAATTTTAGAGAAGGTACATGAGGTCCTGAGAATAAGGTATATTCTTTTGTTTTAAGATGAATTAGATATGTTCTATAGATATGTTAAATCCATTTCATCCATAACTTCTGTTAGTTTTTCTGTGTCTTTGTTTAGTTTCTGTTTCCATGATCGGTCCATTGAGGACAGTGAGGTGTTGATGTTTTCCACTATTATTGTGTGAGATGCAATGTGTGTTTTGAGCTTTAGTAAGTTTTCTTTTATGAATGTAGTTGCCATTGCATTTGGAGCATACCTATTCAGAATTGAGACTTTCTCTTGGTGGATTTTTCCCTTTGAGGATTATGAAATGTCCTTCCTCATCCCACTTGATAAGTTTTGTTTGAAAGTCTATTTTATTGTATATAAGAATGACTAATGTACCTTATTTCTTGGGACCATTTGCTTGGAAAATTGTTTTCCAGCCTTTTACTCTGAGGTAGTGTCTGTCTTTGACACTGAGGTGTGTTTCCTGTAGCAGCAAAATGCTGGATCCTCTTTATGTATCCAGTCTGTTAGTCTATGTCTTTTTATTGGGGAATTGAGTCCATTGATGTTAAGAGATATTAAAGAATAGTGATTTTTGATTCCTGTTATTTTTGTTATTAGAGGTGGAATTGTGTTTGTGTTTTGGGTTTGTTGCAAGAAAATAACTTTCTTGCTTTTTCTATGGTGTAGTTTCCCTTCTTGTATTGGAGTTTTCCATCTAATATCCTTTGTAAAGGTCAATTTATCGAAAGATATTGTGTAAATTTGGCTTTGTCATGGAATAACATGGTTTCTCCATCTATGTTAATTGAGAGTTTTGCCAGATATAGTAGCCTGGGCTGGCATTTGTATTTTCTTGGGGTCTATATGATATCTGCCCAGGATTTTCTGGCTTTCATAGTCTCTGGTGAGAAGTCTGATGTAATTCTGATAGGTCTACCTTTTTATATTACTTATCATTTTCCCTTTCTGCTTTTAATATTCTTTCTTTGTTTTGTGCATTTGGTCTTTTGACTATTATATGACAGGAGGAATTTCTTTTCTGTTTTAATCTATTTGGAGTTCTGTAGGCTTCTTGTATGTTTATGGGCATCTATTTCTTTACTTTTTATGATTTATTAATTTATTATATATAAGTACACTGTAACTATCTTCAGACACACCAGAAGAGGGCATTAGATGGTTGTAAGCCACCATATGGTTGCTGGGATTTGAACTCAGAACCTCTGGAAGAGCAGTCGGTGCTCTTATCCACTGAGCCATATCTCCAGCCCCATCTCTTTCTTTAGGTAAGGGAAGCTTTCTTCTATAATTTTGTTGAAGATATTCACTGGCCCTTTACGTGGAATCTTCCCTTTCTTCTATACCTATTATCCTTAGGTTTGATCTTCTCATTGTGTCCTGGATTTCCTGGATGTTTTGGGTTAGGAGCTTTTTGCGTTTTACATTTTCTTTGATAGTTGTGTCAGTGTTTTCTATGGTGTCTTCTTCCCCCGAGATTCTCCCCTCTATCTCTTGTATTCTGTTGGTGATGCTTGCATCTATGACTCCTGATCTCTTTCCTAGGTTTTCTATCTCCACGATTTCTGTCTCTCTTTGTGATTTCTTTCTTGTTCATATTTCCATTTTTAAATTGTGGATGGTTTTGTTCAACTCTTCACCTGTTTAGTTTTCCTGTAATTCTTTGAGGGATTTTTGTGTTTCCTCTTTAAGGGCTTATACTTGTTTACCTGTGCCGTCCTGTATTTCTTTAAAGGAATTATTTATGTCCTTTGTAAAGTCCTCTAACATCATCATGAGATGTTATTTTAAATCCAGATCTTGATTTTTCAGTGTATTGGATATCCAGTATTTGCTTTGGTGGTATAACTGGTCTCTGATGATGCCAAGTGGTCTTGGTTTCTGTTGCTTAGGTTCCAGCGCTTGCCTCTCATCATCTGGTTGTCTCTGGTGTTAGCTGGTCTTGTAGTCTCTGACAGTGGTTTGACCCTCCTCCTGTAAGCCTGTGTGTCAGCAGTCCTGGATACAGGTTTTCTCCCAGTGGAATGTAGGTACAGAGAGCTGCGTCACAGGGTCAACTCTGGGCTCAGGCAGAAACCTGAAGGACCCTGTCCCAGATTGCTCCTGGGTTCCTGTGCCCTGAGTGTTCCAGGCGGGTCCCTCAGAGCAGAAGTGGTGGTCTTACCTCTGCTCTCAGATGTGTCAGAGTTCCTCAAGACTGGCTTTCAGCTCTGGGTGCAGGCAGAGAATGGGAGGATTCTGTCCTTTATTGCTCCTAGGTTTCTGTGTCCAGAGGGCTCCAGGCAGGTTCCTCTTGGGCCAAGAATGTGAGCAGTAGTGGTGGTCTTCCCTGAGCTCTCGGGATTGTCCACACTTCTGAGCAGCTATCTCTCTCCCCCATGGGATTTGTGTACAGAGAGCTGTGGGACTCTGTACTGACATTTTAATCAATCTGTTAATAAACAGCTTATTTTCAGTTGGAAAAAGTAGACAAAAAGTTGATGAACTTACATATAATGTCATTTTAATTAAACTATAATTTAAATACATGGTTGATTTTTCTACAAAACTATTTATTGAGTATAATACCACTGTAAAATTAGAATTAGGAAGTACAAAGAAATTTTGTTTTTGAAATACTCTGTTTATCTTACTTGAAAATCAAACTCTTGTTTCTCTCTCTCTCTTCTTCCTCTTATCCGCCTCCCCACCCTGTCTCCGCCATTCCAATAAACCTCCATGTGAAAAAAAGAAGTCAAAATAAGTGTTTTCCCATTAACAGAAAAGCGTCTTAAAGTAGTTCCTGGTTTTCTCTTACAATAGTTACTGACTGCTTTTAGTAAAAAGCAGGTAACCCTCAGTTCTTGCACAAATCTGAACACACATGGTATATGGCAGTCTACTGCCCCTGAGCTACAAACCCATCCTACATGTCATCTAAGTGGACACTGCAGACACATAACACAGTTCTGTGTGTGAATCTGCATTTGGAAGCAGTTTAGGAGAAGTGAGGATAGCCTACCTATCGAGGGCAGCCACCTGAATGGAATTTACACAGCTAACTTGAAGGTATTTCTAGTCAGCAAGGGAGCGGAGCATAAGAGGACCTAGTCTGAATGTCTCCTTTAGTTAGCTCTGCTCTAAGGAGATTCTCAATTTACTTCTAAATTTTTATTCTTACTTTAATTTATTTCTTTATTCTAAATAATTTGTTAATTTACTGGTACTTTCTTACAGCATAAAATGTTTAAGAGTTCCCTATGTCCATCCAATGTTTGGCTGTGGATATCTGCATCTGTTTCTGTCAGCTCCTGGGTGAAACCTCTCAGAGGACAGTGATGCTAGGCTCCTGTCTGCAAACATAACAGTGTCATTAATAGTGTCAGGGATTGGTGCTTGCCCATGGGATGGGTCTCAGGTTGAGCCAGTTATTGGTTGGCTGTTTCTTCAGTCTCAGCTTCATCTTTGTCCCCATATTTCTTTTAGACAGGACAGATTTGGGGTTGAAATTTTTGCAGATGGGTTGGCGTCCTTATCCTGGCTACAGGAAGTGGCCTCTTCAGATTACATATCCCCATTGTTGAGTATCTAGGATAAGGTCACTAACATCAACATCATGACTTTTGCAGGGAAATGGATGCAACTAGAAAATATTATCCCAAGTGAGGTAACCCAGACCCAAAAGGACATACATGGTATGTACTCACTGATAGGTGGATATTGGTCATAAAGTACAGGATGACCAGATATACACCATAGACCCAAAGAAGCTAATCGAGGAAGCTTGAATCTCACTTAGAAACAGGAATAAAATAGTCATAGGAGGCAGAGGGAAGGAGAGAACCAGGTGGGAGAAGGGAATAAGGAGTCTCAGGATCAGGTGTGGGGAGACACAGGAGAGAGGGCCAAGAGAACGAATGGAAATCTGTAGCTGCAGGGGCCCGGGGTGGGGGCGGAATATCTAGGAACTCCCAGAAACCTAGGATGGAGGAGGCTCCCAGGAGTCAGTGTAGGTGACCTTACCTGAGACACATAATTTTATATACTTTTATGTATTATCTATTTTTATTTTCATTACCTAAGTGTTTGTTGTCGTATCTGTTAGACTTTGTTTTGATCATTTTATCCTCACTATCTTTCAAAAATACTAAGAACAAAATATAATGAAACATTTACATATTAATTTTAAAATGTTTTAGTCACTAGATTGAAAGTTTGTAAAATGTTTCATCTTGAAGTACAATGTATATTTTGAAATAGGGATCGATGGAATAGATAGGGGAAATGAAGCAAAGTCATGAAAATAGAAACTGAGAAAGGCTCTCCAGAGAGTGTTCTTTGGATTAATATCTTTTCGTATCCACAGTAAACGATTTGGAAATCCTTATAAGGACATGGACCCTTGCTGACCTTGTGTCCATATTAAGTTAAAATTTCCAACAAAGACATTTGAAATCTTACACTGAAGTTAACTTTCAATTAGAGATAAATAAAAGGTGTTTTTAAAGTACTTACTGTTTAAGTCCTCAACTTAGGACTGCATCTGAGCAGCGGCCATGGACACTGGTTGCTGATTAGTGGTCTCTAAGACCATCGTCAGTGAGCAGTGTGTCTAGGAGCATTTCTGTTAGTTCAGGGAAGTGTGCCTGTGTCTTGGTGTTTTAATCAAATTTAAGAAATGTATTTCTTCACATGACAGTTTTCTTTTCTTTTTTATTATCTTTAATCTTTTTTTTACAGTCCAGTCATTATCTCCCTCCCGTTCTGCCCTCTAACAGTTCCTCATCCCACTCTTCCTCCCCTGTCTCTGAGAGGAGACACCCAACTCCCACACACCCACCGCACCCAGCCAGGCCTCCCCACTCCTTGGGACCTCAAGTAACTCAAGGATTCAGGGTGTCTTCTCTCACTGAGGCCAAAGCAGGCAGTTTTCTGCTGTATATGTCTCAGGGGCCTCCGACCAGCTAGTATATGCTGCCTGGTTGGTGGCTCAGTGAAAGATCTCAGAGGTCCAGGTTAGTTGAGACTTCTGGTCTTCCTTTGGGGTCACCTTCCTTCTCAACTTCTTCCAGCTTTTCCCTGGTTCAACCACAGGGGCCCCCAGCTTCTGTCCATTGGTTGGGTTAAGTATCTGCCTCTGCCTCAGTTATTTGCTTGTTGGGCCTGTCAGAGGACAGCCATGCTAGGCTCCTGTCTGTAAGCATGCCACCAACATTGGTAACAGTGTCAGGCCTTGGAGCCTCCCCTTGAGCTGGATCCCAATTTGGGCTTGTCACTGGGCCTCCTTTCCCTCAGTCTCTTCTCCATTTTTGTCTCTGCAGTTCTTTTAGACAGGAACAATTATGGGTCAGAGTTTTTGACTGTGGGTTAGCAACCCCAACCTTCTACTTGATGCCCTGTCTTTCTGCTGGAGGTGGACTCTACAAGTTCCCTCTCCCCACTGTTGGGCAATTTATGAAAGTTCCTTCCTTCTCTTTGAGTCCTGAGATTCTCTCACCTCTGTAGTCTCTGATACATGAAGGTCCGCTCACCTCCCATATCCCAAGGTTGCATATTTCCATTCAAATAATGTTGCCAATGTTCTTTTTTCTGCCTGCATTTTCTTTTCTATGAATGCAACATCATCATCTTTTCCTGCCCATTGTTGTAGCAAGAGATTGGTAATCTTGCCTAATTTTACTCCACTGCCCATCAGAGTCATCTTTCACTGGCCTTGGCTCTAATCTCTGTCCTTGAGCATTTATAAGCCCATTGTGGTCTAGCTAGCTACACAATTTCAGCTCTGGAGAATTCATACATAAAACATGTCCTCCTGCCAGACAAGGTGGCTTCTTCTCCCACCCAAAGCTCAGTCCCAGTATTGGTTAGGTGCTAGGAGCCTGATCTATCAGGACATCATTGAGCTGACGTGTTGCCACTGGTCCATCTTGTCTTGACAATACATAAAGCAGCTCGATTCTTAGAAGCTTGGGTATAGGAGCTCAGGAGATAGTTCCTTGGCAAAATCACTTAACATGTAAGTATAAGGACCTTAGTTCGGATCCCTAGAACTCATATAAAGGTAGACCCAGTGACATGAGTAATTCTGGCATTATGAGATGTGGAGGTAGGAGAATATCCAGAAGATTATAAGCCAACTAGCCTGTCAAACACAGTGGCAGAGAAGAGATCCTATCTCAAGCAAAGTGAAGGCGAGGACTGGCACCCACAGTTGCTCTCTGATCGATCTCCACACACCCGCTACATCATGTTCATGCCCACTCACCCACACACACATGAAAAGGATAATAAAAACGCAATCACAGAAAGAAGCTATTAGAATACTAGTGTGCTTCTTTTCTCTCTTATCTTTCTATTAAGTTTAAATATGTAGTAATGATGACTATAAGCTGGGAAGCAGTAATTATGGAAGATAAGATTCTTGATTCCGTATTCTACCCAATGGTATTTGAAGGATTGCCTCTTAAATAAAACTTTGTAACAGATATAACATTTTTTGCAAAACAAGTCCAGAGGTACCAAGTTCATTACATCAGACTTTCCAGTTGAGCCTTATGAAGATGAAATTCCAAATCTTGTGGGTTGTTTTTTTTTTTTTCTACTAGGCCTCTGTCAAACCATTTTGCTCTAGGCATGAATGAGCTAATCTCATTTGAGAAGATGTGTTCATTAGCAAAATTGTACCAAAATAAATTTCACTAAGGTCATAGTGTTTAATTTAATAGTATTATGATAATTAGTTTCAGATTTGCCTACTTTCCCAAAGGACAAGAATTTTTGTACTCTTGGATGTATACCTAAGGCATAAAAATGACAGCAAAATTAATGTCATGGCCTTCAGAGCCTGTTTATGGGTGTTCCTTGCAGGGCCCTAAAGGACTTAGGAAGCATTGTACAGCTAAAATAAACCACTTAGGATGTGCAAGATAAAATTGGGTTAATTGGGTTCACCTGATCTTCAGCTACCCTACACCTCACTCAATACAACATTCTTATTGCTCAAGGAAACATGATTTTTATAGTTAAAAAATTACTCTAGAACTACATAAAAAAAGCTTAAAGAATACTTTCTTCAAGTAAAATATATAAGATTTTTTCATTCATTGTTTTAATCTAATTTCTTTTATTTATGAAAGCACTTCGTCTTTTTATATTCTTAGCAAGAATGTTCTGGTACTATTAGGGCAGGCCTCATGAACACTTAATACCCACTCCTCTCAGGAATGTGAGCATCACACTGTACTACAACTGCTGTTCTACAGGCATTCTTCTAAGCCTCAGGCTCTGAACTCTGCTTTTTCATTTTTTGTCAGGGTTTGTGTATCAAGAAAAAAACAGTTCACACATCCAGCTAAAATCCAGAGAAATAGGAAGATAAAAATGTTGTGTCTAACAATTCCATACTGTATATAATGTTCTTTGTTCATTTTCAACCCCATAACTACTCTCCCTTTCTCCTCACCTGCTGAAACCCTTCTTCATAACAAGTCTCAGTCCTTTCTTTTATGTGTTTATGAACCACTAAGTTTACTTAGGGTTGTTTGCATGAGCATGGGTTGGAGATTATTTACTTGAACATAAAAAACTTACCGAGAGCTACAGCATGAAGAAAATCGCATATACCCCTAGGAGCTGTTAACTGACAGTAGTCCCTTTAGAGGGCTAGGAAGGGCTTAGCTCCCTAGGGATGTGAGTCCCTGCTCCACTCTTATTGCAGTTTTGACAGGCCTCCTCTTGTTCAGGCATTGTGCAGGCAACCACGGTTTCTCTTAGCGCATGAGTACAACAGCCCTGTTGTGTGCAGAAGGTACTGTTTTTCAGCACCCTTTCCCATGCTGGCATTCCTTCTCTTCCCTCTTCACGCCCATGCACATGGAGGCCAGAAGTCAAAAAACTGCTGTCTTCTCCAGCTGTTCAGATTTGCTTCAGCCAGCTCTGTATGTGGGGCTGGAGACTGAATCAAGTCCTTAGAGTTTCCTTACAAGACTGATACTTTAAAGTGTCAAGAATGAAGACTATTTGTTTAAAACAGAATCTTGATACATAGTCCAGGCTATAATTTCAAATTTATAATCCTCCTAAATACTGGGATTGTAAGAGTGTGCCATCATGATTGGCAAAGTGTGTGTGTGTGTGTGTGTGTGTGTGTGTGTATGTGTGTGTGTGTGTGTGTGTGTGTGTGCGTGCAATGAAATATTCAAGAGCTGAAATACCCAAGGTTTTAGGTTGACAGGGCCCATCAAACATTGAACAAATGGGTGAAAACAAGTTGAGATACTTCAGTGCAAATCGTTTTAACATTGGTCAGGCATGGCACACCTTTAATTGCAACACTTGAAAAAGCAGAGGCAGGCAGATCTCAGTGAGTTTCAGGTCAGCCTGGTCTACATAGTGAGTTCTAGCCTGGCCAGAGCTACAATAATGAGAATCTTGTCTCAAAAAAAAATCTCAATGTGATTTCTGTAGAGAAATAAATAAATTGTATGCAAAGCATTGAAATCTTCTATATCTTCCTACTGACATTGCCAACCAGAGGAGACTGGAGTAAAGCTTTTCAGTTTCAGTCTGGAAGTCTGTACCTAGAAATTTATTACTCATCATTTTCATTGAGAGATAGTGACTTGTCATTCTTAGAAAGACAGACACACGGGGATGTATGGATACCTGAGTGATGGCCACATAAGTTTTAACCTCTAAGAATTGAAAGTGCTTGTCTTTGAGGAAGAAAACCTGGTGTCTATATCTAAAACAAAATAGAGATGTTTAATATAGATTTAACTTAAAAGTTTTAATCAAAAGGAAAACATTTTTATGGCAGAAATGACCTCAAAACATGCTAGTCTGTCGAGGCAAGAACACGGCCATCTAAGGAGCACAGAGACTTGGCTGTATGCTCACTGTGTGAACATAGACAGCTCTTACAACTGGAACCCTGAGGTTTACCTTTTAAGTATATTCTGCTTTTAAAGCAGTGAAATAGAGCACCCCCACTTTGACTACACGGTCGCTTCTAAAGTTAGAGAATGTTTTATTCCTAGGTACTCCTTTACCTAAAATATGGAAAACCATTTGTGTGCACAGAAATTGAACACCCACTGTATTACATTTATTTTTGATAACGCACAGCTGGCAGTGCCCAGTAAGTGGAATCCTGTCACTAGACTGAAAAGCGAGTCAGTGAAGAAGGTTGACTGGGTGGAGCAGTCACCTGTGGAGTCACTACCTACTGTAGTGTCAAATCCAGAGTCTTGTCTGACTGTCACTGGGTTGTATTTTAGAATCAACAGACGTGAAATAACGAAGGTCAGCAGGTCAGCGTAGGTCTGTGGCATATGTCACTGTGTAAGGAAGTGCCTGGGCACAGTGGTACATGGTTGAAACCCCATCAGTGACACAGTCAAGGAGAAGGATCACAAGTTTGAGACCAGCTTAGACTATAGAACAAGCTCCTATCTCAAACAACAAGCTAGGGAGTAGCTCAAAGGCGGAGCACAACATACCCAGCACGCACAGAGCCCTCATTTCAGTCCCCAGCATCAGGACCCCCTCCCTTTCAAACTTTTCCTGTTTCTATATTTCAAATTTAATATTTTCACATTTCAAGATGTACTGGTCTAATTTATTATAACATTTATTCTGATGACAGCATGTCTATCTGGGGATGTAGGGCATGTTTAGTCGCCAGGAAATACTTTTCTGGAAATGCTAATCTAGATGGATACCTACACTGAATCTTGTGGTCAGTACCTATACAAACACAGGAGAACATGCCACACATGCTCTCAGCACGGGCTAACAGCTCTGACCAGTGCACAGAGATGGTCTCTTCTCTCTGAGATTCTTTATCTAAATTAACTTTTAGGAAACTTGGCAAGACAGTGTACCAAATTCCAGCAATGCCTACCATGGGCTCTGTCAATAAGGAGTCAAGTTGTTACTTTCTCAAGTCACCAATTTACCCAATTTTATGTCAGGTAAACTTATCAACTTGTTTATTGACAATTTTTAAATACTATATAGTGACTAAAATCAAAATCAGTTATATGTGTGATTTATTAAGCTCATGATAAATTTTGCTGTAGCTGGTGGTTTCACTGACTTGTTTCTGATAGAATTTTCTACATAGATATATTTTTAAGTTTTTCAAGTTTTTTTTAAAAGCAAGATTATTATTTTCATAGATCGTTTTATACCTTGAAGGAAGCCTGGAGGGTAGTGCCTTGCTATGGTGCTCTGAGTGCATAGGACTTCACTTTGTGTAAGGCTTAAAAACTACAGTCAGGTATTATGTTCTTGTTTAATACTTCCTTTGCCTCTGATATTTTTATATAATGAACTCTTATCCTATCTAAATTGTTAGATGTTACAGGATGATATGATTATCCAGTATTTTCTCTATTGTTAGTTTACTGATTACACAATGTATTTATTTTTCAATTAAATTGAGTGAAATCCAGCTTCACTTTACATAGCACCCAACTTCAGCTCTCAAGTTTTCCACTCTAGGTGCCGTCATGCAAGGAGTATATTTGAATTTACTCTGAAGACCCGAAATATCTCAAAAAGTCTTAAGTGAAAAGAACAAAGATTTGTACAAAATGTGACTTCAAAATACACTGCAAATTCTAGTGATCAAAACAGCTTTCTTTGTATTTTCATGACCTAAGACAGAGCTGAGGACTGCCAAGAAACAGCCCCGTCAGTTTTCAAAAAAATGTTTCCTAAGGTTAGGGCTGTAGAGTTAGAGTTGGGAAAATAATGAATGAATAAGTAAATGAATGAGTAATAAAGATCACAATGTTTCATTTAAGAATTTTATTGTTTTTTTAAGTTTTAGACTTGGGTTTATGGTGTATACTAAATTTTGTGAGCTGGTTCAAAGTCTTCATGGTTGTTTTGCACTGGCCTGTCATGGCTGAGTTTACTGTCCCCAGCAGTTCTGCACAGTAGTGGCAAGGATGGCTGTCCTTTTCCCAGGTGTGAAAGCAGTCAGCTTTCCATGATTTAGCATGTCATTACCATTAAGATTCTCATAGGTGTTCTTTACCAAGATGACTGTCCTTTCTGTTCGTTTTCTTTTTTCATTTTCTTTTTTTTATTATTTCTTAAAGTTCTTACCAGACATAGATTTACTTCATATCATATGTATTTTATGTATCTATTAAGATTATTGCATAGTTATCTTTAATTCATGAATGTATAAATAACATCGATTTTGAATATTGAACCAAGTGTGTATTGCTGAGGCTACCCTGACTGCTTACAGTGTGATGTCATATTGTTAGATTTGATTAGCTAAAACCTTTTTTGTTACTTCTGAATGTGTGCTTATGGAGGAATAATGCTTTAGTTTCTTTTCTCATAAAGTCTTTATCTATCTTTGGTGTCTAGATACTGCTTTGTTCATAAATAGTAAGAAATGACTTTTCAGTTTTCCTTGTGTATATGTATGTGTGTTGTTTGTGCGTACAAGTACAGTTTTGTGTGTGCATGTGGAGGCCAGAGGTTGACATCATATGCTTTCCCATTGCTTTTCTATGATATTTTTTGAGACAGAGTCTCTCACTTGACCTCGAGCTCCATGTATTCTGCTATTCAAGCTAGCCATCAAGCACCAGGCTGCTACCAGTGCTAGGACCACAGGCATGTACAATCATGCCAAGTTTTACATGGTGCTGGAGTTCTAACCTCAGGTCTTCATGCTTGCACAGCAACTTGCACTACCAACTGAGCCATTGCTCAAATCTACCTTTTAAGTTTTCGAGAATTTGTATATAGTTGGAGTAATTTCTTCCTTAATGATTCAAGAGCCTTTAGAGAAGCTGTCTGGGCCTGGCATTTCTTTGAGGGACATAGGATTCTAGACTGCAGGTTGTCTCTCTCCCTTCTTCATGCATGCTGTTTCCTTACTTGGATTGTTTCTAATAAGGGCTCTCTTGCCATTCTTAACACATTGTCCTCTGTAAGGAATGACACTACTCTCCAGGTGCCTTTCTGTTCTCCTTCTTTTCCCTTGTTTTGAGTGGGTTGGTTGTGATGGTCTTTACTGTGGTCTTCATCTTTCTTGTATATTGCAGGTTTTTAAGTGCTTGGCTCTGCATGTCTACAGTTTTGTCAGTGTTCTGGCTAATGTTTCTTAAGGAAACTTTCCTATCCTCCTGTCTTTCTCCTCTCTGGCTAGTGATGTGAGCTTTTTATTTGTCCTACAGCTCAGTTCATGATGCTTTATATTTTCTGTATTTTGCTTTTATTTAACTCCCCCTTATGGGTTTCATTTTTTGGTTGTATCTATTGATCTCCCTTAATTTGCTAGTATATTCTTCCAACATTATAAGCAATCCACTAGCATGTAAAATAAATACCTCATACTCTTATCTATTATTTCTAACATCTGGGTGACTTTTTCTTATTTCCTTTATTATGGATCATATTTTATAGCTACTTTGCATGCTGAAGAATTGTAAGGAAAGAGAAACACAATAGAGAGACTCTTCTTCCATTTTACCGAGAGAGTCAGGCCCCTGCTTCCTACATAGAGTTATCCAGTTCCCTGTTGTGGTTTCCTATCTGTTTGGGATCCATTGTTGTGGGGTTTGTTTGTTTGTTTTTCTTTTGATATTGTTTTAAAATTTTATTTTGCCTATGGTACATCTGCTTACCACTTACAGTTTTGGGGCCAGTAGAGGCCAGGAAAGGAGCATCAAGTCCTCTGGAACTGGAGTTACAGACAGTTGTGAGCTGGCACATGGGCAATGGGATCTAACCCAAATCCTTGGGAGACTAGACAGTGCTCCAACCCTCTAAGCCATCTCTCCACCCTTGTTGCGATCTATTTTGTGAACTGCCTTCTGTTGTCTTTGAAAGGTTCTGTTACCTATTTTATCTTTACTTTTTGTTGTTTATGTAGAAGGACAGTTTTGGCCTTTGCTACTCTGTATTTGTTTAAAAATTGAATATTGTACCTTTTTTTTAAACCCAGCTTCCATTTTTTAAAATGTGGAAAGTTTCATCAGTCTTGACCTTAACTCTTTTTGTTGTTATTACTTAGAAAGACTTCTATACTTAAAAAGCTTACTAAAAATTAGTTAATATTTTTTCAAAGATCTTGTCATTTTTTTACACACAGTTACCTTTTCCATATCTACATTTAACATCCTCAAAATAAGTTTTTGGCCCATGTGATAGTACGTGCTTTTAATTCCAGCACTTGGAAGACAAAGGCATATTTCTGCAAGTTCAAGGCCAGCCTGGTCTACATAGTAAGTTCCAGACCATCCATGACTATGTACCAAAACCTTTCTGAAAATACTAGTGATGGTGATGATGTGTTTTATTGTTTTGTTTTTTAGACAAGCTGTCATGTAACCCAGGCTGCTAGCCTTAAATTCTTCATCTCCCTGCTTGCATCTCTAAGTCCTAGGATTTACATGCATGTACTGCCATGGCTTGCTTCAAAAATATTTTTTAAGCCACATCTATAGCTGAGCATGTTGCTCAAACTTGGGGGCCTGAAGAAGAAGTATTATTGTGAGTTCCAGGCCATGCTGGGCTCAAATAAATTAATTTGATAGGACTCTTTTACCTACAGATGTACTTAACCACGTCCTTGGCTTTCTTGGTAGCATGTAGCCTGTAGGCCTTGGGTCGCATACACCCGCATATGACTGTTTTATAACAGTTACAGTGTATCCAAGAACTGGAGTAATCTAGAAATGATGTGATGTATACAGGAGACTGTAATGAATTACATGCAAATAGCATACCAGATGTCCTTGACTTCTGATCTCTGAGGGGTTCTCAGTACCAAGCTCCATGAATACTGAGGACCAGATGTTACTGGTTAATGTGTAGACAACTGGGAAACTTGGTGACCTGAAAGAGAAAACTTGAAGTTCCATGACCAAGCACAATGTACACACATTTGTGAATTTGCCACCATGTGCTTTCCTTTATGACTACAGTATTGGCATCTGTCTTTCAGTATGATTTTATTCAGCATTTCTGATGCTCCTTCACAGGCTTCATACGCACAGTTTACATTAATAAGACTATATTCTGTTAAGTGACTTTGTTAGAGTTTTGTTATTCTTATAGCTTACTACTTAAATTTTAGTGTTTGTTTTAGTATTTTAATTATTAGTATTTGTAATTTATTTTGGTAATTTTTTAAACAAGATACATGAAATATAGTTAGTTACCAGGCAGATATTTTCAGACACTCTTCACTTTGCTACTTCTTTCTATATGACTGAGAGCAGGGCTGTAGGTAGGCACTCAAAAAGTGTCCTAGCATTCCTCAAGTCCACTCCAGTATGTTTGCCACTTATTTAGTTATAAGGAGGGAAACAGTTTTCAAAAGCTTATATAATTCATACTTTTCTGTATATTAACAAAATATCTCAACTACTTCCTAATAATTCTTTCTGCTTGAATATTTTAGGAAAGCTGCTCTTCAGGTCATATACATCATAATGCGGAATTCCTCATCAGTACCACCAAAAGATCAAGGTAAGACAATGCATGTTGCAGAAGATGGCACTGTATACATTGTAGTATAATGATTTTAGTTGATAAATTTAATGCCTCCACCCTCCAGTCATAAGGTGTCATAGTTCCTAGAATTAAATGCAAAACCTTCAATTACATCTAAAAGTTGATTTCCTTTGTTAATTAATCTAGTGATTATGGATTCCCAGATTGGAAGAACAATATAAGGATCTGTCTCCTTTCCTAGGCGGAAAGGCCCCAAGAGCAGGCCAACTCATTGTATGCAGAACTGAGAGGCCAGCTCAGCACTGCCAGTTAGCTGGAGGTAATAGATGTCACTGGGATTATGGATGTGGCTTCACTGGCATAATGACTCAGGTATCTTAATAAGTATCGCATTTATGCCTCATAAATATTTATATTCACACACACACACAGATATACTTATGTTAAGAGGTAATGTTTGCTTATATTTTTTACCTGTTTTCTTATATCATTCAAAATGAAATTTGTAAAAATACTAATTTCCCTTCATGAAACCTATAAAAGTATATTTTAATTATTTCTTTTATTTTTGATATTATATAATAATTATACCATTTTCCTTTCCCTTTCTTCCCTTCAAACTCTCTGATAAACCCCTCCTAGATCTCTTTCAACTTCGTGGCTTCTTTTTTCATTAATTGTCATTACATGCATATATGTATATATTCCTAAATATAATCTGCTCAGTCTCTATGGTATTACTTGTATGTGTGAATTGAGGACTGACCATTTGATATTGGATAATTGACCCACTTCCATGGGGAAAACCATTTCTCCCAAGCTCAGCATCTTTTAGTTGATAGCTGGTGGTCTTTCCCTCATTCATTTTGGCATCTCTGTGGTTGTTGTCCTTGTTCAGCTCCTGTTTAGGCAGTCATGGTGGTGAGACATTTGTTAAGTGAGCTTCTGACATTACCAGGAGACAGTCTCACAACAAACTCCCTGAACCTCTAGCTCTTAGAACCCTTCTGTCCCCTTCATAATCAACGGTCTACAATCCTATGATGTTCCCTGAGCCTTAGGTGCAGGGCTGTTCGTAGATGTATCCATTGGAACAGGTCTCCACAACTTGCACTTGGATTGGTGGTAGTTCTCTGCAGTGGGTTTTTCTGTCTGAAGTGTCCTTGATGAGGAATGAAAACTTCACTAATCTGTGTGTGTTAAGACAAGTGTTTAGATTGTGCTAGGAATTGTACTGGGTTAGTAAAGTACTAGTTGTAGGTTCTCTCTGGTATCTGTGACTTAACCAGCACTCAGTACTTTGCCAGTTTCCCTCTTAAGGAGCAGACCTTTTTTAATTTTAGAGCTGTGGATTACTGTCTAGGCATGTGTGCCCTACTGCACCCGTAAGGTTATCGTGACATGTTGGACACTGGGCGGTTCATAATTGTCATAGCTGTGGAGGACACTTAGGTTGATTGCTTCCCTCCTTTGGAAGCTTTCTGAGTCCATGAAAGCTAGTCCTAGGGGAGACCGACATTCGGGGCAGTCCCAGCTCCAGGCCTCTGGGCTCTGTTTCAGAAGTGCTTGTTGTCTTTGGCAATTGAGAATTACCTTCCACCTCTGGGTGTGGCAATCAAGGTTAATAGCAATAGGATGTGTGTTTGAGGAGTCTTTTGAACAACCCAGCCAACACTCAAAAAAAAAAAAAAAAAGGTGCATCCCATGTATGATTTTAGAGGTTTTGTTAGGTGACCTTTGGATTCTGGAGGTAGCATATCAGCCTGGAAGAATAAAGCTCATTAAAACTGCATATGTATATTTATACAAAGAATTATGTGGGGGTTGGGGATTTGGCTCAGTGGTAGAGCGCTTGCCTAGGAGGCGCAAGGCCCTGGGTTCGGTCCCCAGCTCCGAAAAAAAGAAAAGGAAAAAAAAAAAAAAGAATTATGTGTATTACATGGCTTTTAAGTAAATGTTTAATAGTATAATTCCTTATGACTTTTTCAGACATTTTTATTACTTTTCTGATTAAGATTAAAATGTGATTTTTGTCTTTAAGCATATTATTTAGTTTATTACGTTTATAGACATATATGTGGAAACATCCCTGCATCTTTATGGATAAAGCCAGCTTAGTTGTGGTATATAATCTTTTTGATAGATGTCTGTATTCTGTTAGTATTTTTTGAACATTTTTTAAACTGTATTCACCACTGCCATTGTGGTTTTCATCTTTTGTTGTGTCTTTACCTAGTTTTAGTATTAAAGTGATACCAGCTATATATAAGGAGTTGGGGAATGCTCATGTTGCTGGTTTTGTTGTTGTTGTTTGTTTGTTTTTCTTGTTTTTTTTAACTTATTTTTTAATAGTTTGAGAAGAACTGACTGCAGGTATTCCTTGAAAATGTGGTAGATTCTGCTGTGACTCCATTTAGTCCTTGGATTTACACAGCTGGCAGGCTTTTATTACTGTTTCAGTCTTCTCCTTTGTTAGGAATGTGTTTACCTTGTTGACTTCTTTGGTGGTTCTGTTAAATCTAGAAACTCATCCATTTCTTTTAGATATTTCAGCTTAATGGAGACAGGTTTTTAAAGTATTCCCTTATAGTATTCTGAGTTTCTTTGGTGTCTGGTGTACTTCCCTGCTCATCTCTGATTCTGTTTCTTTCTCTTGGTTAGTTGGGCCAAGAGTCTGCTAATTTTGTTTATCTCTACAAAGAACCAGACCTGACAGGATTCATTGACTCTTTGTATTACCTTCTTTGTTTCTATTTTATTAATTTCTGCTCTCATTTTTATTATGTCATGCTCCCCATTGGATATGGACTTCGTCTGTTCTTTTTTTCAATTTTTTGAGTTGCATCATCAAGCCATTTACTTATATCCTTTTTGATTTTTTTTTAATGTAGGCATTTAGAGCTATAAATTTTCTCCTGAGACTGCTTTCAATGATTTTGTTGTGCTGTATTTTTATTTTCTTTTAGTTCCAGGAAATGTTTTTATATCATTATTGATATTTTGACCCATTCATCAATTTAGTAATGGACTGTTTAATCTCTATGAGTTTGTGTATTTATTAGAGATGTGTTTAGTATCAAATTTGTAAGCCCCTCAAGGCACTGAGTGACTAGGCCCCACCTCTGAGAACCTCAAGCCACAAGGCTATGCCCGAAAAACAGGCCAATGGCCTTAACATCCAGCTCCAGCCCCTCAAGATGCAGGTGGCCAAGCTCTATCCTACAGAATAAAAAGCCCAAGATAGGGTCACAAAATTCCACCAATCTCTGAGCTTACCCCAAGATCATACTACACAGTCCCACCAACTCCAAGCCACCCAGGAATGCTTTGACCCAAGAAACCCTATATAAAGCCTACCTCCAGCTCAGTTCTTTGCTGTTTTTCTACCAAGCAGAGGCAGCCCCTTAAGAGAGACACACTTTCTTATATCCGTCCCAATAAATCTCTTGTGTGAGACTTCTTGTGCAGTGTAACATTGTGGTATTGCTTAGCTTAGGACTGCCAGGAGGATACCTCCACCCTAACTCCTCCTCCCCCCAAGTTTAAATTTTATTACATTTTATTCAGATAGAGTAAGTTATTTCAGTCTTTTTGATTATGTAAATTTTTGGGTTTTTGTTTGGTTGGTTGGGTTTTTTTTTGTTTTGTTGTTGTTGTTGTTGTTGTTGTTGTTGTTGTTGTTGTTTTTTGTGCCCCAGGATGTGATCTATTATAGAGATTTTATGTGCTGCTGAGTAAATTGTGGATTCTTTGGCGTTTAGGTAAAATCATCTGTAGATAACTGTTAGATCCATTTGATTTATGATGTCAAGTAATTCTGATATTTCTCTATATTTTCTCCAAGTGACCTATCTATTGAAAAAAGTGAGGTATTAAAATCACCCAGTATTATTGAACTAATGTTAATCTTTGACTTTACATTCAACAGTAACACTTTTTATGAAATCGGGTGCACCAAAGTTTGGTGTATACATGTTTAGGATAATTCTTGTTGGTTAATTGTTCTTTTGATTATCCCTCCTTATCTGTTTTGATAAGTTTTAGTTTGAAGACTGTTTTGTCAGAAATTTGGATAATGATGCAAATATGAGTCCATTTATTACTCTAAAGCTATGCCTGTTTTTAAAGCTAAGATGTGTTTCTTTTAGACAACAGATAGATGGATTTTGTTTCTCTACCCCTTCAATTGGCCTGTGTCTTTTAATTGGAGAATTCATGTCATTGATATTTAAAGTTGTTGAAATATGTCTGTTAATTGCCTTCTTCATGTTGTTGATTTTTGGTAGTGTTGTTTCTATTCAGTGGTATTTTGTGTTCTACTAATTATGAATTCTTATTTCTTTCCATAGTCTCTTGATATTCTCTTTAGTTCAAAATATTCTTTTCTGTATTTAGTTTTAGTTTATTGAATAGAAATTTTAGACTTTTTATATTATATAATGCTTTTCTTTCTTCTTCAATTATGGCAGATAGTTTTGCTGGGTATATTAGTCTCGACTGGTAGTCCTGGTCTTTTAGGATGTAGAATACATTGCTCCAGGCCCTTCTGGCTGTCAAAGATTCCATTAATAAATCATTATGGGTTTTTGTTTATGTGTGACATGGGTTTTTTCTTTTGTTTTTTCTTATAACTTTCAATATACTTTTTTTTTAATGTATACTTGGTGATTTAGCTAGGATGCCATGAGGATTTTCTTTTCTTGTCCATTTGGTTTTCTATGCTTCATATGGATATGTCTTTCCTTATTTTAGGTAAGTTTTTTTTGTGTGATCCTGTTGAAAATCTGGTCTATACCATTGACTCAGGAGTCTCCTCCAGCATCTATGCCTATAATTTAAAGACTTTTTCATCCTCCTTTCCCACATTATCTGTCTGTTCATCTTTGAGGGGGAAGTATTTTTCATAGTCCTGTCTTAAGTGGTCTAGACCCTCTACTTTATTATTGAACCCTATCAATCTTCTGCTTGATTTATTCTGTTTGTAAGACTTTCCTTTAAGTTTTATAGTTGCTAATTGGGTTTTTCAATTCGATCTTTATTTCAGTTTGAGTTCTCCTTCAGTGGTTCTGTCTTCTTATCAAATTCTGTTTTCAAGTCTTTCATTGCCTTTGTAATTTTGATAGTCTTACATTTGTGGGGTTTTGGCCATTACTCAGGCATTATTTTACCCTAAGTTCTTCATCTATAATTTCATTGAGGTTTTCTTTTGTGTCTTAAATATCCTAAATTCCTTCATGAAGTTTATGGTCATTATTTTAAATTTGACTTCCTGGTGTTCATCTAGGTATTTCTCCTTGGTAAACATTTCTACAGGGCTGGTAGGTTTTAGAGAGAAGATATTGGCTTGATATTTCATATTGTTTATATTTTTGCCTTGAGATCTGGCCATGTTGATTTCTTTTGGTCTAAGTCTGCTATGGACAAAGCAGATTGGAGCTGAAGAGGAGATGTGCAGGTAAGTTAGGCCCAGAGGTTGGAAATCACTTGGGGCAAATGAAGTCAAATGGACAGAGAGGACTTCTGGGATAGTATACAGGATGTGCCTCCTGGTTCAAGTGTATAGTGTAGGGGTAGATCTTGCAGGGTGAAAATGTTGGCTGTGGCATGCAAGGTGCCTGTGAGTTGAATGGTAGGTAGAGTAGGTCCTGACAAAAGCCTAGAGATTGTTGTAGGGTGGAGTGGGCAGACTAGGCCTAAGCACTAGATGTGTGATCCAGACTGTATCTGATAGGCTGTGGAGGGAAAGGTCAAATATACCCGCCAGTCTATACCCTGTACTCAGTCCGCTGAGTAAGGAAGATAGACATGATATGGGAGGAACCTGTGGGTTGTTACTGGTTAGGGAGAAAACTTGAAGGTTGGTTGAAATGCAGGCAGTGGTCCCCAGACAAAGTGGGACACAGGCTAGAAATGGCATGTTGGGATGGCTGTATTGGCTTGGCAGGTCAAGGAGGCTCACCAGGATCTACCCTGGAGAAGGATGTAGAAGACCTGACTGGGTAGAGAGAGGTTATATATTGTGAAAGAAGGTCCTGTAGATGATGACATGTAGGAAAGGTCTATAAATTTGTTTTTGGAGAGCATGTTGTCTATTCTGGACTTAACGTATGTTTGACCCATTTCAGTTTCCTTAGTAGATCAAATGTTGATACCATATCTAGATTTAATTTTTTAGGAAAAGTTTCTGGAGTGTTTAGAGAAACAGAGTATAGCTTAAAAATAAACTCCATAATAAAGAGTAAATATTACATTGTCCGTTTATAAAGAATAAACTGACATGTAGGAGGAATACATATCTTCCTTTTCCCTTGCTTAGTCTATACAGAAAATAAATACTGACATGAGTATAAGAAAAGATGTTATCTTTCATATTGTAAAACTAGATAATCTTAGGATAGATCATAATTTTAATAAGAGAATTTTCTATAAAGATCCTTAAAATAAATGTGACAGACACCAATCTCTACCCCTAAAAAGATAGTGTCTTAAGTCTTGCAAAGCATGGAAGCTGGGTTTGTAACTCAGTTCTGTCTCTTAATTTTATAGCCATAGGTACATTGTGTGATATATACCCTTCTCTGGAACTCTGTATAATAAAGATAGTAATCCCACTGAATAGGATATAGGGAGGTTACTAGAGATAATTTATATACTTCATCTAGCATGTTACTGAACAGAGTAGACACTTACAACCATCACTCTTCATGGTTGTTATTAAAACAGGGCCTGCCCTATCAGTTAGATATACAAGAAGTTGCTTCCTGCTTGGGATGTCTAGCCCCCCTGGAAAGCCAAGCATGGTCCTGGAGGCCCATTATCAAGAAGATGCAACAGATTACATGTCTTAGACGTCATCCGCACATTGGCCCAACAGGAAATCTCTTCCCTTGAGACACAGAATTTAAGCTCTGAACACTTAAGTCAGGAAAAGAACACTTAAGTTAGGAATGAGAGAGGGGAGCAATGAAGACCATGAATTTTCTGAGTTCTCTGGTGGATATCCTTTGAAGTGGCCAGTAGCAGTAGCTATTCAGTGTCCTTACTAGGACCGCTTCTTTATCTGTACAAACAAGAGGCAGAATTACAGACGAAAAACAAACAAAAACAAATGTATCAACTATCAAGAAAGTGCACTCCTATCCTAGTTACCTCCACACTGAAGCTGTGAAACCTTAGATAAATTACTTTTTCCCCTAAACCTCAGTTTCTAATTCGGAAGTTCAGGATTATCAAACATTCTTTTTTAGCTTTAAGATGTTACAAGTCGTTGTGATGTGTCTCTAATCAGTGAACTGTGTGCCTTGTAGCTTATAGAAAAATATACTGTCCTCTCACTTCTTACCTGCTTTGCCTTGCCTCGGAGTTTTGTTTCTATGCTGTCTCTATGCTCCTAGGAAAGTTTAGTTTCCAGCTTTGACTTGGCCTCTAGATGAAGCCCCTTGAGACTCCTAGAAACTTAGCATTCCTAGGAACTTCCTCCTTGGTCTTTGCTGAAGACCCAATCCTGGAATTTGATGGAGAAGTAGGAGTTACAGAGACAATTAGTCCAGTGTGGTGTGATGGTCACTCTACTATACTACAGCTTTCTGTCCTTTGTTTATTTATCTCACAGTAAGTTGAATGTAATTTTTATTTTAAAGGCTCAAGAAAATGAAATTTTTTGCCAATCAATAAGCCATTGGTTTAAACCCAGATCTGTCACAACCTCAAGGTCACACTATTGATCTCCATCGTTACCATATAAACTTACAAAGTAGTTTGCTAATAATTGTTTGATCAGCCCCTTTTTCTTTTCTGATCAATGCTAAATTACATATTTGAATTCCTAAGGTCATTTTAAATCAACATAAACAGAAATTTTACTATGGGAAATTACTCAAGTAAAGAAAAATCAATTTTATATGAGTAACCAGTTTTCTATTAACTTAATTTATTCATTCAAATGTCTCCTGATTAATACTACTATATTAGCAAAGAAAAATACTAGATTCATTTGTTATGATTCTGCTTATATTCCTGTCTCTGAAAACAGAGCGTATGACATGAGTTTTCTGGGCATACTCCATTATTAAGTAAATACTGATTGATAGAATTAGCCAACTAATGATGGATGATTATAAATATGGAATTTTTTAAAATTTCAGGTTTATAAACACCTACATTTCAATACATAATTCACATAGGATACCATTAGCAGAATTTTGGCACTGAAGGAAAGTGTTCTGTTAGCATACTATCACCTAAGGGGGTTGTGTGTTTGAAATTGGTTCAATGATGGCCTAGGTGGTTCTCATCAGGAACTTTAACCCATGCTCTGATTGTTACAGAGAGAGACAGAAGGTGCTTAGGCAGTATAGGGAGAGGGGACAGGAGGGAAATGAGGAGAGAAACTAAAAGAGAAAACACAAGTGCATTTATTTAGTTTTGTTTAACCAAGATGCACATGCACATTGTAAAATAGTTTTCTGACTGGTAGTCTCTGTGTGCTGAGAAGAGTTCACTCTGTTCATGTCTGCTGGGCATTAAAATGTACACTTTGGATAAGGCAAGGGGGAATTTGAAGTTCTGTCCTCCTTTAAACCCATTGGAGGCTCTGTTTGTGGGAATCTCTAAGAAGTCGGTTGTTTGTCAGGCTCTTAATTTTGCTTTGCTCATTTCTAGGCAGGTCAGCTGCAGATAGAAAGAGTTTGCTACACATTCTCATGCTGCCTTTCTGAACTCGGCCTTAACAGTTGATTAACCTAAACAGAGTTTTCACGTTATGAGTGCTGTTTCTACTTAATGAGAATAGGAAGTGGAAATAAAAAGAGCAGACACCCTGAGGCAGATAGTGTGCATCTGAATGGTCTCCTTCAGGACCACTGCATTTAGCTAAACACATGTTATCCAGTTATCATTTGTAGACTGTCTGACTCAGAGCCACTACTATTACTGTCTTCCTTGTGACTCCAATGTGAATTCTGTTTTAGAGGCTGGTTCAGTAATATACTTTTAAAGGCCTTTCTGGTTCAGTAATATACTTTTAAAAGCATAAGAAACTGTAGCAAAGTACTTACTGCACATGCATTTTGACCTGAGTTCAATCCCCAGGACCCATGTCAAAGAAACTGGCTAAGGGCTGGAGAGATGGCTCAGAGGTTATGAGCACTTGCTGCTCTTTCAGAGCACATAGTTGAGTTTTTGGCACCCACATGATGGCTCACTACCATATACAGCCCGAATTCCAGGAACCCAGCACTCTTCCATCCTCCCAAGGGCAGCCATGCATGTGGTACACAGGCATATCCATACACATACAAATTAGTAAGATTTAAAAGAAAGTAAGTTGGAACATGATTAAGAAAGAGACCCAACATCACAACACACACACACGGTAATAACAACATTTTAAAAAAATAATAGGCAAGTCAGCCCTTGGGATGATGAGACAGGAGAACTGCCATGACTTTAGGTCAGTTAGCTGGCTAGTGGATTACAGGGCAGCCTGGCTACAAAGTAAGTACCAAAATAGAGAGTAGTGCATTGTTAAACAGATAGGTAAATAGAAGGCTTTGGTAGTGTCAAAAGGACAGATGTCCTCATGTCTCATACATGAGTGTTTTGTATACCTCTTACAGACATAAACTATCTGTGTTAGTGAATATGACACTTTAGATTTCAAAAAATACTTGGAACAATTAGTCAATATTTGCCTTTTTTTAAATTTGAAGATAAAAGATCTTACTTATCTTGGACTGTTTATAAAAGTCTCCCCCTCAGCAGAGTTAAAAGTTCACTGGCATGAAGTAAGCTCTCAGATGTCTACTGAATTATATTGAGGATGCTCAGGCCCCCAAACATGCTTCTAAATCATAGCAGATCTTGTGAAAATGTTTCAATCTTTGCTTTTTAAGGAAACACCAAACTGGATAAAGTTCTAAGGTCAATAGAAGCAAATACTCTTAACAAATATTTACTGCCTTCAAAGAGACAGTGAGCTAAGCCATGAGTAAAGAGCAAGAGTGTGGGCTCAGCCAGCACCTGCCCTTGTCAGGAGCCCCAGCTACTGGCCAGCATGAGTTGTGCTTCCTGAGTTCTGCTTACTAAGTCAGCGAGAGCCTCACTATCTGCTGTACATTTTTAACATGCTACAAAAATGTTTACTTAGCCTTCCTTGAGCAGTTTTTTCCTCCTCCTTCTTTTCTCCCACCGCCCCATCTCTTTCTTGGTAAATAAAGAGATGTATCTTCATTCCACTGAAAGAAGGAAGCGTTGCACTTGGCCAGCTCCTGTGTGGTCTGGGGCCTTGCTCACAGCAGTCCTGTGTAGGGACAGGATGAGCAGGGCTGTGGCCTGGGACGTGAGGGCAGATACTGGGCAACTGGCTGGGATTTACAGTCTAGTATTTCCTGACGTCTCCAGAACACTGCACCAGCCAACACTCTGGAGATACACAATTAACGGTCTGTGGGCCTTGGTCACAGCAACCAATCAATAAACTTGCTTCACATATTTCAGTTTATAGATACTCCATGTAATACAGTTGATTCATTAACACCAAACTCACAGAGCAAAGGTTTATCAGTCATTCACACTTTCTTCAAACGACACATTACAGCTTTCTTGTGTCAAAGAGCCTGGAGCCAATGCTTCAACACTCTGCCAAGAGCCATTCTACATAGTGACTTACCAAGAGAAAACACAAAATACAAAAGGCCCACTGTTAAGTAGTCCATGGAAAGACCTCTTACTTATCGTGTGAAGGTTGAAACAGGGAGGCTGAGCATCTCCTTGCCTGACCTCAGCTGTGAACAGCACAAATCATGTGGCTCAGATTTCTCTTTGCTCCTCACATGGTGTGAGTGAGGAGAATGAAATGAGCATTGGATTGGGGGTTCCAAATAAATTTTACCATATGGACAAATTGGTGACTACAGAATCTTTAATAAAAATTAACTCTTTATAAATGTTCCTTAAAAACACAATAGAAATCTTAAGATAATTTACAAAATAAAACTTATTTAGTCAAGAAGAGATGGCTCATTGGGTAAAATGCTTGAGGACCTGAGTTGTACCTTTGGGATCCATATAAAGTGAAGACAAAAAGTGGGGGTGATCCCAGCACTGGAGATGGGCAGATCCATGGATCTCACACTCACCTGCAGCCAGTGTATCCTAGTTATCCAGCTCCCAACCAGTGAGAGACTCTATCAAAAAGGATGGATAGGAAAAATGATATTTAGAAAGGTTCCTCTGTCTGCACACATGCACACACATATCTGCTGTGTACAAACACAAGTTAGAGTGACTGAAGGTTGGGACATTTTAAACTTCAAGTTGGTAAAGTAGATAGTGCATATGAAACACTGTAGCTTAGTGAAAGCTTAAAAAAAAAAAAGCTATTGTAAATGCTCAGGCTCTACAACCCTTGCATGCACTAATGGGAGCAAGGAGAACAACTGTGTTCTAAGCCTCCAATGTGGCAGTTAACACTGCTTTTTGGCCTGACCTCCTTGGGTGGTGGGGGAGGGAATCATTCTCATGCATTTCCAATATTGCTCTAAAGATGTGAGCTTCATATGGAAGCATTTGATCCTAATGAATGGCCTAAGTGTTTCTCCTGGACCTTTGTGCCACTTTATGCTGCCGACCAAATACAAATGACATTCTCAAGCTGGTTTTAGTTAACTGTTTAATGTTGGAAATCAAGACTTTCCAGTGCAGTAACTTCTGAAAAACATTGCTGTACATTATCAGTACATTATTCTGTTGACAGAAGGACAAATGAGAAACACACACACTTAGTTTTATATCCTTATACAGCCAAGTGGAAATTACCTGGGTAGCCTAAAACAATGGAGTAGACCATAGCTGGAAGCTTCTTTGTACTTATGTTAAAATATTCCTATGAGTAAATTCAGATTATGAGTACTTTGACACACCTAATATAAAAAAATCAGGATGGTAAGCAGACAGTGTACTTGGGCATGTGTTACTGTCAGTGTGGCTGCTTGGCAGCATAGTCTCCAGGAATTCCAATTAACCATGTAAATATATTTCATAGCATCACATCTCACTTGTCAGAACCCTGCTGCGTTCTATCATTACCATAAATGCAGGTGTAAATAGCAGTTATGTATTCTGATAGAAAGCAGTTGGAGACATTTCACTGTGGGACACAACACTTTGAGATTGTGTACATCTGTTCTAATAATGTATCCAGCCCTGGTGACATGAACACAAGGATGAACACACATCTGCCCTTGAGACCACTTGCCATCTAGCAGATGCTTGCATCTTTATTTATGCAGATGGTTGGTGTGATGAGTTGAACAGGGATAAAAGCCAAATAGTATGACAGGGGTTTTTAGGTTGTTATGCAAGCCAAGGATATAAGATAGACATTTTTGTTATAAACGAGTAATGCTGATAGGACTAGAGACTCAAAAATCTGGCAGTGCTTTTCATAGTGTTGACATACTGTTCCTGTCTTCAGATTAATTGACATCAAAATCCTAAAGATATTTACAGAATTCCAGCATCCAGCTTATGTTAGAAAACATACTCAGCTTGAGGTCTAGCTCGGTGGCAGAATTCTTTACTAGTGTGCTTAAAGTTCTGAGCTTGATCCTGGGTGCTGCAAAGACAGAAAGCAGCCGAGCAATTTATGATTGTTAGGGTTTTGATAAAATAATTTTAACACATTTCTGGTTTTGATGTTTTAAAAACAATGTTTATTTTTGAAAGAGTATATACTATCAACAAAATCTTGTGATTTTTTTTTAACTTAGGAAAAATATAAATACATAAAATTGAAAATAAGTTACGAGATAGTCCATTCATATTAGGTAACCTAAGTTTCTGAAGAATCACATTTTACTTAAGATTTTTGCCTTGCATTTTGTTTAAGCAATTGCCAATTATGGATTTTTAGTATTTTATCCAGATGAATTTATGTTAGTGTCAGAACGTTTCCTATTACTCTGCCTTATGCCTAAGGAAACAAGGGTGATAGGATTGAAAACTTAACTGAAAAAGCAGAAGACTTCCATGCCTCGCTGCCCACCCCCCTACACAGGTGACTAGAACCTTGGAAGAGTCTGCATCTCACCTGCTGCAGCGTTTCTCAAGCTTCAGGAGCCCTTGGCACTCTTAACAGTCACTGAAGAGCTCTCAGAGCATTTACTTATGTAGCTGTATCTATTTGTACTTCCCATGTTAGTGATTAGAAACCTGAAGGCCCAACAGCCTGAATTCAGTTTCCAGCAGCAGGTAAAAAGCTGGATGCAGTGACATGCACCTCTAATCCCAGCATTCCTATCTAAAGACAGGAAGTGAAAACAGGAGAATCAGCCAGAAGCTTTCAAGCCAGCTAACCTGGAGCACTCAGCACGGTGTCAGAAACAGTGAGAGAGACCCTGCTTCACTGAAGTGGAAGACAGGAATCAATCCCTGACTCCTAATACAAGCCAAGGAATGCACACACGCGCACACACACACACACACACACACACACACACACACAAATTATAGTTAGAACAAGAAGCAGTTTGCTGCAAGCCTGGTATGTACACCAGAAGTAAAAGCACAGAAAAGCATTCTCCTTGGTACCAAGCCTGCCCTTTAAATGCTATTACATTGCAGATTGCTGTATGCAAGCTTCACTACCTGCTTTTATAGCCTAAGCTATGAGCTGCTGTTGGAACTAGAAGACCAGCAATCACTAACAGTTACTCTCCTCCCTGGAAACCTGATGGATCCACTAGAAGAGACCAACATATGAAAAAGAATGAACTTCAAAACAACTTAGTGAGTTCATTGTGTTTAGAGCAAGGGAAATGCTTTGGCGCCTCATGGATCTGGATTCAAATCCAGCTCTTTTCAGCTTTGTGGCCTTGTAGGAAATGTTCAGTTTCCACAGCCATAGATTGACTGTTAATTTAAAAATAGAGTGGAAAGTGAAGTCAAGTTAAGCTTTCCATCTTATCCCTGACTTAGTGAAATTTAAGGACCAAGGAAGTAGAAGGAAGAGTAGGAAGGAAGTTCCTTCCTTAACTGGATACCAGAAATGTACATGCACAAAACACATTCTCATGAAGGAAGGAGGCAGGGCTTTAGCTGCAGCAAAAGGCAGAGTCTGGGTACTCACTACTCTTGTGCTTTTTATATTTTATGGTCAGGAAAAAAATAAGAGAAAGAAAGCAAGACAATATGGTTTCAAATTACTAGTTCTTTCTTTAGTCAGTAAATACTGTATTATGTAACAACCAGATAGTAATCTGGGGGCTGAATCCTGGCAGTGGAAGAAACAACTCCTGCCTTATGGAACCTCCTTTTTGTGGGAAGAGACAGATAGTGTACTAATATAGAGTAAAGGCCATGATGGTCAATTAAAGCAGAAAGGGAGGACAGCCAGCAGTGACCTAGAAGGGTCCAGGCAGGTCTCCTGCGGGCTGGGAGATCTCTATGGTACTAACTGCAGAGCGAGGGAGGAGTACAGAGAGAGGTTAGCAGTCTTCTCGCTCTAAGGAGACAGGGAAGTTGTTGGTGCATCATCTTCCTCCCCATCCTGGGAGGAGTGCTGCTTGTGGAACATTACTAACAGCAGAAAGGAAACATAGCAACAAAAAGGATGGCCAGTGGTCTCCCACAGAGCAGCCCTTCTCATGAGATGGTTGTCAACCATTGGCAAGAGACACCACCCCGATCCCCACCCCCAGCCCCACCCACCTAGTGTAAAGGAGGCATGGGAAATGCTACTTGGAGAATCTTGAATGAGCCCCTGTGACAAAGCAAAGCCCAGAGACAACAAACCATGGATTAGACGGTGGTGAGCTTTTGACATTGGCCACTATTCATGATGGGTAGATTTCTCCAGGTCCAATTAGGCAGTATGAGATGAGAATATAAGGTGGGTTACTTGGAGCAGGTGCCAAAAGAAGATAGAGATGAGGCTAACCTATGATAATCTGATAGTATCCATGGATACCAAACCATGAAGCCAAATAGGGAACCAGAGTGTCTACCTATGCACATATATGCATAGACAGACAAGCCCACAAGGCAAGAAAAATACAGATAAACCTCATAATCATTTATCTCCTGTAGAAACAAGGTCTCACCTGTTCCCAGCCAGTTGATAAGACATGCTCACTTCCGACAAACTTAGTAGTTGTCACCAAAGGAGAATAAAGATACTGATGAAGGAAAAAATGACAAAATTCAAAGGAAAGGGAAGCCAAAGTGCCCAGAGTTTTCAAATCTGGGTGACTTTGTTCCTATAATAGCTCTTACAGAATCTGATCTCAGGCATGCTCAGGATTGTGTGGCCATAGATGCAAGTAGAATGTGATTAGCTGTAGCTCAGGGCCCATACATGTTTGTTAACAAAGCCATCCTAGTCACTCCCACTAAAGGATACTGCACATCCTGTTCTGTCTGTGCTGGTTAGTGCCAGCATTTCATTGTCTTCTTCATTGCCTACACAGTTTTAGATTATAGGTACCCATGCTAAAAAAGCATGTGCCTTGACGAAAGGGCTACAGGCAAGACTTGACAACCAGTGTTAGGAAACAGTGAGGTAGTCACAAGGATTGCTTTTCCTGCAACAGATCCATAGCTGCCCAGCCCCGTGCATTTGTACTTATAAATCATAGGCTGTTGGCATAAAGGCTGAGGTGTGGGGAAAATGCAACAAAAAATGTTATAAATCACTGTGAGTCAAAGATAAATCAGGGGCTAAGATAAAGTGTCTTTAGGCTACACTAGAAGGCACAGCCCCTCTCCTTTCCTCTTCACTCCCTTTCTCCTTGATCCACACTGGGGATTGATTCCAGGCTCTGAGGCATGTTAGGCAGGGACTTATATTGCTAAGCTGCACACTTCTAGTCCTTACTTTGTATATGCAGTTTGTGTAAGTCCTCCAAAATGCCCCTTCTATATAAACTCAATTTTGAAATTATCAAACAAAAATAGCATTTTTGTGGTACTAGGATTTTGTTTTTATTTTTTTCCACTGTGAATTGCTTTAATGGTGGTATCTGTCAGGACACAGGACAGGAAATGCACAGCGGACATGTAGACTGTAAATGAATAGAGTTCACACTGCTCCTATGCTTTAGTGACTAAGACAGCTCTAAGCCACCTCCTCCTCAGCCTCCTCCTCAGCTGTAGCATCTTGATATGGCTGGTACTCAGACACCAAGTCATTCATGTTGCTCTCAGCCTCGGTGAACTCCATCTCATTCATGCCCTCTATTTAGGAGCTGTTCGGGATTTTTAACAGTATCATTGTTAAAAGGTTGTTATCTTAACCATTTAAATTATATGATGATGTTTTGATGAACAGTAAGAAACACCCAGCCTTCTTCATGGATCCTGCTAAATATACTGCCTGATGCTGAACTTTAGCCTTACATCTTCCTCATCACATATCATCTTCTGCCTCATCACAGACACTCACCTATAATAACTACTATTGAAATGCAGGATAGAACAGATGTAATCCTAACCCTTGTCGGGAGAGTACAGGTGGAACCCAGTTGGGTTGGTTTCCTGGAAGAGCTTCTGGGGTCAGCTCAAGCTACACAAAACCCTATCTTAAATGCAAGAAAACAAACAGAACATGAACTTTAACAAAAATGGCACTTTCATTGGCTGATGGAAGACTTGATGCCCAGATATTTGTGCTGGGCACTAAACTTTTTCAGGAGGTAGTTCCCATTGTTTTAGTGTCAGAATGCCCTAGGAAGACAGTATACACAGGTACCTGTCACAGTGCAAAGATGCCAGGAGGAGGTCTGCTGCCCCTACAGTGTTGAGGCTCGGTTGTCAGGGTTTGAATTTCATATGTGACACAATGTTAGCAGTTCTGGAAACACTGAGTCTCTGTTTGTATAGTGTGTGTGGCAAGTTATTAGCACTTTGATAAATCCCTGCATTCTCCATTCCTTTGTAGGTGTGGAGAAACACTTGGCTTGACTGTTGTATAGCAGTAGTAAGCTTTTGTGTTGCTACATATTATTTCTGCCAAGGATAAGTTAAAAAACAAAATGTGTTCTTTCTATGGTTGTCAGTGTTTCTTACCTGAAGCTCTTAAATAAAAAGATCTTCCAAAAATAAGAACTATAAAAGAGTTTTGACTTGGAGAAACTTGAAACTTGTGAAATTGATATTTTCTAAGAGGTACTTTAACTTAAAAAGCCTTCTAAACTTACTTTTTATTTGGAGCGCAAGCTTTAGCTCCCACAAAGAATAGTTACTTAAGTCTCAGGAGCCACATTGTGTAAATATTTTCTTTTATTACCACTGATATTTAAGGTAATTAGCTTTTCAATTCTTTCACAAAGAATATTTGTTTCCTCTTCCCCATGAGGTCTTCCTTTTTATCTACCTTATTCTATTTTGTAGACTCTGGTTTGATTCCCTTTTGATGACCAACTCTTCTTTCTGTACTCAAGCTTTCTTACAGTCACTCTCTTATTTACTACTGTGTTCTTACAGGCACGTGTCATACATACATGTTGGCTCGAGTGCTAGTGCACACGTATGTGGTAGTCATAGGACAGTTCTGTGTTGCTACATATTATACATCCTTTTCTCCTTGCACCATTATATTGATTCCATAGATTGAACTCAGGTCAGGCTTATTCCACAAGTACCTCTACCTACCCCCCTGGACCATCTCTCCTGTCCCATTGAACTCATTTCTTTTTTTTTTTTTTTGAACTCATTTCTTAATGATCTAATTAGTAAACTACTAAATCTACAAACAAGCACTCTCAAAGCTCTTGCCCCTACCCTAGCCACAGTTTTCACCTCTACTGTCCTGTAGGGATGTGGCCAGTGAGCATCCTAAACCCCACCAGCAGCCTTCCTCCCTGGAAGAATGGGCCCACCTTGCAAGCCAGTAGCTTTCTTCCTTGCTGTATATAAATGAAAGAAAGGAGAGGTCTCCCAACAGCACAGCTCCTTACAAAGCACATGTTAACCCCATTTTCACTGAATTGTTAATCCAATTAACACTCAGTCAGCTGACAACTGAGATGGGGATAAAGTCTGACAGGATGGATTAGATACTGGGCAAGGACACAAGGAGAGGCAGGGTTCGAGCAATTCTAACATGACTCATTTCTCCTCCCTTACCTCAATTGCCTCTCATAAAAGAAACACTTAAGAAAATTTTAGACTTATTCCATCCATACCACGAAATTTTCAGTTCTGTGTCTTTTGTTTTCTTCCTACTGAAAATAAATATCAGAAGCTTCATGATTATTTACTGTCAGGAGAAAGAGGATATGCTGAACAGGCAAGTGGTGAGAACCACCCTCCAGGATAGAGTTCTCTTATTTTCCCATGACACCACCTTTGTAGTATATATTGCTGTGCCCATTGTATAGATGACAACATTTATTGTATAGATGACAACATTTACGCACAGAGTGACTTGCCAAAACTCAAGAGCATCACAGAGGTAGATGACATCAAATCTAACAAAACCTGAGCCCTTCCATTGTTCTACCAGAGATTGTGAAGCTGGCCATAGCTACCCCTGGGAAAATGGAAAAGCACCCAGAAGCCAGAATTTGAATGCCACTATCACTGTCATTATTTAGAGCTTGGAACTCTTCATCTGTAAAAACTTATGACAGTACTTTCTCAGTCACCTCACTTTGGGGATCAAAAGAGACAAAGCATGTGTTTTGCCAAGTACCTGGCACTTAAAATACTACTTAGTCAAGTTGAGATGGTGTTTCAAAAGCAGCAGTGATAAAGAAGCATGGCTGCTCAAAACACTGAGACTTCTCTTTCTCACTGAGGGAGGCAGTTATGTCTGCCTGTTCCGCCCTTGCCAAGTGGAAAAGCCTGCTGGTTGTGGGTGTTGACATGAGAGAGGAGGGCTGTTAGCTGAAAGCTCAGTTCAGTAGGGCAGGACAGGTGTGCCGGGAGACTGGACAAAACCAGACTCAGATTTCAGCTGCAAGTGTGCTTTCTTGTTTACGTACATTTCCTGAAAAGTGGGTTCAGGTAATGGTGATGTCGGTCGGCACAGTGTGACAGTGTAGGGACTCAGTGTCCTCCTGTGTCCTTCAAAGCTGCTGCTGTTGAGCATTGCTGGTTTGTCTGTTACAGTTTTTCAACAAAATGAGTTGTGGTCATTTGGCTTTTAAATTATTTCTTTTTTAAGTTTTTTTCTTTTATTGGATATTTCTTAATTACATTTCAAATGTTATTCCCTTTCCAGATCTCCCCTCCAGAAACCCACTATCCCATCTCCCTTCCCCCTGATTCTATAAGGATGCTCCCCCACCCACTCACCCACCCACTCCCTTCCATCTCCCCACCTTGACATTCCCTACACTGGGGCATTGAGCCTTGACAGGACCAAGGGCTCTCCTCCCATTGATGCTGAACAAGGCCATCCTCTGCTACATATGCAGCTGGGGCCATAGGTCCATCCCTGTGTACTCTTTGGTTGGTGGTTTAGTCCCTGGGAACTCTGGGGGTTCTGGTTGGTTGATATTGTTGTTCTTCCTATAGGGTTGCAAACCCCTTCAGCTTCTTCAGTCCTTTCTCTAACTCCTCCATCGGGGTCACTGAGCTCAGTCCAAAGGTTGGCTATGAGCATCTGCCTCTATATTTGTCAGGCTCTGGTAGAGCCTCTCAGGAGACAGCTATATCAGACTCCTGTCAGCTTGCACTTCTTGGCATCAGCAATATTGTCTGGGTTTGGTGGCTGTATATGGAATGGATCCCCAGGTGGAGCAGTCTCTGGATGACCTTTCAGTCTCTGCTCCACACTTTGCCTCTATATTTCCTGCTGTGAGTAGTTTTGTTTCCCCTTCTGAGAAGGCCTGAAGCATCCACACTTTAGTCTTCCATCTTCTTGAGCTTCATGTGGTCTGTGAATTGTATCTTAGATATTCTGAGCTTTGGGGCTTATATCCACTTATCAGTGAGTATCTACCATTTATGTTGTTTTGTGACTGGGTTACCTCACTCAGTATGATATTTTCTAGTTCCATCCATTTGTCTATGAATTTCATGAAGTCATTGTTTTTAATAGCTGAGTAGTACTCCATTGTGTAAATGTACCACATTTTCTGTATCCATTCCTCTGTTGAAGGGCATCTGGGTTCTTTCCAGCTTCTGGCTATTATAAATAAGGCTGCGATGAACATAGTGGAGCACGTGTCTTTGTTATATGTTGGGGCATCTTTTGTGTACATGTCCAGGAGAGGTATAGCTGGGTCCTCAGATATTATTTATGTCCAACTTTCTGAGGATCCTCCAGACTGATTTCCAGAGTGATTATACCAACTTGCAATCCCACCAACCATGGAGGAGTGTTCCTGTTTCTCCACATCCTTGCCAGCATCTGTTTTTACCTGAGCTTTTGATCTTAGCCATTCTGACTGGTGTGAGGTGGAATCTCAGGGTTGTTTTGATTTGCATTTCCCTGATGACAAAGGATGTTGAACATTTCTTTAGGTGCTTCTTGATCATTTGATATTCCTCAGCTGAGACTTCTTTGTTTAACTCTGTACCCCACTTTTAATAGGGTTATTTGATTCTCTGAGGGTCTAACTTCTTGAGTTCTTGAATTATTTCTTTTATCCTAGATTTCTTCCTAGTTTTAACATATTTGTTTTAAGTAAAGATCATTTTGAAAAACAATTTGAACCAGCCTAAGTTTCAGTCTCTGCCATATACATAATCCATTGGCTATATTGTCTGTGCTTGCTGTCTCCTTGTCCTCAATTTTCCTACTCTGTAAAAGGAGAACAATGATACTTTCTTGGAGTTAAATGCAGGTTCAATTAAAATACCTGCTGTAGATTTCAGGCCACAGGAAGTACTCAGCACCTCCCTGTTTCCCTTTATTCCACAGTTTGATCAATTCTCACCAACTATAGATATCACTTTTCAATATGGCTACTTTAATATCCTTAAAATACTAAAACAGCCCACACTTAAAATTTTAATATTAAGTATTCTTCATTGAATAATGATACGGAATTAATTTTACTGAGTGAGCCTTTTATGCTCTTAATTAATAGAAGTCCATGTTTAGTACCTGAGGGTCCTATGAGTCTCTTGTAACTTTGTTATGACTAATTTTGCAGTGTTTCCAGATTATAAATGCCAGTGGAAGTCTCTGCTTGTTCTTCAGTGCATAGCTCTCTAAGATCTGGAGCGTAGGTGCAGGTGAAGGGTTAGCCCTTGCCATCTGTGAAGAGCCTGTTAGGGTAGTGCAGGGAACTGCTGTTGTGTTGCCAAGAAAGACTCACCACAGCCATGCTTTCCCTGCACTCAGAGTTTAAAGACAAGTAATGGTGCTTCATCTCCACTAAGGACTCCTACTATTCGATACACAATTTTTTAAATTGTAGTTATTCTAGAATAACTGGCTTTTACTGCAAATGTGTGGAGCAAAACTTGGGTTCCTGCTTGCCCTTGAGGGAAGATGAGCTGTACTTCCCCATATATATCTTCAAGAGACAGTGAGTGATGTATTGCCTGCCAGGTTACTAGATTACCTCTCTGGTCACCAGTTCTTATATAAACAAACAAACAAACAAATAAATAAATGCCATGAGCCATTCTATGTGTCTAAATGCAGTCATTTATGCAAAATCACACCATCACAAGTAGCCCAAAGGATCCCACTTTTATAAACCAATTTGTATACCAATGTGGGGCCAGTGCGGTTCAGTGGGTAAAGGCAGCTGTCACCAAGTCGGACAGCTTGAGTTCAGTCCTCAGGCCCCATCTCACAGAAGGAACCACTGGTGCAAGTTGTCCTTAGCCCTCCACATACTCACCATGGCATGTGCATACCCACACACATACTCATTAAGTGCCCACAGATAAAGCATCTCATTCACAGAGCAAATTCTTTGTAGTGCCTCCCTAGAGACAGACAGAGGGTGGCAAGTGGACAGACAATAAGAAGCTTCTGTCTGATCCTCAGTGTCTTGGCTCCCATAGCTACTCCCATCCCACAGAGGCCCCTCTACGATCTCTTCTGTCATATTGAGGGATATATCTGGGTGTGCACTCCTAGATTTCTAAATCTTTAGTGATGAAATAGTGTCCCCTAAAAACTCATGTCTTGAGAGTATCAGTTTGCCATTTCCTTTTACAACTACAAGTGCTGGGTTCGAATTATCCTTAGCTTACTGTTGGGAATCAAAGTAGTTCCTGGGTTTGATGTCTCCTCCTCCTCCCATTTTTGGGGTTGTATACTCTTTGCCTCACTTTTCCAATTTATTACCAATTTATTACCAGTTTATTTCCTACCTTTAGTGGTTCTGGGCAGTGGAGTACCATACCAAACCTTATAGGAAACCTCACCTTTTCGTGCACCTCCTGATAGATGCACGCAGCATCTGATCTTCAGTGTTCCTGGCAAAGCTTGTTCCTCACCCCACAGATGTGAGTAGTTGTTACCAAGGATCATGAGCCAGCTGATGGGCTTTCCATCCCCAGCATCCGCCTCCACTGGCTACCACTTACCTGTCACCTCAGCCTGTCATTGCAGACTGCCCACACTGTTCCCTCGGGTGGTCAGCATCTGGCCTTGCCAGGGCTGGGTGCCTCCAGAAATGCCCTTCACTCACGACTACACTCGGCCTCTGGTTGGTTGCTCTTTTTCCCGCTGTGACAGAATACCTGGCAAAAGCCACTTGAGGCAGGGCAGGGAGGAAGGGGGTTTGTGGCAAGTATGGTGGGGTATGAGAGGCTGCTCACACTGCAGCCATGTAGGGTGGAGCTCACAAGCAGTGCTGATGGCCAACCTCTTACTCCTTCATCCTTTCCATTCAACTAGCACCCCAGCCCATCCCCATGCATCTGCCTCCTTAGGTAAACCTCTTCCCAGGAGCTCATCCCTAGACAGCACCACAGCCATCACAGCCTCCTTTCTCTCTGACATCATTGCTTTTCCTGTATAGTTCCTCTCTGCCATGTTGGAGAGATATTCAGAGAGCAGTGGATCAGGTTATGTGTATCACGCTCAGTTCCCTCCCGTGTGGTATGGCAATGTAACGTGTATCAAGGTTCTCTTCTGAAAACCCAACCTCTCAGAAGCTTGCTTTCTAATATCTAATCATAAAAGGAAGAATTGTTTTCTCAAGTGCAGTCTCTGGAAGCCATCAGGAACCTTGACACTGGCTGTTGAGTGCTATTCTTCAGGTTGACATCTTTGTGTCCTGCCTCTGGGAGTCAGTTTTTGTGCGTCTGTCTCTTCTCATCCCTTTCTCCCCTCATATCTTTCCCTCTGTGTGTATTTGTTTCTTACACTGTCTTCTTTGCTGCCCTGACTACTGCAGTTTAAACCCAGCAGCATAACTTACTATTCTCCTTATAATTTCAAAGGCTGTTTCAAAGGATGGGAAATGTTTCCCCACATCCTCTACCTACCCCGTCCTCCTCACTCCTTGCAGCTATTGTGTGCAGCTTACTGTCATGCAGGTAGCATGTAGGTGTGTCCTAACATCTTTTTTCTTAACCAAATATTAAAGAACTTTCTAAAGTAGTTTTCATAATTTTCAAATTATTCCTACTATGTCACTTATTATCATAATGTTAACAAGCAGCTTTCTTTTATATTGTTGGCTCACTAACTGGGCAGTCAATAGGGGTTGATTTTAAAACTGTTACTCTCTATTTCAGTGGATTTTTTAGCTCCCCACATTCCTCTCCCTGGTATTATTCCTCAAACAAATGTTTCTAGAAATCCTTTACACAGTGCTCCAAAAATCTAAAATCAAAAATAGGGTACCTAAATCATTCAGAGACAAAAGCCTGAACTGAAATAAAACCATTCAGATCTTTGATTTGCCTGCTGTAGTATGATACTAATGTACTTTGCTGCAGGCATAGCAGTGGGTTTAATCATGGATGCCTTGCAGAGTTCTGTAGCATGTGTGCATGTGTCTGTGTGTGCGTGTCTGTGTGTATGCATGTTTCTATCTTACCACTTTTCTAAAATCTGAAAGTGCAAATTCTAACACTCATGCATCCCAACAATTTTCAGAAAGGGGATTATGGGTTTGCAGTATCCAGTTCCTAAACTGTACTATGCTGTGTGCACTGGTACATTTGAGCTTAAACAAAGTTTGATTAATATGAAGCACTTAAAAATAAGAAACTTCTCCACAGCCAGGCCTCATGACCTTGAGGCCATGGGGAATAAAATGGATGATTCAGTTCGTAGACAGGGGAGCCAAAATGTTTCCTTAATTGTTCTCTTAAGGTTGTAATAATTGCTCTGTGGTCAGGCCAGTAAATCTGGGGTGAATGGAACATTATCCTGTCAGTTAAAATTGTCCTGATTACTATCCTAGACGGTGCTTTCTGTATGATTCATGGTTCCCAACTCCCACCCCTTCAGCTCTGTACTTTTATCATCCTGTGTCTCTTTGGTTATGTTTAACTTTTTTTTAAGTGTCACGTCAGCTTTTTTTAATACTTATGATTTAATTGCAAAAGCATACATAAACACTTTGAAAGGTGTGAAAAGAAAATTCACAAGTCACACAAGAACAGCACAGCACCAAAGCCACCTTCAGTCTGGAACCCATCATTTTGCAAAGCAAACTTCACTGCCAGCATCAAATGGTGCAGCGTAAACTAAACCCAAGTGAAAAGCAGGTGGTGCAGAAGTATCCGTGTTAGAGCACAGGTGTAGAGAGTGATAGGTGAACTTAGTATGCCTCCACTTCATCAGGCTCAGGCATGCCAGCAAGTCATCCGGACAAATCAAAGACACAGTGGGGTGTACCAGAGGAAGGGCATTGCAGCTCTGGAGAGTAGGAAGGAGTGGGGTTGCTCTGGGGTTGTCACAATGGGTCACAGTTGAAGACAGAAGCTAGATAAAGGCTTACAGAGCACAAGGACCAGAAGGACAGTGCCAGCTCTCTAGAAGCTCTGTTTAATGGCTGACATTCTAACACAAGAATTGTGTTGCAACAGTAGAGAATAACTCCATGGGAAAGCAAGGCAGGGAGGTGACCTTCAAGCCTTGGAGAACATAATCATAGGTGGTTGCTTAGAAAGATGGCTGGAGGCCAAGGAATCTGTTCTGAACAGATAAATTAGATTTTTTTTAAAATTCTATAAATGTGTGTGTGTGTGTGTGTGTGTGTGTGTGTGTGTGTTGTGTTTGCATGCTCACAAGCTCACTGGTGTGGGTGTATGTCCATGAGTGCAGGTGCCTGCACAGAACAGAAGAGAACATTGGCTCTCCTGCAGGTGAAGTTAGGCACCTGTGAGTCACCCAACATGAGTACAAGGAAATGAACCCAGGCCCTTTGCAAGAGCAGTGTATCCTCTTAACTGTGGGGCTAGGTCTCTAGCCCAGATCAGATGTGATTTGGAGTATCAGTCCAGAGCAAGTACATTGTAGTAATCTGTGTCTTATCATTGCAGGTGAATCAAACATCCCTTCTGGAACAACACAGAGTGGGAAAACCTCTCAGAGTAAGAGTCAGTTTAGGACCATTGCACCAAAAATTGTGCCTAAAGTCCTACCATCCAGAGTGCTACCCTGCCCTTCCTCGCTTTCTGACCAAGGGAGTCTGGCTCTAATGTCCAAACCTCTGGGCATGCACACCCAGAACTATGCTCTGATGCAGGTGGCCGGCCAGGAGGGGACGTTTTCTCTTGTTGCTTTGCCAAATGTTGCCTCAGCCCAGCCGGTTCAGAAGCCCAGAATGTCCATACATGAAAACCTTAAACTGCCTATTCCTCGATACCAACCACTGAGTAGCAAAGGATTAAGAAAGAAACATGACCTGAGCTCTCCCAAGGGTGGCTCCAGGGACCCTCCTGGCCCAGCCCAGCTATGCCATTTGAGCCCTTCCCCACAAGCCCATCCTGAGCTGCTTCACAAACCCAGCCCATGGAAGCGAATGCCCACTTTAAACCCTTCCCCCACCAACATCAACCCAGCTACAGTGACCAGTGCTATTGGCCAAGGAGATTTGAGTCCTCTAGAGACCGACAGCTGTGGAGATCTGGAGCCTCCTGCCATCCCAGCATATAGTACAGAAAACTCTTCCCCACAGAGCCTCCCAGCAAGTATGCAGAAGGCAGGTTGTGCCAGGAAGGAAACGCCCACTAAACCTGCTGTTGCTAGTGAAGAGCTCCAAGAACAGGTAGCTCCTGCACACTCTGTCGTCAGCAGTACAGTTCAGTCGGTCTCTGTAGTAACCAAGGATAAACTGCCTATCCTGCCCTCCTCAAGAGTGAAAACGACAGAGGTGGTCAAAGTGGAACCAGATGCTGAGAATGCAGAATCGTCTTCATCTGGATGCAGAGCAAACTGTGAGGAGAGACTGTCCATCACGGAAGGGTTTGATGCAGCCACTGAGATAGCCAACAAGACACCTGCTCTGCACGGGTCTAAGCAGAGTGCTTGTAAAAGTGCCTTCTGCCCTGTCACCAAATTAGATCTCAACCGCAAGGCAAAACCCAGCAGTGGGGTAAAGAGAAGAGGGAGAAAATGGAAAGTGCCAGATGACATTTTAGCATTGCAGGGCAAAAGAAGGAGATGCATTATTGGTATGTGTGGAGATAGCATAGAAAGGGCAAGAAACAATCCCCCAGAACCCAGAGACCAGAAGCCCAGGGCTACTTCAAGAAAGTATCGTAGCATCATGCCCAAGCCTGTCATCGTCCTGTCTGCTTTGGCGCCCCTGGCATCCCCTGCAGCTATGCTGTCCCAGGCTCCCAGCGGTCTAGGCCAAGATGTTCTGAATAATGCCCTGCCACCAAAATGTCTTAGCTCCAAGCAGAGTGACAACCTTGCCCCTAAGCCCAGCTCTGCACTCAGAAATGGATTCTCTGGCATTAAGAAGCCCTGGCACATGTGTCCTGTCTGCAACTACCACTTCCAATTCAAACACCACCTTCTAGACCACATGAATACACACACCAACAGACGGCCTTATAGTTGTGGGATCTGTCGCAAGACCTATGTGCGTCCTGGCAGCCTGAGTGCACATATGAAACTTCACCATGGTGACAATCGCCCCAAGAAACTGGTGTGCTGTGAATTTTGTGCAAAAGTATTTGGTCATGTCCGAGTCTATTTTGGCCATCTGAAGGAGGTACACAGGGTTGTGATCAGCACAGAGCCCACCCCCAGTGAACTGCAGTCAGAAGACACACCAAAAAACAAGGACAGAGATCCCAGCATGCAAGGACCTGACAGCTCACTGGAGAGGTAAGGTCATGGAAGGGAAGCTGACAGGAAAGTGTGTTGTAATTTGAGAAGATTAAGATTCAGAAAACTCATCAGGAGTAGTGGTACACAACTATATAGTCCTAGAACTTGGCAGAAAGAGAAAGTCAACCAAGGCTGCGTGAGACCCTGTTTCAAAATAACAGCAACAACAAAAGATGTTATAGGTAAAATAAGTCACCTCTCCCACCCCTCTGTTCTGTGAAGAGTGACCCCATTTCTTGTTGATTTCTGCTCAGTCACATTGTTTAACTACTCAGACTTGTATAAGTCAAGGCATGAATGCCAGTTTGAATTATGTTGGGGGCAGTTAGGTGACAAATTATTTTTGTGTCTAAAAATTAAATAGATTATTATATATGGCTTTTAGTAGTCTCTATAAAAATAGTTCCTCCGAATTATCATTTGTATCTAAACAGCATTATCTACCTCATAATGCCATGTGAAGCTGCCCTCTTCACCAGACCCTGAGGTGCTCCCACTCACCCTCCACATGTGCCTTTTGTTGCCTGACAGGCCAAATTAACTTTTTCCCACGTATTTCTATTTGGTAAGCACTGCTCCTTGACATTCTTTAAAAACAAGCTCTGTAATCTGAAAGCTGACAAGTCAGGCACTTGAGCAGTAATGAGCAGGGAAGTGCCCACGGTGTGGTCCACGCACGCACAGCTGCTGTGACTGAGGAGTGAGAGGGAAACCCTGCCCAGGCCCTTAGGTTCTTTGCCCCTTGTTTTTATTGTTCCAGTTGCTCTAAATGTTTTCTGTTCTGTATCATGATGGATAAAAACAAGATGCCTGCCCCAGCTTTTCCTTGTCTTTCAGTTGTCCTCTTCCCTGGTAGTTCGTTCCCATACCCCACTAACATGCTTTCCCTAATGTGCCCGCCATGCAGACTCCCTCACACTTGCTTTCATGTACTTAGACCATCTTGAAGGCAGGACTTCTTCCCTAATGGTGGGGGTGGAGTGGATGAGTGGGATAGTCTTCTCCAGCAGTGCCGCAGGAACCTTGGCAACTCTCATCACGTCACCTAAACCTTCCTGTTGTGTATATGTGTGGTATCCAGGGAGCTGGTTCACTAAGGCGAGATGCAAGACTTCTCTGAAATGGTCCCTGGTGTTCTCAAAGATGCATGGCTCTGCAAGTGGCCATGTGTGCCGTGCCCTCTGAAGAGCCCCGTCCAGCCCCTGCTTTCCTAGCAGGCCGTTTCATATCCCTGGATGCCAAGATCTGGCAGCAGGAGAGCCAGTTGCATTTCCCTAGGATATCTTACCTAGACTGTTTCCCCCCTTTCCAGGGAAACCAAGTCAAGTTTGGAAGAAGATTTCCTTCTAAACCAGGCAGATGAAGTCAAATTGCAAATCAGATGTGGCCGTTGTCAGATCACTGCTCAGTCTTTTGCTGAAATAAAGTTTCATTTGCTTCATGTTCATGGGGAGGAAATTCAAGGCCGGCTGCAAGAGGTGGGCCAACCAGGCAGCAGAACTGATGCTCCCCACCAGAAGCAATACACAGAGAGAACGAAGCAGGTGAAGCCCTGTGCCTCTGCGGAGGACTCCCCAGCATTCCCTAGAGGAAAAAGACAGACAGTCCCTCATCAGAACAGAGAGGAAGCCCTGGTAGGAACTGAAGGTGGCCAGTGGGGAATGACTGGCCCGCAGCATCCTGCCAGGCTTCTCTGGTCCCATGCTGGCTTCAACTGCCTGCTGTGTGCTCAGATGCTCGGGAGGAAGGAGGACCTGCTTCTTCACTGGGTACGCCAGCACAACTGTGAGGACCCCACCAGACTCTGGGCTCTCCTGGGTACGTTCTCTAACCAGGGAGCTCCTGAGCTCCCCAGTGAAGCAAGGCTGTGAGTGAGGCCGTCCAGCCGGAGAGATGCTGCCCCCATCTCACTGTCTGTGATGTTAGTATTTAATTGTGGGTCCAGCACTTCAGGGCCAGTGCCGTGCACAGAGTTGGGTGTAGTTTTATTTTCTTAAGAAATAAAATATGTGCCCTGGATGCATTTTTCTTACCTATGTAGTCTCACTTTAAAATTCTATGCATTCTCTAATATCGTAGACTTTATTTCATAATAAATAAAAAGATCAAAGTTAGGAAATTGAAATGTAGAGAAGATTGTTGTTCTCAGTTGCAAGCTTTTGAGTAGGAGTGTGTGGTGGGGGCGGGGTAGATATATGTTCACGTGTCCTCTTATTTTGATGCTGTTTAATTATATTTATTAGCAGTTAATTCTACAGCTGTGGGATGTAGTCCCAACTGTAGTATAAAGTTACAAGATCATTGTTGATATTTGTTAGTCTCTGGTTTATTTGCATATGCTCTAGAACAGTCTTTTTAAAATGTACTCTCTACCATAAAATCTGTTTTCAGGAAACTTTTGTTTTTTTACTTTTTGTTGTTTTCTTAAATGTGCAGTGCTTTGAAGGGTAGCCGTCAAGTTTTCTAGCATTCCTTCTCAAAATAATAGAAAAACAGATAGTTCAGCTAATAAAAAGTCTACCTGCTTGGTAGAAAGTTATTTTCAGGAAGTCTTTGTGACTGGAAAATTTACAACTCAGAGAGCGAACTAGCTGGTGGGCTTCAGAGTTCAGATGCGGTGGTGCCACCTGCTCTCTCTCCCTCCCCGAGCTTCAGAGGACTGTTAGCTGTTTTAGATACACTGTGTCTTTAAAGCCCAGAGTCTCTTTGAAAGTCAAGAGTAGTAAAGTAAGACCCTCTTACTGAAAGTCCTAGGGAATTGCCTTGACTCACCAAAGTTGACACTGGAAGTGGCTGGCTGTTCTGTCTGTGGAGTCATTTTCTGAGCAGTGGAATCTCAGCACCTTAAACCTTCAGATGAGTGCTCCATGCACATGTCCAGTCCTATGCTGTTTGCTAGGCACAGGCTCGAGAAAGTTCTCAGGAATGGAGAAGGAGTGGGATGGATAAACTACTGGGTCTTGCATCACCTTTAAACCTCCAGCTGTTCATAGGTGCCTCATGCTGCAGCAGTGTAGGCAAGAGACTCTCTGTGCTAACAATGTTTGGTTTGCATTCCCACAAGCATTCTGCCATGGTTTATCCATTGATTGCCCTCAGCTCAGCTTCAGAGAGATCACAGAAGTGTTTGATGCTTTCAGACCCCTCCGTTAGATGACACAGTGTGTGTGCCTCAAGCACACAGTGAATTTGCTAGTTTTTAAGAATATTTATTTTAAAGATTATAGAACTTGTAATCTATCTAGAATATTGTTTGAACTCAAACCCTGAAGTGATTCATAAACTATCCAGTTCTGAGGTACAAAGCAGGATTTCAGAAAAGCTAGCCTGGTGGCCAAGGGCAAAATGGCCATTCTGCTAGATGCGCACCACACAGGCAGAGCTCAGGTTGCTGGCACTCTGTCCGTACAGCTCCTACTCAGCCACAAGCCCATGGTGTAGAGATAGGACAGTGTGTGGGGACAGGTGGCAAGCCAGGGCAAAGGGAACAGAGGTGAAGAGAGGAGAACAGAGAGAAGGTAGGCTTAGCTCCACATTTCCTTCTGTTTGTGTTTCAGGGCGGCAGCTGAAGCTGTTGACTAAATTTAGAAGCAAATCTTTAGGCACTGATTCATGGCATAGAGGGACTGGGGTCACCCACAGAGTTTCTCAAAGAAGACTCTGGCCTGGGGACATAGCTTTACTGGTAGAGTGCAGGCTCCTGGGTTCAAGCCTTTGAAGAGGGAAAACTTGAAGGAGCCATGTGAAAGGGCTCTTTAACCAGTGCTTTGTCTAGAACAAGGAGAAGAAGCCTCACACTGGAGAGAGAGAAACCGAGATGGTTTATTTGGAAGAGATGCCCTTGGATGTTGGCACAATTCCAGCCTGCCCTCCCCTGTCCATATGGGGTGGAATAGAGTATTTTGCCACTTAGTCCCTGTGACCTGGAAAGAAGTCTTTTTCTGGGCTCTAGCCACTCTGTAGAATAACAGTGGTGATCTCCCTCAAGGAGTGGCTAGCAAGAGTCCCTGGTCACATGGCACCTGATACGTACAGCATATGAACGTCACGCAGACATCCCAGATAGCCCTGAGAAACGGGTGGCAGACGAGGAATGCAGAGAGGCAAAGGAGTCCAGTCTGTCTAGGAAGTGCGTCTGTGGACCCAGGCACTCTTCAGATCTGCCCCTTTCCCCTGTAACTGCCCCTCGGCCTTCCTCCACTGAAGCTGCTGTCACATGCACATACCACCCAGACGCTGGTTCAAGACCAGTGTCCTCTCGAGGACTGGGATGATTCTGTGTCAGCCTGGAGTCCCACCAGAGCTCCTGCTACACAGGAGGTAGCACACAGATCATTGCTAGGGGGGAGACGGCTGCATCAGCTAAATGCAAATTTGTCCCTCTGCTTTTTTTTTTTTTTTAAATAAAGTACCAAGCCTGTAGCTAGGACAGCATTGAGGCAAATTGGGTCTTCATTCCAGCACTTTAATTTTGTTAATGCCTTTGCTTCTCAGAAAACTGTCCCAAAGCCAGATTTTCCCCCTTTTCTTTTGGTGGTAAATTATTTCTGAGAGTTAGAGCATCCTTTGATTTGATCTGTTTTATTATGTGTCCTGTTTATTCATGTCCCTTTTGTTGCACTTGCTGGCTCTCTGGATCTCTTCCTGGTTCCCCTCCTCTGCTGAACTGTTCCTCACAGGCAAAGATGTCTCTTCATCTGCAAACAGTAAATAATTGGGCCCAGACATGTGCCATGGCCTTCACTGGCTGCAAACTGCTCCTCTCCCAGCTGTGTGGCTCTTTTTCAGTGAGCCAGTGACATGGTTGTCGGCAGTAAATGTTACACTTGGTTTATTTACTAGGAGTCTCCAGTCTGGATGGGGCTGCTCCATGCGAGCTGCCGACCTGCTTTGTTCTGTGCGTGTTTTATAGAGTCTTCTTTTTTTACTGGGCTCCTGAGAACAAACCCTGATCAAGATTCGCTGGATTTAGCAGCTTAGGGTTTCGGCTTCAAGTCCTGCTGGACAGGCAGCAGCTGATCCAGGCTGCAGTGCTGTCTTATGTGCCTGAACTATCTCCAGGAGTGTGACTTCAGGGGGAGACGTGCCATGCTTACCCTGGACCATGGTGAGTCTGTGGTGAAACCATGAGCCCTCTTTCTCAGGTGTATTATGAACTCGGGGTCAGAGTGCAGGCACTGTTTGGGAGCACATCACAGTGGCCAGACTCTGACTTGTGGAAATGCCTCAGCATACTGTTTAACCTTAGAAAACACTGTGGAAAAAAACAAAGGTAGCAGCTAAAAGTGGTATCACAACCCCTTGTTCTAGGTTTCATGTGAAGTTAAGCAGGTTCCAGTTCCAAATGCCCCCCAATTTCTGTTAGCTGTTAATATAATAAATAGGTCATGTTATTTTTGAGACACCAAATACCTATTCAGTATTAAAAATTTGTTAAATACTTTTTTCATTAAGCATGAATTGACTCCACACCAAAAGGCTGGCAAGGAAAAGAACTCAGGGGTCTGCAAGCCTCAACAAAGACACTGCATTGAGGGCAATCTAATCCATTGCCACCCAAGTGTCAGTGTCGGGTTTGCACAGAGATGAGCCAATACACAGATATGACCCAAATACAGGTGCTGCCAGCCACGCTAGGCTCTGCCTGTGTAGTAAATGTAATGAAGTGTGCCTCGCTACCACCCTGTCTGCAATGAAGCACCTTTGTGACATCTGTCATGATATGCATGGAGCCAAGCTTTGACAATGCTGTACCCAAAAAGTTAACCTCTAATGCTGTAAAATTTGTCTTTCACAGGTGTTTGGTCTTTAGTCACAGTACTAGGCATCAAGCCGAAGCCCCAGCACATGCAAGGCAAATATAACACACACACACACACACACACACACACACACACACACACACACACACACACACACACACACAGAGTCCAGTCCAAACAGTGTTTGAAGAAAGAGCAGGGCAACAATGTAATATCACTATGTGACCAAGGAGCTTGTTGACAACAGTGGGTCCAGTGTGGCACTAGGAGGCCAGACCCAGTGTCTAGACAGGAAAATGGCATTGATATGTTGATCTGCCATAAATAGAAATTGGACAGCATAAAACTTAAAAGGCACAGACCTTTGATCCAAGGATTCCACTTCTAAGAGTCATTTCATGAGGACGCAAGCGAACAGCATGTCCCTGGACTTTTGTTTGTAAGTGAAAGACTAGGTGCAACTCATCAGAATGGGCTAAAAAGTGTTACAGTATTACTTATAATGGAATACTATGTAGATTAGTCAGGGGTCTCTAGAGGAACAGATTTTATAGCATGAGTATATATACATTTGTATATATATGCACTTATGATTACATATGTTCATATATGTGTATATATATAAATACTTTCTACAAGTTATATACATATATTATACATGTGTGTATGTATACATACACACATACACAAAATGGATTTATTAGAATGGCTTAAAGCAGTTGTTCTTAATCTGTGGGTTGTGACCACATCAGATATTTACAGTATGGTTCATAACAGCAAAGTTACAGTTATGAAATAACAATGAAATAATTGTATGGCTGGTAGTCATCACAACATGAGGAACTGTATTAAAGGGTTGCAGCATTAAGAAGGTTGAGAACCACTGGCGTATAGGCTGTGGTGGAACTAGTTCAACATTGGCTGTCTACCAACAAGAAGGTCCAAGAATCCAATAGTAGTTTGGTTCATGAGTCTGGACGACTCAGCTTGTCTTAGGTATACTCTAAGGTAGGCTCTAATGCTAGGATGGTCTTGCCAATGAGAGCAAGAGTAAGCAGGCAAAGAGAGCAAGCTTCCTTCTTCCTTCCCTTTATATAGGCTACAGCAGACAGCCTACATTAAAGGTGGATCTTCCTGCCTCAAAGACCCAGTTTAGAAATGGATCCTTCCACTTAAATGTCTTAAGAAAAAGATCCCTCGCAGGTGTGCCCATACTAATACTTGGGTATTAGCTAATTCCAGATTAAGTGAAACTGAAAGCAAGAATAGCTATCACACTATCCTTTGGAGTAAAGGATTGAGTAGCACGTCATATGTTAAAATATGTAATATGGGAAAGAATCAGTGTGTGTGGTGTTCCCATTTGTTTTTTAATGTAATATTTTAATATCTGAAAATATCATACATGCATAACACATGTTTTAACCAGTCAGCTCCCTCCTGTAAACTTCTCTTGAATTATGCCCTATCCCCTCCAACCTCATGCCCCCTCTTTGTTTCTCATAGCCTACAAAGCCCCATTTGTGCTGCACATATGTACATGGCTGTGTGGTCCTCCACTGGAGTATGGTCAGTCATCTAGGGGCCACCACACCCTTAAAGAAATCATTTCTTTCCCATATGAGCCATCAACTGCCCATAGCCCCTCATCTAGGGGCAGCCACTGGTGAGCCTTTACCGGCTCCATGTTGGAATGTTGCCTGGCTTGATTGTGTGCAGGCAGCCACAGCTGCTGAGCTCGTGAGTGCAGTGGTCCGGTCATGCCCTAGTGTTTGGTCTATTCTTCCCCAGCTTCTGGCTTTTCCCATCTGCCTGCCCCTCTTCCAAGATGATTCCTGAGCTTGGTGGAGAGGGAAATGCCATTAGATGTCCCGTATGTAGCTGAGCACCCCATGCTCACTTAATGTCTGCACTTTGACCACTTGTGAAGTTCTGGGTCAACTGCACAAAGAAGCTCTGATGACATCTGAGAGCTGTGCTTATCTGTGAGTAGAGAGATAAGAACTTAGAGGGCAGTTTGACACTAAGCTCATTTAGTAAACAGTAGCAGTAGGTTTACTTTTTGGGCCTATGAGCTCTCCAAACATGGGTTCTTGGCCAGATTTACAGCACCAGGCATGTGTTTCCAGTTGTCAAATGGGTCTTAAGTCCAATCAGAAAGCATTTTGTTCTCTTGTACCCATGGGCCTACCTCTCCACACAAGTCATTATTGTCACGCAAAATGTTCACTGCTGGGTAGGGCTATGGGCTTTTCTTCGGCAGCTGCCGCCGGCAGTTGGCACCTTTCAGTATTGTGGAAGCGTGCTAGAGGGAAGCTTCCATGTCAGTACCGGCTGGATTTTTCCATGTCCAGATTTGCATTCTTAAATGAAGGAAGAAATACATATGTGCCTAATTTGCACAGAGGAGGGTGATTCAGAAAAGGGGTTCCTGGAGAGGAAGGGGGGGTGGATTCATGTTCTCTTACTTTGTGGAAATGTTTTTGCTACTTTTTTTTTAATTGAAAAAACTAGCTCTAAGTGCTGGGAAGATGGCTTAGTGAGCAAAGTGCTTGCTATGGAAACACGGTGACCTGAGTTTGGACCTTCAACACTTAAAAAAAAAAAATGAGGCACAGTGACATATGTCTTTAACCCCAGCACTGAAGCAGTAGAACAGATCCTTGGACCTCACTGGCTATCTAGACCAGCTTTATTGGTGAGTTCCAAGTTCATCAAGAAGCCCTTTCTCAGTAAGGTGGATGAGACTGAGCAGGACACCCAGTGTTAGTCTCTGGCCACTGCATGTACATGTACAGACACTGCCCATACACAAACTAAAGCCTGCTGGGAAATAAAGATACAATCACTTCCCTTGACTGGGGGTTAACAGTACAGTCACCACTGAGGCAGACCTCAGCAGTGTTTTGAAGGGAGGAATCCACTTGCCAGTCAGCTGCATCTTCCCACCTGAGGTCACTGTAACTGCCCCATAGAGAACAACCGCAGAAAGCCAGATTTGTTAACCTAGCACACACAGTTTTTGCTTCATAAAAGTAGTGCACGCTGCTGGCACTTGTGCTGCACTTGTCTAGATGGCTACGGTGCTCCAGATGAATGTTAGGATTCACTGTGAGCAACTACAGTCTTAGGAGATGCCATAGGCACTTTGCCTTCTGCCCTCTTCCTAGGCAGCATGGCCTTTCTTGGCTCTTTGATCCTCAGGTTCCTGCTGCTGGGGCCACATGGGTAACTTTTGTCTCCCTACAGACTTGCATCTTCGGTTCAACAGAATTGGAGGTGCCTGTGACTAGCAAGCCTTTAGCACCCCTGCTTCACAATGCCTGGGCAGCTCTACTCTGCTGTGCTGTGCATCTATGAAGCCGTCACCTGAAGACTGTCCCAACTGATAACAGTTGCTAACTCTGTTAGGGCTTGAAATCATCTCTCATCCTAAGTCAAAATGGCATAGCAGAAACCAAGTCCAAAGAATATAAGGACTCGGGCAGTTGGGTCCACAGTCTCTCTTCTCTCCTTTACAAAAGAAGCCACCCCCACTCCTCAAGTCTTTTATTTTTTAATTGAATATTCTCATTTACATTTCAAATGTTAACCCAATTTCCTGGTTTCCTATCCATAGCCCCCTCTCCCATCCTTCCTCCCCCTGCTTCTATGAGGGTCCTCACTCACCCACCTCTTCCTGCCTCCCCGCCCTGGCATTCACTTACACTGGGGCATCAAACCTTGGCATGATCAAAGGCTTCTTCCATTGGTGCCCAACAAGGCCATCCTCTGCTACATATGCAGCTGGATCCATGGGTCTGGCCATGTGTAGTCTGTGAATGGTGGTGAAGTCCCTGGGAGCTCTGGTTGGTTGGTATTCTTACAGGGTTGCAAACCCCTCATCTCCTTCAGTCTTTTCTCTAACTCCTCCATTGAAGACCCCGTTCTCAGTTCAATGGTTGCCTGTGAGCATCTGCCTCTGTATTTGTCAGGCTCTGGTAGAGCCTCCCAGGAGACAGCTTTATCAGGCTCCTATCTGCATGCACTTCTTGACAGCAACAATATTGTCTGGGTTTGGTGGCTGTGTGTATATGGGCTGGATCCCCAGGTGGGGCAGTCTCTGGATGGCCATTCCTTCAGTCTCTGCTCCAAACTTTGTCTCCATATCTCCTCCTATAAATATTTTTGTTCCCACTTCTAAGAAGGACTGAAGAATCCACACCTTCTTGAGCTTCATGTGGTCTGTGGATTGTATCTTGGGTAATCCAAGCTTTTGGGCTAATATCCACTTATCAGTGAGTGCATACCGTGTGTGTGTGTGTGTGTGTCTGTGTGTCTGTGTGTCTGTGTGTCTGTGTGTTTTGTGATTGGGTTACCTCACTCGGGATGATATTTTCTAGTTCAATCCATTTGCCTATGAATTTCATGAAGTCATTGTTTTTGATAGCTGAGTAGTACTCCATTGTGTAGATGTACCACGTTTCCTGTATTCATTCCTCTGTTGAGGGTTATCTGGCTTCTTTCCAGCATTTGGCTATTATAGGTAGGCCTGCCTCCCTCCTCCAGTTTTGCCTTGGGCTGAGTGTTCTGCCACCAGGCCTGCAGTGCCTCGAAGGCAGAACAGAATGTGTTTGAAGAAGAGGTCTCTTGTACTTCAAAGTGCTCTCTATCTTCATGTTTTCTCACCAAGAGAAGATTCCAGACTTAGACCAGTCTCTGTGGTGACAAAATAATACTGTGTCTTTGGAGCCCCTGGGGCAGGAAGCTTTCTTTTTACTTAGCTGTTGCTTGGCCTAGTCATGCCAGTGTACCACCTGCTTAATTCACATGCTCCTGTGGGCACTTTTCTGCACCTCTCAGGGTTAGCAGGTCAGCCTAAAGAGAATAGCTATGATTTCCCTTTTATAGGTGCTTAAGGCTATTCTCGGGTCCCAAAAACTGTAGAGTGCCCAACCCCAGAGGTCTCCTAAGACCTTCCCCCACCATGAGCACACAGCTCCTAGGCACTCTGGCTCGTGTGGAGAACCCCTCCCCCAGTATGCCCCTCTCTGGGCACTGGATGAGAGGGCCATGCCGACACAGCAATTAGCATGGCCAGAAGAGGCCTGCACTTAAGCTCAGTGTGGTCACCTAGAGGTGGCAGCTGCCAGACTGCTCTTCCATTTGTTCACAGATGGAGGGGAAGAGTTTGGCTCTTGCAATGAGAAGATGACGTGAGGGAGAAGGAAGTGTTGGGTGTTTTTACCTTGCTTTCTCTCTGTGAGCTGAAGCATATCCTCTTAAATGAGAAGTGACTATGGTGGTGGTAATGAGTTCAGTCCCCAGCACCCACAGCGACTGCATCTGGAAATCTGTGGGAGCAGGAACAGGGACAACTTGGGGTATGTTAGCCAGCCCCAGGCTCAGTGAGATGCCCTGCCAAAAAGAAAGAAAGTGGAGCGTGATTGAGGAGAAATTGGATAACAACCTCTGGCCCCTGCATGTCTGCGCCCACAAACAAAAAGAATAACTCTAACTGCAGGAGCCTTGTAGGGGACAGGTACATAAGTATCAGCAAAGCTCAGATGCTTTTCTGGGCCCTGTAGATTTACTGGGGACTTTATTCAGTGACAATTGTGGAAATTTCCACACCATAAAGTCCATTGCTACAAGAGACACTGGTAGCTTTCTGTTGACAGTTGCAGAAGAGGAATCCTAGAACTGGATGGAGTCATTTCTGAGAGTTGAGGCGGAAGGTAGGAAACTGTGGCACTGCATCCCAAGAGTCATCCCTTCATCTATCCTGTGAGAGAAGGAGGCTATGTTATGTGTGGCCATTGCAATCGCAGGAAACTCGCACAGAAAGAACAGAGGTCTTCTAGGGTTGTGAGGAGCTTCCAATGTGTCTAGCAAGACACACACATGCACTCCCACATTAATGCCTTTTATTTACTAACCTCAAAAAATCATGGGACCATAGCTGGTGGCAGAGCTCATAGAGAAGCAATAAAAGAACCATTGCAGAGGTGAGGATGTTTACCCAGTCTCCTGGAAAGGTGGCTGCTTGCTGTATGCAGAGGGGTGGGTGATGAGGGGTGAGTTGCAAGCCCTCCTCCCCACCCAGTGCTCTCAGTACTCTGGCAGCATACTGTGAGGTTTCATTTGGGCCTTTTACAACTCAGAACTCTGCAGTCTGGATGACATCCAATCATTGTCTGGCACTTGCCCATTTCCTAAGGACCATCTCCAGTTGGTGCCAGCACAGCCAACAGCAATCCCTTAAGCCGTTCCCATGTCTGCCCAAGTTCATTGGCATCTTGGGGGGAATGTCTTAAGTAGACAGAAGACAAAATAAGCCAAAAAAAAAAAAGATAGACAGTAATCGAACAGCGCCCTGAGTCTGGAGCTCACGCTCTGTTTGCCCCTGTGCCATACAGCCCATCTTATTTCTCCTGCAGGCCAACCGTTCTTGTATGACAGCTCTCCCAGGCCACACCACCCTATCCATATCGCAGAGCATTAGGAAACTTGAGTGAAAATAGCTATTGCTCAGACTGAGGGTGCATTTCAGTGATTCTTTCCTTTCTGCCCCCAGTCTATCCCTCTCTGCTTCCTTCTCTAGAGACCCCACTCTCCTAGCCTCATGAAGGATGAAGTGTTCCTTGGAGAGCCAGACCCACCTGTCATAAGCCTTCTCCAAACATGACATAGCTTTCAAGTAGCCCCAGGCCTGGATCCCTCAAGTTCTTACACCGTTACTGCCTCTTTACCCTTTCTAGGCACACTCACTTAGTAGTGAATTCTTTGCCCAGGAACCCAAGAGACTAGAAACTTAAGTAGTGGCTGGATCCACACATATAGAAACACCTTATTTCTGCTGTAACAATACCTGAAGTATGCCCAGGTATCTCAGAATGTGCCCTCCAGGGTGCAGGGACCCCACCACAGTCCTAACATTGAAGCATGCGTGCATCTTACCCTCGGACTCTCACTTCAGAAAACAGAAGCAACAGCTAGCTGAACAAAGGGAGAGCTGGTATGAGCTTGGTTCAGGAGATGGCTGCTCAGGTCAGCTGTCCCCAAATGTCAAAGCAATCAACTGTGTGAACCTCACTATGGACACACTTCCGGAGCTGTGAAAGTCACAGCTGAGAGTGGAGGAGCTTACCCTGAACACCTCAACAAAAGCCCTCAAGAGGCAAAACAAATGAATATTCCTCTCCAATGTAGCCATCCCTGCTCCTCAGGTTAGCCCCCACAAGCGTCATGTCTTACAGGCATTCATTCTCCAGACCGGGAGCCACTTACAAAACTCGCATCCCCTAACCCCCAACACTTGGAACTGAACTTGGAGTCTCCTTGCACTTGAAAGCAGTGCAGTTAGCGGGCCATCTTTCAACACTTGACTATTTTCTCCACTCTCATACCTTCCTGATGAATTAAGTGCTTATGGAAGGAGAAGGCCTGAAAACATTAGCAGCTGACTTTTCTCTGAGGATCTGCTTGCCAGACGTAGCCAATGCAAAAGCACCAGCATCAGGATGACTGCACAGCGCTCCCCCACGGCACTATAGCGCCTGCTTTCCTGAGCTCTGCAGTAGGTAAGTGACCTGGCTTTCCTTGTCTTGCTCTTCGCTGAGCCAGTTCGAACAAGGCCTACTAATTGAATTCAGTTGTCATCTTAAACATCCTTGCTGTCCACAAAGCAAGAATACGTTGAACGCATTTCATCTGTCATCTAAGAACTTGAAATGTCCCTGTTATTACCAGCTGACGTGGGTTCACCTTTATCTCAGAATTTTTTTTTTGATGCAATGTGAACAATGTAATTAAAGCAATCTAGTTACATTATCTGTTTGAATTGGTCCCTTTCCAGGAAGAAAAAGAGGAGGTGGCTGCAGTCACTGCCTTTTTTTGCTGGGCACGTCATCCTCTTCACAAAACACATCTGTGTCTGCTCACCATGAGCATTCGGTATGTCACTGGTGGCTTAACAATTACAAAATATTGTAATTAAATGTCTGAATGCTCCCTTCCCTTCCCCGTTACAAATGATCAGGGAACTTGATTAATTTCTGCTATTTGTTTCCTGGGCCGCACACCTCCGGGGAAAACGAAGGGTGGAATGCTGAAGTCAGAGCCAATTAAACTACTACCCCACTGCAGTGAGACCAGGCCCACCCACTTACAGGGGAGGCTCGAGCAAGCTTGTCAAGATTCTGGGGCTCAGCACTCCTGAGCATGTAGGGCCTACTGTCGGATGTAGAGGGCGTTCCATAGACACTGCAACATGAGAGGAACAGGATTGATAGATCAACCTAGGCACACACCAAGGTGCACCCGGTAGGGGTGCAGTTGCTTAGAAAAACCCTATTTCCTGGCACAGGTTTCTCAATGTGATGATGAAGAAAAGGTAATTGGCTAAGCACAGGTACTAGGAAATAAAATCTCTTAAATAGCAGAAGGGGAGAAACTGCCCGAGAGAATTTGCCTTTGAGCTAAATAAATACAGAAACAAGTCCTTAGCAAGTTACCAAGCCAGAAATGAGCAAATAGCAGGCAGTCATGGAGGCTCCTTATTCTGAAAGGCAGTTTAACAGTTCCCCAGATGCTGTACACAAACCACTGGAAGACCTGCATTTCTAGCCTCCAGAGGGGGATGATGGGTAATCCTGCGCTCCACTTTTCCCCCTGACTTTGCAATTCAATAAACAAACACCCAGCATGACAGCCCAAGCCTACAGTATAATTAGGACCTAGCAAATGAGTTGTCAAAAGACACTGCCTGTGTGTCCCGGGCGGCTTGGTGCCAGTCTGTTTGTTTGTGAGAATTTAAATGGTTCTCCCCTGCTGAACAATGAATCAAACCCCAGATTTGCTACGCAGATGTGGTCTTTACTGCAGAGACTTTTGGTTTCATTTTCTTCCTCACCCTGAAATAGATCTTTGCCATGTAATACAGAAGCCAGGGTCTTTCATCAACTCCAATCTACACAGCAATCAAACACCAGGCTTGTGGTGTCTGAAGCCCTGGTCTTAAGGGGCCTGCTGTCCGCCCTCACTGTTCTCAGACACCCAGGCCCCATCCAGGCTAGGAGTTTATTCCATGACCTCTACTCCTCTTTCTACCTCCTATGGTTCAGCCACAAATGAATCAATCTTTGAGCCCAAATCTTTGTAGATGTTCCCTTGAAGCTCAACAAATAGTATTGTTACATTCTCTGAGTACTAACTAGGTGTTTTCCTCAGGAATTCATCTCATCAGTAGCCAGGAAGAGGGCATTTCTGCATCCTTGCACCTACAAAGGGGTGATTCCATCTCAGGGTGACTGTCTTCCAGATGTTTGCCAGTAGTGTGTTTGCACCAGAAGGAGAGCGCTTCTGTGGGACCCAGAGTTCTTCCAGATACTAGCCAGCTTGGAGGTTTGATGGGACATGCTATCCCATCCTGCCTCAGCTTGGATACAATAACTTACTAGAGTATCTATTGACCATGTGGCCCCCACATAATCGGAGATCTGATGACTAGTCACACATTCTAGCAAGAAGACAGGAGTTCTGGGCAGGAAGGCCTTTAGAGACACTACCAGGTCATACAGGACCCTGGGTCCCTCTTAGCCTTGCTCTGGTTTAGCATCTCCACACTGCAGCATCTTAAACATCTCTACTCACCTACTGCTGGAGAGCCCAGCCCGACCTAACACCTAAATCTCTCTTTAAGCCACACAGTGGTAATGTGTCTCCAACAATGGTGGAAGGGTGAAGAGGGCTGCATGCATGAAAGGAAGGGGTACAAGTATTTAAAAAGAAGCGTAAGTCAGGAGAGGGTCCATGTACCCCCTGAGGAACCGGTACAGATGGGCCCCAGAGCCTGGGTCCTGCCCCTCCTTTGTCCAGGAAGAATCACAGAAACAACTGTGCCAGCTGTGGTGCCGCAGCGCCAGCTTCCACAGTGAGTGATGCTTGACCCAGCCCAGTTCTCCATCTTGATGCTCTGAGGAATTTTCCCATTACAACTTGTGAAGCCCAGTGGGATTTATGGCCAGAGAGGACTGTGTATTTGGGAAATAAGCTGTTTGGTATGCCAGCCCTGCCTCCCCCCACCCATCACCCAGCAACCAATGCCAGGTTTACTCTTAAAACCCCTGAGCTTGCCTGAAATGTACCTTGCTCCAGACTAGGAGATAAAATGGGATTTAGAGGCAATGCATTTTCCAGCCGGCCCTTATCTAGATTGACTGCTCCATTTTTACAGCTGAGAGCGAATGCAAAAGATAATTACCATCATGTGTTACCTGAGATTACAGGGTTGTGTTCCAACTAATGACACCGGAAGAACCAAGCACTGGTTAATATTTAATCAGCCTCTTGCCTTAACAATTGGATAAATGAGGTGTGTAATTACACAATTATAAAAGACATTTCGGATAGGAATGGTACTGTTACTAATACTGAAGGCAAAAGTTGATGGAAATGCAACACTGGGTCATTTCACAGATACACCACAGCGAGGGCTCGCCTTCATGAAGTTTTAAGTTTTGATTCCAGCATAAACTTCTCTCTTCCTTCTGGACCATTCAGCATGGACTCTCTTGACCAGATATCTCTTTGGCTTTCTGGATTTCTCTAGAGTTCTTAAATGAGACAAGCTCCGGAGTTTTTTTAATTGCTTACATTCAAAGGATGACTCCTAGCTAGCAGCACTCTGCACTGAAAGATGTTCAGTGGCTTGATTTATTTTATTATTGTTAGTATTGCTTTCTCTGTTGCCATTGGAGAGAGATGGCAGCCATTACCCAAGGCTTGTATCAGTATTTGTCAGCACTCACCCACCCTCACCCTCATGAAGGGCTCTGACAGAGCCTCTGCTTATGTTCCTGGGTGCCATCTGCCTTCCAAGGGAGCAGGGTTCATGGCCCCTTGTACAGAATGTTCTTCGCCTTAACCCTGTGTTCTCCCATGGGTACCTGAAGCTTCTTGGGAAGAATGGATGTACATTCCTGTCCCCAGCTATGGAGAACTGAGCTTGGGTTCTGTGAAGGAGGACAGTCAGCTAGTGTCCTCCATGGCTCTACTTGGAGGACACGGACTGTCAAGAGCACGTTTATTTATGTGTGTATGTGGAAGTGGGTCTGTGTGTGTCCATCTGTGTACATGCCGGTGGAAGCCAGAAGTCGACACGAAGAAGTCATTCTCCATGGTTGTCCACAGTATTTTTTGAGGCAGGGCCTCTCAATCTGTATCTTGCTATTGAGGATAGGTTAACTGGATAGCAAACCCACATGATTTGCCTTCTGTCCAACACCTCAAATACCAGGGTTATAGTCACATGCCATCATGCCCAGCAGTCAAGTGTGTACTGGGATCCAAATTCAGGTCCTCATGCTTACATAGCAAGCGTTTCACCCACTGAGACCTCTCACAGCACATATAAAGCACTTGGCTGTTTTCAAACTCCAACAAGTGATGTCATCAGCGAGGATCATGGCAGCTCTATGACAGCATCCAAGTGACATGTGGGAATTTAGGCAGGCTCGCCCTGCCTCAATGACAGATTGACTGAGAAACTTGCAGAACAGCACCAAGGCCTTTGTAATGTATCCCTGCTGTCGCTAGTCTCAGCCCGTTCTTCCTCACTGGGCCTGAAGGGCAGTTCTCACCTAAGCAAGTCATATTAATCTGAAGCTGAGGCACTTGGAATGGATCATTTCTCCACCAAAACCCCCAGCAACAATCTGGGTTTGGCTAGGCAGTTGAAAGTGGCCTGTCAGTGCTTTTCTGTGGCTGTGAAGGGAATCACCAACTCTGGCCAGTGACCTTCACAGCCAGCAGGCATCCTCTCCACTCTTGGTGGATAGTTCACTGTCAGAGTGCAAGAGGGTAGTCTTGGCAGAGACACAGAGTATCACAGCAGCTGCAGATACTGCCTGACTTTAAGCACTGAATGGCTCCCTGGGCTCAGAGCTGCTCCCTGTTCCCACTTTCCACCCAATGCTGCTTCTGAGAATGCCAGTAAGTGCTACCCAGCACCTGACCTACCTCAAGTAGATTCAGTTACTCCTCTGGGAAGTGCTAAAAGATCAGAGCAAGCCAAACACAGCAGGGTCAAACTCAGGACAGTGATGGATGATAGAAGGGCATTTAGTATCAGCACTCAAAAGGACTAGGCAGGTAGACATCTGTAAGCTTGAAGTCCCGCTACTCTACAGAGAGACTTCAGGGATACATAGTGAGACCTTGTCAAAAAAGAAGAAAGGAAGAAGGAAAAGAGGGAGGAAAGAAGGAGAAGGGGAAAAAGGGAGTGGGGGAGGGAAGGAAATTCTGGGCTACTGGTATATAGCTCAGCTCAGGACCTGCCTAGCATGTGAGGCTCTTGGTAGTGGGAAAGTTCTAGGTCACTGGTGCACTAGTGTGCTTTCAAAGGGCATTGTGGGATTTCAGCTTCATCTTGTTAGCTTCATTTTAGCCATGAAGGGATGGCTTGCTGTGGTCCCCACTTGCCACCATGATATGCTGCTCACCACTGGCCCCAAAGACCATTAATCTTCTCAAGCATGGACTTTCGATAGCTCCACAGCTGTGAGTCTAAATAAACCTTTATAAGTTGATTTTTCTCTCCTACATTGTTACAGTACCAGGAAGTTGAGTTCTGCAGTGTAAGATCCTCACATCAGCTGGAGTCCAGTTCACCTACCTCACCTTACCTTGGGGTAAACACACTGAGGAATGGCTTCTCCCAAAAAATACTACATTGTCGTCCTGCTCCTGAGTAAACCCGAACTAGAAACACTCAGAGGGGTCGCTGCCTGCTTGATCTTCTACCACGGACTGAAGGAGACTCTTGGTTCACTCTTGCTGCTTACCATGGGCATCACTGTCCCTGTTCTCTGGGAGAAACTGGGTGAGAGATCCCTTCAGAGAGACAGGTGCCAACAAAATACGAGCAGAACTTCCTACATGGGCCACAGTAAATTAGATCCAGGCTTTTTGCTTCTAAACCATGGAAGTTTCAAAGACAAGACTAACCAGTATGAGCATTCCCTCTGAAAGGTCCCAGGACTTGACTAATGCTTTAACAGCTGCGTGTGGGAGGTGGGTAGGGGGGGAATGCATTGTTAGTCACATGTGCTATTCAGTTGGGCATTTATAGCCTGTTGGAGCTGGTTTTGAAAATATTACCCTGCAATATATTTAGAGAGGCAGATCCCTGAATCAAAAGGCTGACCCCAAACTGCTTGCAGTTGGGTGTGGTTCTCTCCTGACTAGGAGGCGAAGGCCTGGCTGAGGCCCGAGAAACATGGGCTAAATTGGCAAGAACAGACCATTACTAAACCCATCTCATTTTAGGAACAGCAGAATGTGGAGAGAGCCCAAGCAGGCTTTAAAGCAGAATTCTCTCTACATGACTCAGGGGTTGAGTTTCTCCTGCTAGCTTTCAATTTGTTTTTATAGACGGGAAGGTGGGCGGCCACCAAACTAATCTCAGAACGAGGTGAGCACAAGTCCACATCACATGAGCATGACGTTTGTGGGGGTGCCCAACATGGGGAAAAACTGCTTTCTAGTGGCCTTGATCCATCGTGTCTGTGGACACAGTGTGGGGAGGCCATGGTATGTAAAAATAGAGCCAGTTGGTTAGGAGTGGGTTATAGAAGACTAGGTGTCTCCTTAGGACCCTCAGTTGCTGGGAAGTATGAATTCCACTGCTCCACAGAACTCTTCCTGTTCAATTTAAGGAGGAAAACTAGAAGCTGTGTGAATGATCCAACCAGGCCACAACTGGCCAGCAGATTTAGCAGCCTCATGACTACACGATTACGTGCTCTGAAATGGCAGTGTGCTGTGTTCATAACAAGCATGTTATCAAATGCAGAATATATGCAGCCCTGGAAGAGGGAATGTGGAAACTGGATCAGGTTCTGCTGTGAAAGCATCAGTTGCCCACTAACCAGCTATTTTAGAGCTAGTGTTTTGTTTTGTTTTGTTTTGTTTTGTTTTCTTTCCTCAAGAATGAGGAATTAATTTTTCCTGAGTTCACGGAGCCAGAACCTGTCGTTTCAAATACCAATGAAGATCAGTTCCTTCCAGCCTCTCGACAGCAAGGCCATTTTCTAGAGATCCACAAGCTAGTTGGCTGTCAGGCCAGGCAGAGCTGGGATCCACTGGGAGTCTCTGGGATTCCAAGATGGACACCATCTTGTGCCAGGGAGCTGGAGGAGAGAGAATCCAATGAGCCAGGAGGGGTCCAGGGCTGAGCAGAGCCCTGGGTGGCAGATATGATTTTATCCAAGCCAAGCTTAAGGGCTCATCACTGAAGTCCCCAACACACACACACACACACACACACACACACACACACGGGGTGGGGTGGGGGTTGGGGGGAGAGAGAGAGAGAGAGAGAGAGAGAGAGAGAGAGAGAGAGCGCCAACCAGCTGCAGGCTAGCAGGGAAAAGGAGACCAGAGCCAGGCTAAGAGTCCTGTAAGAGACAGGACTCAGGTTCCCTGTGGGTGAGCACAGAGAAGGGGAGCATTGGGGATTCACCCCTGCAGCAGGCTCAGGAGAGCTGGCTTTCTGGAGGTTCCCAGGATTGAGTCCATTCAATCCTTATACCATGCGAGTCCCACAGAGACCACCTTTATCTGCTAAGCCACCTCTCCACCCAGTCCTGGAGAGAAGTTTCTTCCAGGAACAGACAGGTACTCAAAGCAGCAGAACAATGAGCAGTATAGCCCTGTGGCAGCTTCCTTCCCTCCAGTGGAGTTGGCAGATGGCAAGGAAGCCGAGATTCAGGAGACCTAAGCTTTCACCCAAGTACCCTGCATCTGAGTTCTAATATCAGAAGTCTGCCCAGGACTATTGCCACCATCAGCCAATCAGGCACAGAATAAGCGCTTGTCACAAGCCACCTTGTGAGTTGGGTATTGACAGAGAATGACATGGCTCTGCCCTGGGGGCGTAGAGTGCAGCTGGGAGGCCCCAAAGATGGTGAAGCATGTGTGCCCTATTTTCTCATCTACCCATCTGAGGATGGCGAATTCCCAGTTTCTCCCTTCCCTGAACTCCTACGGGAAAGCGCCCCCTTCCTGGGTGCTCCTGGCTTCCCAGGGTTTGCAAAGACCCCAATGAGAGGTGACAAAAGTCCACGTGTCTCAGCTCAGACTTCCACACCTGACATCATTTCCTGCTTCATGCAGCAGTGCTCAGTGATGACGCCATACAGGAGCACCTGCCTAAAGAGGGTAGGACCCCAGGGGTACTGTGGAGTGGAGATCCGTGAAGGTCCTTAGTGGGAGAGTTTTAGAAAGAAGTATTAGTGGGAAGGAGAGACAGTGCCATGGGTAGAGGTGTCATCTACACGGCGGACATTGAAGGCCTCAGAATAGAAGATGGTGGTTTGAATGTGCTTAGCCATTGGTGAAGGTGCAGCCTTGGTTGGAGTTGATGGCCCAGGACTGAGGGGGTCATGCAAAGAAGTTGAGGCTTGGTACCAAGGGAGCCTGTGAGAGCTATTAGTGAAGCCTAGCTGTAGTGAAAGACCAGCGACTGAAGATGCCAGTACCTTAGGATGATCACAAAGAACAGTGGGAGCACTGGAGTGGAGGCAGCCAGAGCCTAGAGTGCTACTAGGGCAGAGCCGCAACCCAAGCTTTGGAGGACCCCAGAAGATCACATGTGGAGCCCAGACATTGGAACAAGAAGCTGTGAAGTAGAAGTAGAAGCTGCCTTGGGCTTTGGGATACCTGCTGAAGAAAGCTGCTTACATGAGTGACAGCAGCCAAAGAGACTGAGTTAAAGGAGTCGGACCTTTGACATCCGACATGGAGATGCTGAGTTTGGACTCTACCCAGCTGGGTTTTGGTCTTACTTGGGTCCACTACTTCCTCATCGTGAAGTTTTGTAAAGTATTTCCTGTTATGTCGGAGGTATGTGATCTGCTCTTTTCTTTAATTTCGTTTTATAGGGGATTAAGTTAAGTGATTGCATGAATCTTAGAAAAGACTGAACTTTGGACTTTTAGCATTGTTGAGACTGTTTATAGACTACGGGGACTTTTGAAGTTGAACTAAATGTAGTTTGCACTATGCTGTGGCCTGGCATGGCTCCCATAGACTCATATGTTTGAACAAGCCTATGGAGGCCAGGGAGGGAATGGAGTGTGGTGGTTTGAATATGCGTGACCCAGGGAGTGGCGCTGTTAAGACTTGTGGCCTTGTTAGAGTAGATGTGGCCTTGTTGGAGGAAGTGTGTCACTATGAGGGTGGGCTTTTGAAACCCTCCTCATGGCCATGTGGGAAACAGTCTGCTCCTGGCTTTCTTTGGATGAAGATAAAGAATTCTCACCTCCTCTTGGCTCCTCCAATAATGCCTGCCTGGATGCTGCATTTCCTGCCTTGATGATAATGGACTGAACCTCTGAACCTGTAAGCCAGCCCCAATTTAACATTGTCCTTTATAAGACTTGCGTTGCTCATGGTGTCTGTTCACAACAGTAAAACCCAAACTAAGACAGTAATTAGAGTGAAATCTGGTGAAATTTGGAAGTGAGGAAGCAACCCCACCGCCACCTGCAGAACTCCTTAGGAGGCCCCATCCCAGCAAAGGTACAGGCACTCTGCAATGGGCCTGCCTGCCTGGCCCAAGTCTGTGTGGAATCAGCATAAACATCAGTAGCAGGGCAGATGGAAACGTTTGGGACTGAGCCTCATGGTGACAGGCAGAGCAGATGAGTGTGAGAAGGGCCCAGCAGCAGCCCTGAGGGTGACCGGATACCACTGAGTCTCAGCAGCTTCCCACCAGCCCACAGCACCTTCCCGGAGCACCCCCATCTGATCCTCTTTCTCGTCTCTAATCCCAGGAACAAAGATCTGGAGGATGGACGTCTTATCTCCCACTTCCACTCCCTTCCAGTTCCTCCCCTCCTAGGAGGAGCCCTTAGATTCTCACCTCATTCTAGAGGAGGTGTATGGGAATCCATACGCCTAATGTTTTGATTCTGAACATAGGATCAGAATAGCTAGAGGCCCTGTACCTTAACCCTGGGAAGCGAGACCAATGGCTAAATCCCATCTCTGAAACTTAATGACTCTGACTTTGAGCATCATCTAACATATCTGTGCCTCACTCTCTTTATCTATAAAATGAGCATAAAAAGCAGATTTTAGTCCCAGGGCTCAGTGAGTTAATAAGCCCTGAGTCCTTGTAACAGAGCCTGACATATCACAAGACCTCACTAACTTCCAGGGCCCATTATTATTCCTTAGAGAAGAGTGATGAACGGAGAGACCTCTTGCTTGCACCAGGCTGGGAGCCACTGCCAGGAAATAGAAAGTGATATATTATTTAAGCCTGGCTACTTTCCTATGCAGATTTCCATGTTGCATTCACCTGCAGGGTGAAACAGGGTCCTATTTTGAGCTAAAGAAGAAGCTGTCACCTGCATTTGGTTTAAAACTGTCTTTGAGAGCTGTGAGAATTCAGATAATCCCATCTATTGAATTAAGTCCAATTCTTGAAATGCAAAGGGACAGGAAGAAGATGGGCAAGCAGGTGTCTGCACACACTCTAGTCTTTTGCCCTCACACCCAGACCTTCTTACTTGTCCTTGGATCTGTCACTGCATGAGGACAGCCAAGCACACATGCCTTGCTCCCTCCTGTGCCCAGAGGCAGCGGATCAGGAAGTCAGCAGTTTTGGAGTCTGCCTCCACCCTCCTGCATCTACAGACAGACTTACCCACCAATTTGGCCCTAACCTGAGGATGGTAGGAAGCTAGATCTGTCAGGTAACAACTTCCTCTCCCTGCATGGCCTCCACCAGACCCAAGACATCCTGGAAAGCCGGATGGGAGATTTCAGTTCACAGTCTTCTTTAAAAATAAACAAAATAAAAACAAAAAAGCAAGCCACCTCAAGGAGCAGTCCCCACAAAGTAATATTTACTCCATGCTGGTGGCTTTGACTGCGAAATGCCAAAGGCTCTGAGAACACCTCATTGGGAACTCAGTAGACTGATGCTTGAGAAGCTTGACTGGAAAGGCCGGCTAGGCCTTGCCCTGGAGACAGCTTCTACTGGGGCCTTTCCTGCAAACCTCCTTCTCCCAGAAACACAAGACTGGCACTGCCCCTCCCTGGTCCACTTCCTGGAAGCTCATCACTTCCTCCAAGGGAGTGCATCCTCCTGCTCAGCCCCTCACACTCATAAACAGCTCTCTATGAGCCCCAGGGACAGAACCCCAGCCCCATGTGCACAGGACAGTGAGGAAAATTCTTCAGTACCTGGCCGTAAGGGTGGCTTTATAGACCAGCCTACCTGATACAGAGTCTAAGCCAACAGCTTTCTGGAATTTTCATTCTAGAGATCTGGGAGACGGCATTTTAGAGAACCAGCCCATATCTAAGGAATGCTATTTTCCCAAGTTTAATTGGCTCAATTGGTTTCTCCCAGACTACGGCATGGTCAGCTCATCAAGGTCCCAGAAATTGGGTACCATGAAGTTAAAGCATTCTTTGAAAAGTCCTACAAGTTCTGTGTGACCTTGGGAAGTCTGGGAAACATTGTCAACTCTCATTGTCTTGTGGGGAGGTAGAGCCCCTAAATAGCAAACTCAAAATATTCTAGGGGTCTGGGGATGTAGTTCAGGGGTAAAGCGCTTCTCTGGCACATACAAGACCCCAATCCCCTCCTCAGCACCGAAGATAATAATAGTAACAGTAAAGAAGAGGAAGAGAAGGAGGAGGAAGAGGAGGAAGACAAAGAGGAGGGAGAGGAAGATGAGGAAAAGTAGGAGGAGAAAAAGATCTTGCAGAATAAGCAGAGCTTTTGAGCACAGCAATCCCCTAATATGTTTGGCCACAGAATTCCTTCTTCAAAAATACTGGACTCAGGTCCTTCCCATCCAATGCCTCACTACTCTTTCTGCCCTGGTGTGTGATGATCTCTCATCCAACATCTGAGGCAAATGGTGGTGACAATGTTGTGATTGTCATCTTGTAAGCCCCTCACCACCCAAACTAAAACACAGGAGAAGAAAAATGCGTTTCTGGCTTCAAATGGAAGTAAACAGCTAATGTTGATGAATTCCAGAAGCAAGTGCCCTTTTCTCCTCAGAGGGAGGAGGAGGGGGGAGGAGAGGGGGAGGAGGGAGGGGGAGAGGTTGAAAAGGGGAGAGGGAGAGGGGAGAAGAGGAGGAACAGGATGGAGCAGGGGCTATGTAAATATAATTATTCTGAGTAGAGTTCCTTTGACGACTTTCCATGATGTAGCAGAGAGGTCAACCCGAGGGCAGCTGTCCAAATATGGTTGTTAGTTCTCTTGAGTCAGCAGAGTACATGAAGGAATTTCTCTTTGGGGGACAGAAATTTCTTGCCACAAGTAAATCTCTACATTTTATTTAGGGCTGCGGTTTTCTCAGAACAGAAGGAAAAACTATCCTTTCTTCAAGGGAAATCCTGTCAAACCCTTTCTCATAGCTCCAAGGCCTGCCCAAGGCATCTTTGGGCAAGCCAGGCAGTCTTTCTGAGCACTGTGGCCCAGGGCCAACTCCTCAGTGTGCTGCAGCCCTGGGCTGTGGAGGGGCTGGCCCTCTGAGTCCAGCTTGCACTTGCGGCCCAACCCCGAGGATCTGTAAGCTGGTCAGCATCAAAGAGGCAGGTCTGGGAGCCTGAGCTTGCTGAGTCTGCTTTCCTCTCTTGGCTCATCCGAAATCCCTGGAGGAGACATTTTGAAAATCATCCTGGACCTTTCGGCTCACCCACGACTGTGAGCAGAGCCAGGTGGCCAGTGATACCCTGGGCATGGGCTCTCCTGTAATATCCAGTTCCTGCCTGGCTCTAACAGACCAACAGCAGCAGGAACAAGGAATGCTAGGAAGGAGGAAGGTAGCAGGGGTGCCATGTGCTTGAAGCAGACACATTGCAATGCAGGGCTTGTGCCTCAATACTTCTTGCTCCCCACTGAGTTACCTCAAATGGGCCAGCTAAACCTGTTTCCCCTTGTGTCCCAAGGTAATGGTGATGGGTGACAATGGGTAGAAACTCACTCATCGCCAAGTTAGGAAAAGTGCTGAGGATCTTGTGGGTCACTGGTAGGTGGTACATTTCAGTCAGAAGTAGTCCTGTCTCCTCGGGGGCTCCATCCTGTTGATGGGACACAAGAAAACCTGTGCTTATCAGGCATACATCATGGAGAAGCTGTAGGCTTCCTTTACTGTCCCAGCATAAGTGATTCAGTTCAGTTTAGGGGGGCATGAAATGGAAGGCCCCAAGTTCCAGTTCCAGCAGCAGGGGAATCCAGTAGTCCCATCCATCCCTTTTGGGAAATAAAGAACTTCATTAACCGGGGCATTATCTAGATCCAAGGTCAACAAACTGTTTCTGCTGAGCTCTTCTACTCAGCTTGTAGACCATAGCCAAGGTCCACATGGCATTTACCCCATTTCTGTTGTGCAGAGTGGGATGTTCACAGAAAACCCCGGGGTTACTCATGGTGGGAGTAGACGTCTGCCCAAGGCCTAGTCTGGACTTACATCAGAGTGACATGTGTGTCAACACCTAACTCTGGCACTAGAACCAGACAGTGAGAACACACAGGAATCCTCCTGCCCTGGTGACAGTAAACAGCACAGCATAGCATCCTTCTGTCCAACAAGGGCATGGCATAGAGTGGGAAGCTTTTTCTCAATGGTGCTCTGACCTTCTGCAGCCTTCCTGGATGTTTGGCAGCATGAACTGTTTGATCTCAGACCATCCATTTACTCTTATAAAGCAGAGAGGACGATAGGAAAGGTTGAAAAGCAGATCGTGGGAACTAGGTCAGCAGAGACTCTAGTCCCTCAGGGAAGCTCACAGCTCGAGACTAACTCACTGACTCCTGACCACAGCCAGGACTTGAGTTGGAGGCAGAGTGCAAATCAAAACTGAATGGAGCAGGTGAGGAGGAGGAGGAAGGTGAGCCTAGGGAAGTAGGTCGGTGATGAGTGAGTGCCTGGCACACAGATGTCAAGGTGGTACATCCTTGAAAGTGACAAGGTCTCTCTCAGCCCACGTGGCTTGACCCAAAGGTATTGGATAATCAGTGGTCACCAAAAGTCAACCTGAGACATTAGCTCTCAAGTTCATTGTCTTACATCAATGATAGTGAAGGATGTGGATACCAGAGTAGGCAAAGCAAAAGCAGGCATTAAGCAAAGAGCAGGCAGGGACTAGAAAGATGTTCTTCCAGAGGACCTGAGTTCAATTCCCCGCAACCACATGGTGTCTCAGAACCATCTGTAATGGGATCTGATTCCCTCTTCTGGTGTGTCTGAAGACAGCAACAATGTATTCACATACATAAATAAATTTTTAAAAAATAAAAGAGCAGGCATGACTGAGACTCATGTGTAGGAGGGAATCTTAATGGGTGCCATCATATCGGGGTGCTGTTGGGTTTTGGTTTTGTTTTAAACAACTTATGGCAGAAATTACTCAAAGACTGAGATAATTTTTATTAAAATTGGCTGTCTCTGCATGTAGTATAGACCAAGCCAATGGGGAGCTTCATACCCAGTGCATGCTCCCTCAGTTAGGAAAGAGGTCACCTGTTATAGCTACCCCTATTTACCCCTTTATGGCTTTGTCTTGGATTATCAACTCTTGACCTTGGCCAGTTAGCACTTGACGTTGGCAGGGACACAGGGACCCAACCTTGGTTGGCTATGTTAGCCATCAATCAACTGTATTCTATTTGTTTTCATCTTTCCAGGTCTAGCTTGTGGTTCACCACAGACCCTCCTCCTTACTGTTGCCAAGTAGCTGACACCCAAGCCTGCCTCCAAGCCGTAGCTGCTGTTTTCTCAATTACCCCAGATCTAGCTCCTTGTCTATGGGGCCATCTGTGGTGGCCCAATTCTGGAAACATGTGAAGCCCTTTTATAACTGTCTTTATTCAAGGTTAACTCTGTTGCAATAGATGTAAGGATACATGAAAGGGTAGGGATTCCTTGCTTGTACCTCAGCACAGTTGGGGGTGTTTGGGGTCGGGGTTGCTGGACCAAACCAAAGACTGTGGTGCCTGGTTTAGCTATCTCATAGGCAGCTGAAAGGCCTTGCATACACCTCCTCAGGGTTCACATCCTTAGTGTTCCTCACAGTCCTTTCACCACAGCCCCACTGGGGTATGAGCTGAATGTTCTTTTGGATCAGAGAAGTTCTTGTTGAAACTGACTGGTCTCATCACAGTTCTCTACAGAATACTAGGTGTTTGCATGGCAGCATACCTCCTCACCTCTGTGAACATCACTGGGATTCTGGTTCTTTGATCTTGATGCCAGCATATGTAAAAAGGAGGAAATCAATCATTAAGATTTGCCTTGCTAAATGAGGAAATGGGACCAGTGAGATGGTTCAGACGGTAAAGGTGCTTGCCACTAAGTGTGACAACCTGAGTTTGCTCCATGGGACCCACCTGGTGGAAGAATTGAGTCCTGCACACAGACACACAAAAACACACAATAAGTAAATAAAATGTAGTAAGAAATGTAAAAACAAAACAACAAAACCCAAGAACCCTCTGGGGAGCTGAACAGCCATTGTACCCCAGCCTCCTAGATACTTAGTAGAGTGTTCTCTTCCCAGTGCATCTCTGTGAGCAACTTCGCACCCAGGACAGACATCTGCACCTTGACACAGTAGACACACTTCACAGCATGAGCGAGAGTCAGGAAAAGAATGAGAGCAAAAGACTATGGCTGTTTGTCCTGCGGGCCGTGAGTCCAGAGGCTAGCAGATGAAGGAAGGAACCCAGAGGCAACAGAAGCTTCCAGGCTCCACGGAGTGCACTGCCTTCAGGGCAAGATTAGATGTAGTTGACAGGTAAGCAACGGGAAGGAAGGCCTGAGGTTACGAAATGAGCATTGTTCTGAGGTTAGCTTGAGGTCAGCCTGTTAGCCAGTTTCCTTATCTGTAAAATGGATATAATGACATTTGTCTACTAACCGTATGACAATAAAGTGAGCATGCTTTTGGTCTATCCACATCAGTACTACCATGTAATGGTAAGTGGCCTTCTATATGCCATGTGCCATAAGCCCAGAAATGTAGCCTACAAATGCTGATGCAGCAGACTCTTGTCTGTCCTATTATACTAGTATGATAAATGTATAAAGTCTATCTAGCCATTTTTTTCTTTTTTTCTATCTAGTCTTTAATGGTAGTAAATGTGTGTATATGATACCTCTTTTATCATCTTGGTGGTGATGGTTTGGAACAGGGTTTTGCTATGTAGCCCACACTGGCCATGAACTCAGTCCTGCAGGTGCTAGCATGATGGGTGTGCTCCACTGTGCCTGGTTTCCCATCATCTGAGAGTGCTCAGTTCTAACACAATTGCTGGTACGTCAGGCTGCACTGGCAGAGGTCTCATGTACCTAGTGTTTTGGAACTGTTTCCAAGTCAGTGTACTCCTTTCTGGAAGAAGGAGACAGTTTCAAAAGTTAAGGAAACTTTCAAGGCTTAGGAAGTTCATGAAACTTATAGAAAATTGCAGGACTCACCAGGACCCTCCCCAAAGTTGTCTAGACGGTCACTAGGATGGAAGAGATTTTTTTTTTTTTAGTGGAACTTTCTGCAACACGAAGGGGGAATACTGGGAATGCCTTTTGTGATTTGTCGCTCATAGGGTGAGCTTTTCAATGAGGTGGTAGTCTCTGAGACACCCATGCTTCTGTTAGGAAAGCTTTCCCCCAGTAAAGCAAGCTGGTCTCAGGTGCTACTATGTGGTTGGTTTCATCAGTGACCTGTCTTGGGTGAACAGACAAAAACCATAGCAGTGTTTGTTCACACTTCCCCAGGAAACATCCCACAGCAGGCATTTGCCTCATCTCTTCCTTGCATGGAGAGGTCAAGTGAAATGGGGGACCTGGGACATCCAGGTTGATGAAATAACTCTAGGATGTTCCTGTTGTGAAACCATCAGACAGAACATAACCCTTTTGCTTTCCCTGTGTCCACATGGCATCTTTCAAAGTCAGCTGTTTGTCCCACACTTGGTGTTTTGATGGCAGCAGGCTACTGATGTTACAGAGATGTGTGCAGTGAAAGGCAGGCAACATTGGATTTGTTGAGAACCTCCTGAGGGAGGGAGCATCATGTGATGGGCATTGCTTCCCCTGATGTGTAAGTAGTTAGAAGTCAAACGCAGGCCTATTCAAGAAGCCAAAGCTTTTCTGTGATATCAGCTTCTTGGGGCACTGTAATCTGTTCACTTAACAAGTGTCGTGGGGACCAAATCAGACTAAGTCGGGAGGCACTCCATATCCTGCCAGGGTTCCTGTCCCACATTTCAGCTTTATTCCACACAGCATAGTTCATACACAATTATCTCCACGCAAGGAGAGTTCTCAGAAATAAGTTCTGACCGTGTAGCTCATCTGACTTAGTCAGAGTCCTCTTGCTGGGTTCTGTCTCTCTCAGTTGGTAGTAATACTACTGAGGGACAGCAGGGGCCTGGGGACTGGTCAGCACTCCCTAGCAGCAAGCTTGGAAAACACCACACAGGCACTGAATGCTGGCCACGGTTCACATTCCTCAATTTCCTGAGAAACTTGTTCTCAAAGCCCAGACTAAGAAGAAGAAGAGAAGAAAGCAGAACCCCTGAAGATGTGAAATGAGACTAGCAGGACACAGTCGAGCCAGGGCACAGCTGTGCTGACTGGAGGTAACTCTTGCCACACAGAGGACCTAATCTGAGTGAGTCCCACAAGCCACCTGATGCCTCCTGCAGGCTTCCTGTCCAATGGAGCAGAGCAACTTTGCCACAGGCATGCTGCTCTGATTGTCCTGGCTGAGGACATGGAAACCTTGAAGGGCCCCCAGCTTGTCCTGGCCCTTAGGCTGCGATTATCCTCAGTCTGACTGCACATCACTGCAAGCCTCCTGGGCATGTCCCATTTTCTCCAGAGGAGAAGACTGCCCCAGAAGACTGCCCTACCTCTCTCACCTCAAGCCTACATGCTTTTGTCATCTCATTGTCTCTTCTCTACTCTTCTGCTGCTGTGCACATGCAAGGCCCCTGAGTCTGGACCGTGGCTTGTGTCTATATACTGACAGCAGCGATTGAGTCTAATTTCTCATCTGTCAGGACATCCACATACAGCCCAGGGGCTACGGTTGGGAGTGGCTCAACTACCAAGTTGCCACTCTAACATCAAGGGATCAGGGTAAGCATTATGTTATCTTCTGTTGCTGACATTGTCTCATGATCAATACCAGATGCCCACAAGCCAAGAACTGGTATGAATCACATTATTGACTTTGAATGAGGGTTAAAGACAGCTGGCCACTCTACCTGGTGATTTTTGTAGTTCTCATGACAAGCTCTGAGGGCCAGTCAGGGAGTCCATGGTCCTGTAACTCCAGCCCCATTGTCCTCCTCCTTGGGACACTGGCCAGACTTCACTCACTGCCATTGTCCTTGCACCATTCCTCCTGACAACACATAGTCTTAATGCTTATTCAGAGACATGATTGCCAGCATCGTGTTAGATGTGCAATCTTTTATCTTTAAATTGACTTGAATTTTACTTAGATGAACTGGGAGCTAAGGAAATGTGAGCTAAGTGGGGAAAAATCACCCATTTATCAGATCATAGAAAGGGCAAGATTGGGGCTGCATGAGCCTGAGAACCCAAGTTTGGATCCCAGCACCCATGTAAATGCTCAATATGTGTGTTAGCTTGCAGAAATCCCAACACACTGGGAGGCAGACAGGAGATCGTGAGGCAAACTGGATAGCTAGATTATCTGACTTAGTGACCTATGGGTTCAAGTGAGAGCCCCTGCCTCGGTACAATCAAGGAAGACACCTTATGTCAACTGCTGGCCTCCACGTTCATATGCACATATGCACCCACATGCATACGCATACATACATACATACATACACACATGTGCACGTACCACAAAGATGCAGGGGAGTAAGTTCTAGTGCTCTGTGACACAGCTCAGTTCCTGCACTCCATGTGTCATAGACATGACTTGTCATGTTAAATCTCATGCTAAGTGTTCTTCTTGCAAAGACCTTTAAAATCCTGAACAATATACAAAGACTCAGGAAAGCACACAGGTCATAGGGCTAGAGTTAATTATACTGAGTTGTTATTAGAAACTTAACACATGTGCACATACCGGAGCCATGTGAGGTGACTGCTCGGGCCACAGGCATGGTAGTAGAAATGATTTCATTGACCGTATATGTAGTTAAATATCATGTGCACTTGAAGAATACACCAGAGAATTTAAGGGAGACAAAGAAAGGCACAGGCGTCTATGGGACATGGTGGGTGTTTATTGCCTTGACTACGGGGATGTTTCCAGGTGTACATAGGTCCCAGTTTGTCAAATGGCACACAAAACATTATGTACTTTGTGTGTGTGTGTGTGTGTGTGTGTGTGTGTGTGTGTGTGTGTGTATTTCAATAAAGCTTTACATTTCAAAAGCAGTGATGGAGCTGCAACACCAGTATGAGCTTTGCATGCAGGAGGGCCTCAGGTCCATCATTAGCACTGAAAAGATAAATGCAAGCCTGACAAAACTGAGCTGTTGGAACTCCTGTGGCCCCTCACGGCCTCGCTCTGTCACAATACCATCTCATCTGACAAAATTTACTTGTGCAGCCTCCACTCTGTTGGTCACAAGATGGTAAGCCAATGAGGAAGGAATGTTAGGGACACACGAGCATGACATGGAGCCCTGATGTCACCCATGGACTGGAAGAGAACTGGGGATAAGATACCTTCTCACCAGGGACTCAGGATCCCCAAGGGATTTACAAAGATAGAAACCCAGTCTGTCCTGGAATCTTGGCTCCGCCTCTTTTCCAAAATCACAGTAGTATAGTTTCCACCCTCACATTCTAGCACATCCTGGTTTGCAGTTCTACCCCCTTGCAGCTGTAATGGCTCCCTCCACCCCTGAACATTGGTTTCTAGCCCTGATGGTCAGAGTCTGGAGGGCACCTACAGAGATTTCCGGGTTTTTTTTTTCACTAAAACAAAAAATTGGACCAGGAATAAACTGCTCACGACAGAACTAGAAACAGTTCATTAGGAACAGAGCACACTTAGGGGACGACCGCATGCAGAGTTCTTAGTCAGGAGGACAGTGAATCCCAGAATTGTCTGATTGACTGGAGAATCCTGCCGAGCTTCGAGGCACTGCAAGAGGCTCCTCTTGGTTCTCTCCCAGCTTCTAGTCACTCTGTTCTCAGCAACCTGCCCAAGTCTGGGACTAGGCAGGCCCTGTAGGTAGAGAGCAGGCAGGATGTAGTCTCCAGGACTTTTGGAACCAATTGTATAAACTGGAGTGTGGAGACTTGGGGAATGCCCAGCTCCAGCTGGCCTGACTTCGAGTCACAGAACGCCAACAAAGCAATCCTTTGACACAAAGCACAGCTTCCTTGGATCCATTTCAATCTATCATGTTACCCTGTGGCCTTGGAGGTGTCACAGAGTTTCGATGGACGAGGTCCAGAGCCAGGTTTACAAATGTCTTGCTTAGAAGTACAACGGGGTGTTGGCCCAGCTAATGCCTGAATCTTTGGTGGACAGAGAAAGATTAAAGTGACTATAAAACCACAACGTTTGTACAAAATGTATTTAGGGCTTTAAGGACTTTTTTTTTTTCAAACAGCTGCAGGCAGGGACTTCTGGGACATTCTTTTGTTTGCTTTTCAAGCTGCTCAGTGGTAGAAATCCTCCCTCTCAAAAGATCAGGGACTGACTTCTGAAGCAGCTGAGAATCTCGCCAGGGCAGTTCTCCAGGTGACCCCAAATTTGAGTGGAGGTAGGGGGTCCCATTTGTTGGAGGCATCCTCCCCATGAGAGATGACCAGCGGGTAGGAACCAGATCACACTGGGACAGCCAGCAGAGCTCTAGCCCTACACATACCCCTATCTCCTGAACTTTACCTTAAAGAAATGGACTCTTAAGTGCTGGAGAGGTAGCTTAGTGGTTAAGAACACTGGCTGCTCTCCCAGAGGTCCTGAGTTCAAATCCACAAGGTAATTTACAACGATCTGTAATAAAATCTGAGGCCCTTTTCTGGCCTGAAGGCATACATGCAGATAGAGTATTTATATAAAATATAAATACAGTTTTTTAAAGAAAGAAATGGATTTCTTTCTTCTTTTACCCTCCTCTGTTCCCACAAGGCCAGTCTCTCTTCCTTTCTTCCTCTCGTCCTTCTCCCTCCTTTCTCTGCCTCTGCCCCTTTCCAGGTACCCACTCCCTTCCCCCTCAATAAATCTTTATACTAGGAAAAAGAGAAAGGAAGGAAGGAAGGAAGGAAGGAAGGAAGGAAGGAAGGAAGGAAGCTAGTTCAGAGTCCTTGTTTCTTGCCTGGGTTTTTCCTTAAAGCATTAGCATCCCAGTGGCCTTAAGTCCTCACTGAATCAAATAAACAAGTCTGACTTCCTAAGTCCGCAGTTGCTTAGAAGGTAGTCATGAACACTGAACAGCCTGCCACAGTTTGGCCTTGAGTGGGAGAGTTTTCTATTGATGGTGCGCACCCCTTCATCCCTTTGGACTTTTCTTTCTCTCTGTGGGAAACGAAAGTCCCCTTTATTGCTTTTGCCTGCTGCATAGTCTCTGGGGACTATGTCTTGTCTCACACAGAGACGGGAGCTTTACCAAGTCCCACACCATCTTCTTTCTCTTTGTTTTGTCCTAAGTTCTAAGAGGACTCATTACACCATCTGGAGTGAGTTAAAAGTTCAGGACCCAACGTTCCAGCCTCAGACCTCTGGGCCTGCGGAGGAATGCAGGAAACGGGCCAAGTGCTTGGGGTAAAGGTGCTGGCCCCAAACTTGCCACCTACTCTCCAATAAAAACCGTCCATGTAGGGCACTCAGGGGCAATGGATCATTTGACTTTTTTAGGCAAAATCTCATGATGTTATAAGGGCTGGGCTTAAAGTCAGTCTTCCTGTCTTGGTCTCCTGGATGCTGGAATTACAGGCAGTACCACCACTCCTGACCGACATAGGTTCTTTAATCCCATAGCTCACAGCCTAGGTTCAGCCCTCACCATGTACATGCTCATTCAGAAGACTCTCAGATCCCACCTCTACCCCTGTGTGACCTGGAAATACAAGCCCCTTTCTGAAGCCTACACACCCATCACAGCTCAACAGGGAACACAGTTCTCCGAACATGAAGCTAATGAAGATTTCCTCCGGAAGCCTATACATTCATTCTCCCTAGGCTCTTCCTGGATGTCGCTGGATGCTCTAACAGGGGATACTTGGCCTAGAGCTGGCTTGCCTGCTTCCAGCTCTGCGCCCTGGCTGGTGCACACAAACCCAGGCTCAGCCAGCAGCCATTCACTGTTTCATAGCACTGAATTCCTGAGGGCCAGGGCCTATTTGGGGTCTCGATAGAGCACTGGCTATGCTCTATTTTCTCCCAGCTTCCAGTGGCTGTGGCCATTTTGGACTCATAGTTAACACCCTCTCTGCCTTCTTGTTCGCAAGGCATGCTCACCTGAGTCACAAAAGCCCCTTCTTAAAGTGTACCTGTCACATCCAGCTAGTCATTTGGATTAGGCCCATCTTAATGACCTCAACTTAGCTCATTACGTCGGCAAGGACAGTTTACAAATAAGGTCATGTTTTGAGGACCTTGGAGGATAGGACTTCAGCCCATGAGAGCCAGGGCCAACTTACGACGCCAGCCTTTTCAGAGACCTCGGGTAAGTGGTGGGTGCGTTTGAGCCTTTGTTTTCCACCTGTGATATCTCAGGTCTTTACGCTCCTCTCTGATCTTGACCATGTGATTTGACGTCTTTGGAGTATGCTGGTCTATTTCCTTTCCTTCATAGACAGACTCTAAGCAGCTCAATATTCAGATGATGTCACTTTAGAAACACTCCATCTGGGTTCTAAGAGCAGGCCATTCTCTGCTGCTGCTGCTGCTGCTGACCGTAGTTACCTGTGTGCTTCCTGGTCAGTGCATCCAGACTCTGACTTAGAGAATACGTCTGCAGTCCACACTGGAGGACATTGGAACGTGTAGGCTCCAGCTCATTCTCCACCCTGGTCCTTTCTGTGTTTGCCTTAACATATTTTCTTTTAAAAAAATTTCCCTAGATTTATTTACTTAGTTAGTGCTGGAGATCAAACCCGGGACCTCGCCCACACTGAACTCAAAGCTTGTGCTTTACCCCCCAGCTTCCCACAGAAGCTTGCCTTGTCAGGATTTAAAGGGAATGTGTAGGAGAATAAGGTGGAGCAAAGCACAGTGCTACATATATGTGATGAGGTCTATGTATTAACCCTTCAAAGTCATTTAAAAATTTAAAACTTATCAGGCCTGAGGCAGTGGCTCAACCACAGAGCACTTGCCTTGCATGTCCAACATTTCATAAATAAATAAATAAATAAATAAATAAATAAATAAATAAATAGGTAGGTAAATAAATAGGTAGGTAAATAAATAGGTAAATAAGTAAATATGTAAATAAGTAAATAAATAAATCACACACAAGCAAGCAGTCATTGTTGGATAATTCAAGAAATAAAGGCGAATGGTCCCAAAGAAATAGGAACAGATGAGGCTGCTGGAGACTCGCTGTCTTATGAAGGACTACAGAGCTGCAGCTTCCCTGAGCTCATGCTGAGCTGGCTTCAAATGTCGTGGAGCCATCTCTGCTTTTGCAAGTAACCTTCCACTCACATCACACACCTGTAAGTAACACCAAATATTCTCATTGGGTGGGCCTCAGTGGTAACACTACTTGGTTTATTGCACCTTTCCTGTCTAGGGTGAATAGATGTTTCTTTACATCTCCTCAGGAATAGTGTTATACTACAGAGGAAAAGAAAAAGGACAGAGGGGAGGGCCAGACACCACACAGGTGCCAGATAAATGGTGGGTGAGCAAGGAGAGTGTAATCACGCGCCCCACAACACAGGGTCATGGAAGTCGGCCTCATATGGGGTTCATTTCGCTTAGATCTCAGGTGTGATTTTCTTTTAACCAGAAGTTTTCTAGGACCAAACAAGAGAATCAGCAGATCACTTGGCTTAGAAATGCCTGGAAAGGGGACAGTCATTGCCTCAGCATGCTTAAAGGCTATGTGGTTCCCAAGAGGTTGTAGGGCTTCCCAACAGACCAAGGGGAGTAGGCAGAGGGCACCCTGGCTTGGCCCAGGCAGGTTCGTGAAAGAGGAGGAGAGCTATTGCTCACTTTATCTAAGGAGTCTCTGACAGCAGGAGTTCATTGTGATAGCGCGTCCTGGCCTCTGCATTCAAAGCCTGCTCTAGTAGCTGCTGCACACCTCAGGGAGAAGCCAGAAAGCCTACTGTGCACTCACCTCCATGGCCCAGCCTGTCTCCCTCAAATGCCACGCTCTCTTCGCTTACTTAGAAAAATAATATAGAGCCAGTGAGATGACTCAGCAGGTAAAGGTGCCTGATGACTCAAGGGCATCCCTAGAACCCACATGTACGGAGAGAACGTGCTCCCCCATGTTATCCTCATGCTTACACCCTGAACACATGCAACAAAATTAAAATTTGATACGTTTTTTAGTTCAGTGTCAAGAAAAAAATTTCCCCTGAGATAGTTTAATGTCTACAATTGAGAAATCAGAATGAGCCTTGTTGAAGGTTTCCGTGTCTGATTTTTTCACATTCCAGAGAAAAAGATAGTTATAAATTGAAATGGTTGCAGCCTGCCATAAGACCCACTGTATTAGGAGAATGAGCAATGCAGTTTCACATGCCTGCACAATGGCTGGGCACACCATGGAGTGGGAAGGAAGTATACTGCTCCTGAGGGCTCAGAACTCTGAGACACGCTGCTTCTGGGCATAATCAAACATTCAATGAAGAATCTTCTATGTTTAGGCTTCAAATAAAGCCCTCTTTTTGGACGAGTAGTTACAATGAGTGAGTTGTGAATTAGACATTTTATTTTTTATTTTTTTATTTTTTTAGTATAGAATAAAGTTTATTCAGCGTGTGGGGAGGGGGGATGAAAGAAAGGCAGTGAAGGGGGTGGAGGGAAGGGCCGGCCATGAGCACTCGGAGTGGGGAGGGGGATGGGGAGAGAAGGGGTGCAGGAGCAAGAGGAGAGAGCAAGAGAACAAGAGAGCAGATTAGACATTTTAAACAAGGGTGCATTGACCATGGCCTCTAAATTATCCTCAGGTCCAGGGGCAGGAAATGTAATTTCATGGAATTATTTAAAGTTCTTTAGTCACCTTTCCCCAAAATCCCAGTGGTGCTTTCCCCAAAGTGGCCCTTATGCCTGGCTCCCTTCCCCGTCTCCAAAGGGACTGGGAAATATAGTCAGGGTGTCATCTGAGTGACTTTGATAAGTGGTCACCCTGGTGCTGGCATGTTCATGGGGTCTTTATGCCTTGCTAGAAGGAATTCCTTCACTTCCTTCACTGTGGTATCTTAGGTCCCTTGCTGCCAAGAGCCTATCTTTCTCCCTACAGCTTTTACAAGCTTAGTCTCTACTTTAAAACTATTCATCTCCTCCCCCATGTCTGCAGCTGCAGTGGTAGTGGCTGCAGCAGCATGGGAGGAGGAACAGGAAGGAGCAGGAGCCAAGGACTGCATTTGGGACAGTGGTTCTCCAGCCATGACATCCAAACCACTGCCTGCCTCTTGCTGGGCTTCCAAATCCATAAGGGGCAAAATGAGAAAGAAGAAGGTGAAGGGGGAGGGGGAGAAAGAGGAGAAGGAGGAAGAGGAGGAAGAAGAGAAGGAGGAGGAGGAGGAGTTCTTATTAAAGCATGTTCAACCTGTGGAGAAGTCAGCAGGTAACCTGCTTCTGTTTATTTCTGAAGAACAGATAATTAGCCACTTTGTGGTCCCAATTTCTAGGGACATGACACTTGTACTGTTGTTATCTATGGTCCCTAGCTCACTGTGGCTCTCATGGGATGAATAGAACCCACTTTACCCAGTATCTGAGGAATGTTGACTCAGTAGCAATCCTTACTCAGTAGTTCACCTGAGCCCACTTTGCCATTTAGAATACTCAGCCCTGTTTTGACTTTCTGCTTCCAACCCCAAAAAACCCTGAGACCCTGAGGCTATACAGAGAACCAACAGATAAGCCATAGATGTTTCCTTTTCTGTCCCAGGATGGGGATGACTGCTCAATATGATCAACTATGCAGAGCATTCTGAATTGCACCCCCACCCCTGCTCCCATCAACACAGAGTGACTTCAGTGAGATTCTAGGGTCTACATTTCTTCTCTTCTGGCTAGAAGGGGGAGTTTCCCGAATCATCTGCATGCTGTCACAATGCTGGGAATGAAAATGCCTAGCTCACTGTGGCTCTCATGGGATGAGTAGAACCCACTTTACCCAGTATCTGAGGAATGTCAACTCAGTAGCAATCCTTACTCAGTAGTTCACCTGAGCCCAGCTTGTCATTTAGAACGCTGTCACCGCCATTTGGAGACCTAACAGTCTCCAGAACTACATAAGGGACACCAAGTCAACTGGCTTCTACAGAGATTTGGGGCTTGTCCTGTGAACAAGGACTAAGTTTATAGTCCATTGATGGCTCTATTTAGAAGACAGACAAATGCTGAGTATCAAGCAGTAATCCCAGCCCCTGAGAAACCGAGGCAGGAGAATCATGAGTATAAGACCACTGTAGGCTACACAGTGGTATCTATGCCAGACCATATAGTTAGACAGGAGAAGGGGGGAGAGGGAGTGAGGGAGGGAGAGGGAGAGAGAACAGGAGAAAGCAAGCTCAATATCCATAATTGGAGGTAGAGCTGAGATGGTGGGGTCTGGTAAGGGTGATTAGCTCTGGCGAGGATGTGTAGGTGAGATGTGGGTTCTGGAATGAAGGGAACAGAGACAGATGGGAATGAGAGATAACTTGTCCTTTCCTACTAGAAGTTTCCTGATGCTGTAAACAGCCCCCTTTTTACCCCAGAATCTTCAGTATCATCCACTCAGCTAGGTCCAAGTACTCAAGTGTCAAAGGACACTTGTAATACAATGTTGACCTGTTGCTGAGACACGGCAGCCTTCCAATACACTCAGCGAGTGGAGGACTGGGACACCCAAGAGCAGAGGCTACCTCTGCCAACATTTAAAGCAGCTTACCACTGGTAGTCAGAACAGTGTTCCTTCCTGATGTCAATGTATTGCAACATGTCCCTCATAGGAAACATCACAGCAAAAACTTAGAACTGTCACATGCTGGTCACTGAGTCCAGTTACTAATAACAAGATGGCCCCATTGTGGATCAGCAGGATCTGTCTCATGAACTGTCAAGACATTATCCGTATCAGCTGCTGGAGTTAACACAATTCCGGTTTTAATCTATCTGTCACGTAACCATATAGCTTGCTTTGTTTCGTTGTTTGTTTGTTTCTCTCTCTTTCTTTCTCTCTTTCTTTCTTCTTTCTTCCTTCCTTTCTTTCTTTCTTTCTGCCTGCCTGTCTGTCTGTCTCTCTTCCTTTGGTTTTCATCTTCCTAACTGGCAAAGATGAAAAGGGTCAGAACTTCTCTGATGAGAGAGATACACACCAAGGATTCGAGGTCACAACCACAGTGAACATGTAACTTCAACTTAGACAGCACTTCTTAAAACCTTTTTTACTGATGCACCAAAATCCTAATCATCGCCTAGTCACTCCATATCCTCCTTCCACCCTTCCAAAAATAAACCTAATTAATTAATCAATTACATTTTAAAAAGAAATCTCACTATGGAAGCTGTAATATGTCACAATGTGTCACACAGTATATACCCTTTTGTCCATACATCTTTACTTGCAAATGTTCATTGCAATGAGTCATTGGTGTGGTTCGAGACCTTTGGCTTCTTCTACACTCAGTACTGTGTCCTCACCAGGACTCTTCTCTGATATCCCGTTGTTGCCCTGTTTCATGGAGATTCTGTAGCTTTGGTTCTATAGAACCGCATGCTCTAGCACCTCACAGATGGGGTAGATGTTGGGGTGGAATAACTAAAAGCACTGGATCTGGGCAGGGTGGTAGCTGAGTTGGTCAGCCTGCCAACTCTTCTGTGCCTAAGCTACCAGAGCAGTGCCCAGGAGAGGGATGAGGCCTGCTCTCATGCCCTCAGAGCTGGCTCTCCCAAGCTGCCCGGGTGTAGGACAAGGCCCACCTGGACGTCTCCATGACCTCAGGTGGCAGCAGAGGTTACCCATGCCAGGCTGTTCCTTGCTGTCATTGCATCTCCAGTTCTGCCTCTCTGTGCACAACATCTCTGCTTCTCTTCTCTCTCTACCACATACTTGCTCATTGTAATACTCTGGCTCCTTGGACAGCACTTTTAACAGCTAACTGACATCCAAAATGGTCCATCCATTTTTCACTCAGTTCAAAGAGATGAACTGCAATAGAAAGTGATGGGAACCATTATCCATGCATTTAAAAATTGTGTGTGTTTATTTCACTACATTTACTAATGTATTTAAGCATATGTTATATATCACATACTATATACCATATATCATATTTCACAATAATACATCATGTATTGTAAATAATATACCACATATTAATATGATATTAACATATATAATATGTTATATGTAATATTATATATGCATATATAATTTTGGGATGCTGGGGATGAATCCCCATGCTTTCTACATCTTGGTTGTCTGTAAGTCTTCACAAGTGATTGCAGCCATTGAAATTCCTCCTGAGATCTTTTGATTTTAGGATGAGAGGGTCTTCCCCTTAATATGAGATACCTGCCAAGAGTAGCTATCCCAATTACACCTGCAGACCTAGGAAAGAGGATCCAAGTGTATGGTACACATGACAAGTCAGTATGATCTGGGAACTCAGCCTCTCGGCTGAAGAACAGAATGTCTTTGTACAGTATCAACCTAGTCTTATACCCAGTGGTCATGGAAAGGACTATGTCCCTCCACCCAGTGCATGTTACACTGGTAAATGTCTCTCTGTGGCATGAGCAGGGGACCACCAATAGAACACACTGTGGTAATGGCACAATAACTTAGAGCAACAATATTTGTTCTGTCTTCAATGATTGGTGCTTGAGTCTTTTATTAGTCAAGGTACTCTAGAGAAGCTTAATTTATAGAATGAATATATGTGTGTATACTGGATATATAATTAATTATATGACTAGATAATAATATATAATGAATATATGTGATCTATTAGAGTGGCTTATAGGCTGTGGTCCAACTATTCTAACAATTGTAGTCTCCTGACAGAAAGTCCAGGAAATCCAGCCATGAGGCTGGATGACTCAGCTGGTCTTCAGTGTATGTCAGAATCCTGGAGAAGTAGGCTCTGATGCCAATGAAGAAATGGACTTGCTAGTGAGAATGAGGGCATGCAGGCATGCAGGCAGAGAACAAGCTTTCTTCTTCCCTGTTACCGGCTGACACCAGAAGGTATGTCCCAGATTTGAAGTGGGTCTTCCCACCTCAGAAGATCCAATCAAGAAAAATCCCTCACAGGTGTACTCAGCAGCTTGGGTTTTAGTTCATTTCAGGTACAGTCAAGTTGACACCCAAGAATAGCCATCCTGGTCTGTGAACCAACTCAGAGCAGAGACTTTGTGAAGGACTGTAAAATTTCACTGTAGCTTCTGATCACACATCCCATGTCTTCCCTGCTCAGCTTTCCTCATAGTTGACTCTCAGAACAAGATTTACCTACTTGCCACTGTGGCCTCATCGACCACCGCTGGTCTACATTCACACTGCTCCTCACTTAGAATCCTAGCAGGCCTATAAGCGACAGGAATCCCGGGCCCACGTGGATTCAGAGCCCTCAAAAGAGCTATCAGAAAACCTGCAAATGCTTGGGCCCAGCCACTTTCGCCTGCCACCAATGTGCTCCTCATTGCTTACATGTATTGAGTGCATACGTGGCCTTCCCAGAGCACACAGTCAAGTGAGCAGTTCACTAAGACTGCCTGATACACCCATTCTAATAGTCTCACACTTCTGACCCTTCCAGCTTCTTTCTTCGTTCCATAAAAAGTCTATTTTAGCCTCTCTGCCTCAATTACAGAAGTCTGCCACTGCAACCTCAGACCCTGTCCAAGCCCTGTGAGAACTGGCTCCACACATTACCAGGAATTGAATGTCAGACATAAATGATGCCTTTAATTGAATAAATTTGCCTCTGCTAAGGCATTGCTCTACCAACTCAATCCAGCTTCATTACAAGGTCCTTCAGTCCCATTTTTCTAGTTCCTGTAAGAATTTTCAAAAATTTCTTTGCTATAAATAAGTTATTTTCTCATTATTCACAGACTGCTTCCCTGTTGGTGTGAGGTTGAGATCTAGCCATAAGTAGCATCCAGATAGAAAAAAAGGGGGTTGAGGTAATTTTTAAAAAGGAGATGAAAGTGTCCTTTTGTCAGTCACTTGCCCTGGGGAAAGATCTTTGCAAGGTCTCAAGGCATCAAGAGGATGCTCTACTCTAGTAAATGGAAGCTTAAAAAAGTCAGGGTGGGCAATTGAGGTTTAAGTCTTTGAGGCACAGTCCTAATTCCAGACTGTAAGGCCCTAGGATTTCATTATCAGTACTCTGAATTTGGTGAGGGATGCCTGCGTTCAAGCTGTACATTCAGTGACCTATGAGGTTTGGTCAATCTCACAATTAGATCATGGGTCCAACTCTCAACACATTCTGCTCTTTGAACTGCAGGTTGGAAGGTCTCCTCAGATGTTCCACAGAGACCCTTAGACTTCTACAGTATGTCTTGAGTTCATAACTGGCTGTCCTAAGACTACCTGGTAATAACACACCATGAACTACAATTACCACATGACCCACTGTTTCGCCTTCTACCAGTACCTCATCCTGATCCCTACAGGGTCACCAATCACTATTTGACACTAAAAACAACTTTTGGGAGAATTTTTGGCATGGGTCTCGAGCTATCTGCTAAGAGACAAAGGAAAAAGGTCCTTATTTATTCATTTCTGTCCACACTTACTGCAAATAGACTCACAGAAAATAAACTTTCACAGTTATAAGCTGTACAAAGTTATGAGTTGTGAAAGAACTAGCCACTGCACCAGAGCATGAGAAGTGACATACACACAAATGGCTAAGTGCTGGCACAGAGCTAGGAAAGCCAACCATCACAAAAAAAAAAAAAAGATTGTGTTTGTTGTGTTTGACTTGGGGCTACTTTGGCATTTCTCTTTTATAACTTCTGCTTTTTAAAATTACTTTTGGTTCAGACTAACGTTAAATGGAGGCTGGAGAGGAAGATGGCTCAGCAGATGAGAGCACTTACTACTTTTGCAGAGGACCTGGATTTGGTTCCATGGGACCTGATGTTCCCCGCTGGCCTCTGTAGGCACCCGTATGAATGTTGTGCAAAGAACTCCACACACATACCCCTAACAATAAAAAGCAAACTTAAAAAATAGTTACATTAAGTGAAATTCATTCTCTAAAAACCATCAGCCAAACAAACTGGCATATAAAAAAGCTGAGCTTGTGTGTATGTGGTGTGTGTGTGTGTGTGTGTGTGTGTGTGTGTGTGTGTGTGTGTGTGAGAGAGAGAGTATGGATATGGTGTGTGTGAGTGAGTGTATGTCTGTGGTGTGTGCGTATAGCATATGTGTGTGTGATATGTGGTATGTGTGTGCATATTTGTGTGTGTGTATATGTGTGTATATGCTTGTGTGTGTATAGTGTTTGTGTGTGTATATATATGTGTGTGTATGGTATGTGATGTGTGTGCATATGTGTGTGTGTGTTTGTGGTGTGTGTATAGTGTATGTGTGTGTTTGGAGTGTGTGAGTGTATGTGTGTGTATGGTATGTGTGGTAGATGTGTATGGTATGTGGTGTGTGTGTGAGTGTGTATGAGTATGTATTATGTATGAGTATTTATGTGGTGCTTGTGTGTGTGCATGCATGTGTGTGTGTGTGTGTGTGTGTGTGTGTTGGGGGGTAGAGGTCAATGTTATGTAATATTTCTTAGCAACCAAATACCTGTTTTTTGAAACAAGGTCTCATATTATAATCTTGGGCTCGCTGATTAGATAGGTTTGGCTGTCTACTTCTACCTCCCCAGTGCTGGAATTAAAAATATAGCCACCCAGTTTTTACACAGGTGCTGGGGACTGAACTCAGCCCCTCATGCCTGCAAAGTATGTTGGTTTGAATAAAATGGTCCCTGCAGGCCCATAGGAAGTGGTGCAGCTGGGAGATGTGGCTCTGCTGGAGTAAAAGCATGGCTTTGTTGGAGGAAGTGTGACTGTGGGTGGGCTTTTAGGTCTCAGAAGCTCAAGTCTGGTGTGTGTCTCCATCTTCCTACTGCCTTTGGGTCAAGATGTAGACCCTCGGCTCCTTCTCCAGCACCATGCCTGCCTGTGTGCAGTCATACGTTCCACCATGATGATAATGAATTAAGCTTCTGAAACTGTAAGCCAGCACCAATTAAATGTTTTCCCTTATAAGAGTTGTCATGATCTCTCTTCACAACAATAGAAACCCAAATTAAGATACATAGTAAACACTTTTCTGACTGAACTACCTCTCCAGACCTATGCCTCTTTTAAATGTCAAGCATGGAAAATTCGTGCATAACACATCCATTAAACAGTTAAGAGCTGGTCTACACCAAGATTACAGCAATGTCTTAGTTTCCTTATACTGTACCTTGGGGAGAAAAGGGTTTATTTCAGCTTATAGGCTATCACTGAAGGAGACCAAAGCATGCACTCAAAGCAGGAACATAGAGGCAGGAACTAAAGCAAAAACCATTGAGAAACACTGCCTATGAGCTTGCTTTTCATGACTTTCTCAGCCTGTCTTATACAACTCAGGACTACCTGCCCAAGGGCGGCGCCATCTTGTCTGGAAGAAGGTGAACCAAGGACTGAAAAGGGCCACACTGTGGAACAACCAAGAGGCATAGGGTTGTCTTTGCTAGGAGTGGGGAGGTAGGAGGCCATTGGTTTTGAACAGCGATGGAGGTGATGCTAGGTTGTGTCTGAGCTGTGTACACATTTTCACATCAGTGTGAATGCTTCTGGGTTCAGTGAATACAGCAACTACACTTAGAAGACAGGGATTCAGAGAGATGGTGAGGCAATTTTGGTCCCAGGGAGATGGGACTGACCATGGGAGATCCCATGGTGCAGGTGAGCTTCCAAACTGCATAGATTGCCCTTGTGGAAGAATCGAGAAAGCCCTCTCTGCCCCCAGTGTTAGGCTCACACACGGAGTCTGTCAACCCTTTCTGCAGCTCTGCTGTCCCTAGCAGGAGACACTCCACTTGTCCTGCACTGCGTCTCTAGACTTTTTAACTTGTAAACTTCACAGCATTGACAAGCAGGACAATAAAATCTCTTTGTTCCTGGTGGCGGTATCTGTTTCTGTAACCTTTGGCTTCTGTCTTCCCTAGTACTTTTATACATCTGGCTATGTAATAAAGTAAAAGATACACTGAGTTTGTAACAGTACTTCTTGTCCAGCCCTGAACTCCTCCTCCAGCCTGCCCTGTGCAGCTGAGCTAGAGGTAAAAAACCCTTTTTGAAGTCTCCTCTACACAGGACGGGCAGTGCCTCATTGAGTACAGAAGGTCATCTAAGGTCGCCTCCTTGAGCCTGGGCCAACAAACCTCCCAGGGGTCTCTGTCCAAGAGAGGACAATTTAGGTGCCCAAGTTGCTTGTGGACTCTTCCTTCAGCCTGAGGAGGAGGGCAGGCCGCACCTCTGGGGCTGGACAGTCTTCCTGGAGACACGTGCTTTGAGCTGTGTAACTCCTGCTCAGTGTTCTTTGGCCTTCTTTACCCTTGCTGGTGCTCAGACAGAGTGTTCATGGGAAAATGTAGCTGCAAATATTCCTTGGAGACATCAGTGGACAGAGAATTGCAAGAGACAAGAACCCTCCCGGGCCATTAGGAGTATAACTCAGTGGTCAGGGAGGAAGGAAACCTGTCTCTGGCAAGTCCCCTAGCCATGTGGGAGCACATTTGCGCCCTTGTGCCCTAAAGAGCTTCCCATGAGCTAGAGGAACTTGCTCCAAGGAAACCAGACCCCAGGGGGGAGTAGAATTGCTACTGCCCATGGCAGTACTGGAGCAACTGGAATATATACACAAAATCCTAGCACACACCTTCATATAACACATCTTACCAAGCACCACACACAGATCATCACATGCACACAGTATACATTCCCCAAAACACAACCCAAGAGAAAAATGATTTTTAAAAATGTGTTCATATTTGGCCTGGAGGGACACAGCTCAGTTGGTAAAGAGTTGCAATAAAAATAAAAAAGTGGTAGAATCAGTTCCAGCTTACCCTGGCGGTCACTACCTCTGACTCCAACGGGCCAGTGGAACTAGCACAAATTTATCTCAGCTGAGAATCTCTCCTGGCCACTCTCTGCTAGCCTCGAACTCTCTGGTTCCAGGTACCCGGCAAAATCATGGTTCTAGAAGTCCAGCAGTGGCTGGCCTATCACGGCTCTCTGCCACCAACTCTGCCCACTCCCAGCAACCACCCCTTAGTTAAAGTATAAACTCCCAACTACCCAGTAAAATCAAGACTCAACAAACTGTAACTCAATGATTAGATTTATAGTTAAATTCTCAATCCACAATACATCCACACAATAAATTCACTGCCAGTTAATAAAGATATAAACCGCCCACCTAGACAAGATAAAATTGACCTAGTCCATCTGGATTCGGATCAAGTTGCTTCTCTCTCCTTCCTAGACGTTTCCCCGCCTACCCTTCCTTCTCATCCAATGATAGGACCCCCCCCCTTGCTGCATCATGACATCATCCTACAGTAAAGTGCTTGCCTTACAAGCACGAGAAACTGCATTCAATCCCTGAAGTCATAGAAAACTGTTGGGCCTGGGCACATGCTGGCAATCCCAGTGGTGGAGAGGCAGAGACAGGAGCATCCCTGGGGCTCACTGGCAAATTGGTGAGCTCCAGGCCAATAAAACCCCTTGTCTGAAGAAAGGTAGATGGCATTCATGATGTTCAATCATCCCCATTCATGTTCACATGGACATATGAATGCATGTACATGAAAGTACATTCAGTATACACTGGAGTTTAGTGGAACTAAAATGGCCGCATAAATACAAGTGAGCAACAGAGCAGAGGGGTTCAGAGCGCATGTGTTGGCGTGGGCAAGAGACTGACAGGGCTGTGTCCTGAGAGGGGAGGGCAGTGCCTGTCACAGAGAGGCGGCTGTGAGAGTCAGTGAGTGCTCTTCTGGTGGTCATTACTTCACTCCTGTCCCTGAAGTGCCACAGAAGAAGCCAGCTCATACACTGCAGGTGGGCACTTTTTGGAAGGGAACCCTGAAGCATTTGTGTTAAATACCCTTTGATCTTCCCATAACCCAACAATTCCTTTTCCCTGACGGCACATGTGGGGAAGGCACTCCTGGGTCTGTGCCGATGACAGTCACAGCAGCATTGTGATTAGCACGAGAGGAGGAAACGGGGCGGGGGGGGAGGCTTCATGTTCCATCCATGACCTTGGCTGCAGGCTGTCTGCCTGGCCACCCAGCCTTGAAGTTTTCCTTGGCTCTTCTCTAACCACCCAGCTAACAGGCCAGTCCTGTATTCCACCTCTGTCAGAACCAGGCCACTTTCTCCACGAAGGCTGGCTTCCTTGTCTGCTCTCATGTCCTCAAAACCATGACAGTGCCTGGCATACACTAGGTTTCCTGTCTGTCTATGCATGTGTTTCTGTGTACCACATGCATGCAGGTGACCATGGAGCCACAAGAGGGCGTCAGAGCCTCAGGAACTGGAGTTACAGGTGATTACGAGCTACCCAGTGTGGGTGCTGGGAATAAAACCCATGTCTCTGAACAGTAAGTGCCCTTAACCATGGAGCACCTCTCCAGCCCCAGGGTCCAGTCTTCGACTGTACTGCCCAAGAACCCATATGGTGAAACACTCATGAAACACCCTTCCAGAAGAGTCTGCAGAATCACAGGCCCAGCACGATGGCTGTAGTCTTCTAGCACATGTGGAAAAGCCCAGATGAGAGGCACTAAATTGCTAGCAGGCTTACTCATGGCCGCTTTTACTTTTTTCTCCGTGTATGAATATATTTTCCAGATATTTAAAAATAACTACCCATTTCTTTTATAATTGTGGAAAGTGAGTAAGATCGATGGCAACAGCAAGGGATCCTTCTGGAATGAACCGTAATGGGAATCAAAGGTCTGGCTGCTTGAAGAATCCTGAGAAATACCTGCATTTGAACATGGCCATGACGCCTGTCTGTTATAGCCACTGCTTCCAGACCATCGCTCCACAATCAGGAGCAACCTCACAATGGCTCCTTCCTTCCTTCCTTTTAAGGACCCGTTAGAGTGAGTGCAGCTGAGGTGACAGGTGTAGTTGGGGGGGGGGGATCCATGTTTTACTTAACAGAAAATCTGAGAATAAATTAGTCCTTCCCACCCCCACCCACACTCCCAAGTCCTGGGTAACATCTTGGAAGCTCTTTATGGGAGACTGGCTTCTTTGTCCCCTCTGGGCATCCCACTTGCAGAGACCTTGCTGGGACTTACTGTACTTGAGATCTGTGAACTTGCACACAAGGAGAGGCCTCAGATGGGCCTGGCGAGGGGACCCTCATGGAAGCCCCAACCACACATCAGAAGATGCTGGAGCCATCTGGACTCTGGGTTTCTTCTATTCTCCATTTCCTCAGTACCTCAGTTTCACCATCTGTCCTGCTATAATGCTGCTAGGCCCATTCAGATATTTGTAAGGGGAAGTGAAACGTACCGTCCTGCCGGGATATGCTGTTCTATGAATCTTAAGCCTTGGCGCCCTCCTTGAGGCTCTGAGGAGGTGTAGAAGGAAGCATTGAGAGTTGGGACATAGTAGAAGGGAGGGAGGCCACTCGGGATGTGCCTGTGACAGCAGTATTAAGACCCTTATTCTTGGGGGGGAGGGTATAAGACTGGGGGAAAGGGGATTACATTTGAACTGTAAGTACATAAACTATCCAAGAAAAATAAAATTATTTTAAAAAGACCCTTATTCCCTTCCTGTATTATTTTTGCTTTCTAGCCACCATGACCCAACCGCACTGTCTTCTGTGACAAACTGCATGCCAATAAGAACAAGACCAACTGATCGTGGACTAGAGCCTCAGAAAGTGAACTAATCAAATCTTGGTTCCATTTTCCAGGTGATTATCTTGGGTCATTTTGTTCTAGGAACAGAAAGTTGACTAATGTAGTATACACCCTTCTTCCTGATGGTCATACATAGTTAGAAAGAACTGGAGAAGACAAGATTGAGAGCAGGTTGGTTGAATATAAACATTGTCATTTTCTTGAAGGACAGTTTTGTCCCAGGGCAGAACTCAAAACTTGGGTTGCTAGCAGGAGACAGCCAGATTTTATGTTTGCTTGTGTTTGTGTGTGTGTGTGTGTGTGTGTGTGTGTGTGTGTGTGTGTGTGTGTAGGAAGTTCTTCTTGTATGTTAATATTCCTGTTTGTAGTGACTTCAGTGTCACTGACATTCAGAATCAATGAGCTTCTGCTCCACAGACACTACAAGGTTAAGATTGGGAGGTTTCATTAAGTTCAGCTCTGTTAGCATTTGACCATGGGATGGGGTTTGAGCACCTAGTGCCTACCGGTGGCAGACCCTGCTCCAGGGTGTACATCAGGTTTTCAGGTAGGGTTTAAGGAACACTCCTGGAAACTGAGCCCCAACGTCAGCCCCCCCCTTCCTGTGACTCCCCCGCCCCAGCTTTGTCTGGACAAATCATACTGCTAGACCTGTGTTTTCTTTTCTGCCTTGGGCACACCACAGCAAGGCCTTTTACTAGCCTTCTGTGCTCTTAGGTGTGGCCATGTGACTGAGTTCTAAGAGGGTTTATCTAGAGGTGACAGACAGACTTTCATGTCTGCTCCTTTAACTCTGGAATAGTCGTCCATGTTCTGTGTTCCAGCAGGGTATGGGGACACAGTGGAAGACAACCAGATTTCTGACAGGAGGTAGCCCCAGGACAGGAGGCACGGACGGCCCTTGTGACTGCCTTGGTACATGCTGACTAGTGCATGATGTCTGTCCCTTCTGATCTATAGCCAAAGTGACTGTACTTTTGAGGACTCTAAAACCGGTGTTCTATTCTCCTGCATGATTTGCCACTCAATGGTGTGACATAGGCCATGGTTCCCTCAAGGTTAGAGGCACAGGCCTTAACATTTTGTTCCTTCCAAATGGTGGGATAAGAGCAAGACAGAGGCCCATATAGGCCAGCCATAACCCTGTACGGCTGAAGCTTGAGGGACAGTTAGCTCTCTGCTGCTGCTTCTTGGTCCTCTGGTCACCCCACCTCTGTTTTCCCACTTAGTTCCCCGCTGTAACCTGACAGAGGTCAGGCCTATCTCCCTACCCGGACCCTCAGAACCCTGAACCCTGTGTCAGGAGCTTCTTGCCACCGTGAAGGCAGCTCAGAGTCATGGGTTGGAAGCCGCTGTTTGATTGGCAGGTAAGTGCTCCGGGGCACACATGAGCAGGCTTAGGACAGCCATTGTGCACCATGTGACCAGACCTCTGGTTTCTGTTTAGGTGGGTCTTGTACTACATAGTCATAGTGTATCTCATGCCTGTTGGGAAGCAGGCCTAGGGAGAAGCCAGCCTGTGACAAAAGAATGTAACAGCTGTGCAAGTTACAAGAAGGGAGAAAGGCAGCAGCCTGGTTTTGTGTACTGAGCAGACCCTACATCCGTAAAGCACATTCTGTCCAGTTCACTAACGCTCAGTCCAGTTCACTTGGTAAAGTCTAGGGCATAAGGGCCATAACTGGCTACAAGAAGTAGGAAACATGCATTTATACTTCAGCAATCCTGGGAACTTCCGCAGCTGTGGGCTGTTGGGAATTAGAAACCTAAAAAACATTCCAAGCTTGGGAGAAGATGGGGTCTGGAGGAGTCGCTGCAGTGTCTGCAAGGGACAACAGCTCCCATTGCATCAGAGCTAAGGCTCTGAAGGCAGAGAGGTGGGGCAACTTCCCCAGCATCCTACAGCCTGAGGGGCTGGGGTCTAGAACCCTGATCGCCATCTCCCAGCTGTAAAGCTGAGCAAAACCCCAAGGCTCTTTCGCTCAGTCAGCCAAGCGCAGGAGCCAGGCGCGGCGATCAGGCTAAATAAGCACGTGTTGCTAGGCTGGCGACAAATAACGCGGCTAATTCTTCTCGCCCTGCTGGTCCCTGCGCACAGGGACAGTCGCGGGACCGCGCCCCAGAAGCAGCTGCAGAGGCGGAGGCCGCCCGGGAAGGCACAGCGGGCCGGAGCTGGGGTCCTCGCCCGCCGCGCCTTTCAGAGTTAATTAGCCCTCATGAATATGGATGCCTCTGCCAATTTAATACGGTTGAGAGGTCATAACCTGACCTCGGCGAGGCGTGCAGAAAGAAAAGAGGACTTTTCTCAGTTCTCCCCCTAATTGAAAGGCTGTTGTAGACTGTGCGCGGTGGGTGTGATCGCGCCACCGCCCAGGCTCTGCACGCCCAGGGAACAGTGGCTGGGGCCGCTACTCGCGGCCACCGGGCTGTCCAGGAGCAGGGCCTAATTACCTACAGGTACGTGCGGGGCAGGCGGCTGTGCCTCCCACCTAAATGTTGCTACGATGCTATTGAACTGGAAATGGGTCCTGGACCCTTCCCTCTTCCATGATGGTTTTCATTTCCTGTAATTTGGAGCTGGAAGCGTTTATGGAACATCACATGGTCTTCGTTTACACAGGAAATCAGCTGCAGTTGTGAGAAGATACTGACTCACTTTTTTGTTTGTTTGTTTTTAAAAATTCTTCCCTCCTCCGCCCCCCCCCCCCACCAAGAGACAAAAGGAAAAGACCAGCTTGTGACATTTGCTTTGAAATAGCTTTCTTTTTTGATCCCGAGTCCTCCAAAGTGGGCTGTGATTACAAGGGAAACGTAGTTTATTTCTGACACGTGGTAATCTCTCCATGTGAAGCAAGCCCAGTGCCAATAGATACTTTAGTTTTTCTCCCCCAAAGAAGCCAGCCTAGAAGGGCGGGGGCGGCCCTGGAGCACAGCTGCGCCTGCTGAATCCCTTTGACGGTGGGAACGGTTTCCGAGGCTTGCATGGGAAAGAGGCAGACTGAACCAGGCAGCCTTGGAGTTTAGTTTACACCTCGGACACTGCCATCATCGAACCCTAAAATCGTCTCCCACACCCTGACAATAGCAAAAAGTCTTCATCCAGCTACACTTCACAAATGTGTTCTCAGTCTAGCCCCAGACATCACCCCAGCCATCATCAGAGAACCACCAGGCTCTAACAAAGATTGAGAACGACATGGAAGGAATTACGAAATGGTTTTCGATTGCCTTCGGGCTACCACGGACTGGAACGCCCCTACCCTACTCCCACGCCCCGCCCGCCCCCAAGCCTGCACGCCCCCGGGGGGGGGGGGTCTGTTCTAGCCGCTCACCCTCCACCCACAGGTCTGAGGATAACCAGTGCTCCCTGTGTAACAGCGCCACCTTGTGGCCAGTATCCCACCTCCTCATTGCCCTTTTCTGGGGTCCTGGAGAAGATGGCTTCAAACTTTAAGGGTGTCTATTCACCACAGCACTGGAGTTCCTGCCGAGAGCTGGAATGCGCTCATCTTCTTTCTTCCTGGAATGATCTGAAAACACAGGGAACTGTGGCTCTTCATTTCCTCCCCTAAAACTCTCCACAATTACATACCCATTCCTTTTAGTTAAGGCTTGACACCCAATTAAATAGTTCAGGCACCTATTTCATGGCGAACTGGGTAATCATCTTTTCCTGGCATGAGTAGGATTCCAGAGAGGGGAAAGAACAGAGATGGAGGGGGCACAAGACAGATAGTTTTAGTCTTTGAAGGACAGTGTGCTGCTCACTCCCTCCCTGGGACTAAGAAAGATGGCCCTGCGTGGTGGAGGTGGGGGGTCAGGGAGAGGACCTGTGAGGACGGAGCCCTGTGAACATTTCAGGGTTGGAGAAAATACCAAGTTTTTATTGAGTCTCCGGGACCTGCGTGGCTCTTGATGGTCACGTGTCCCTGGCAGATGAGACCCATTTCCCTGCAGCTCAGACAGGTGACTCCATTTTTTTTTTTTTTTTGCCCTCTTTCCCAGTCCATAACCGCCAACAGTCATCTGTGTGAACATTAAGCTTAGTCGGTGATGGGCTCTCTAGCAGGTCTGCTGACCATGGAGGACAAAGTCTTCTGCCTACAGCTCTCTCAGCCTCCAAATTTAAATATTGTAACTTGACCTGTTCTTTGAAACCAAATATTAGCAAGGGCGCCCAACATGCTCTTGCCTACTGAATCTCTCCTTCTGGCAGGTCAGTCATCTGTGCCGTGGACCAGCCACCTGAGGCTTTTCTGGGCTTCCTGAGGGTAGGCAGGCAACGGTCCCCTCCAATACACACATGTCTACAGCTGCTCCTGTCGTCACAGGAAGCCGAGTGAAGAATCCTATTCCTTCCTGCAGGTGGCCTTCGTTCACTGTTCCTGGCCTCTCATGACCCCGAGTTCCTCCCAGGAAGCCGCATGTTCCTTATTTATTATCTAACTGATGAACTATTTGGGTCTGCTACCTAAGGGCTACTTGGCACTTCCTCAGCTTGCAGCCAGGGGATGAGAGTTTGTGTGGAGTACTGGCTCCCTTTGTGCCCTCTGCAATGAGGCGGAGTGTTTTGAAGGATGTGGTCTCACTGTCATAGCCTCAGCCAGGAACTCTCCTCGTCTGCCCACCCTTCTGGAAATATGAACTTTATTGTCCCTATGGAGTGAGATAAGGACATCATGGACCTAATCATGTTTTGTTCTTCCTATATAGTGCCTTGGTTTTGAGTAAAGCAGTTCCCAATGAATCATGGGTAGAGGAGCCTCAGTCCTCTTCGGGAACCATCTGGAGAATGGGAAGTTTTCTGGGGGAGGAAAAGATTGATGAAGAAAAGCAAATGCCTGGGAGCCTCTCCCTTGGAATGTACAGACATCAGTATATGTCCCTAACCAGGATATCACTTAAGGGCCTGAGCTGGCAGCTGCCTGGGGCCTCACCCATTGTGGCCTCTCCTTGTACTTTCTGGGAGAGTAGTCAATCCTGAGTTCCTGAACCTAGGGTATTATATCCTGGGCACAACTGTGCATAAATCTACCTTTTGATATGTATTCACTCCTGTTGCATTCACAGCAGGGGAAAAGCCTCATTGGAAACAAGCCAGAATGAGATATATAATGATGTTGTTTAGAGGCAACAGTTTCTTTCCGTGTTGTTGACAGTAAAATAAATTAGCATAATAAACATAATTTGCTCAAAAAAAAAACAGCTAAGGAAAAGCAGATGGTTAGTACATTCCTGTAGGACCTGTTGGTCCAAGTTTGCACGGATGTTTAGCGGTTTGGGCTGCTTGCAACAGATGCTCTCCCTGGTTCCAGGTTCCAGCACTAACTGGTGGGGCCCCTCTCAACAGGCAGTCTCCTCTGCGGGATCCGGTGCCTAGAAAGAGGTGCAGCCGGGTCCCCAGCACTTTGGTGTGCATGATAGGGCCAGCCCCAGGAGAGGAGCCCAAGCAGCAGGTTGGCCTCCCCGCAGCGCAGAGTCAGAGCCTGCAAACCTCCTTGGGCCATTAGCATTCAAGTCCCGTCGCCTGCCCTGAGTCATCCTTTGTGCACCGGGAACAAGGGAGCTTTCTTCCGGGGAGGATGGCGCCAAAATGTTCCAGCATCCAGAGGCTTCTGGGGCCAGTGTGCCTCGTTCATGGAAGAGAAAAGTTGTTGCTGCTGCTGCTGCTGTTGTTGTTGCTGCTGTTATTGTTGTTCCCCCCACCCCGGGAGGGTCGTGGTGCTTGGAGGGTTCCTTTTCCTCTTTGGATTGGAAGTGAAAGGACCTGAGGGTCACTGCCATTGCAAGTCCACTCATGCCCTGAATTTGCACCAGGCAGAGGCTCATTAGCAGTCTCCCATAATGCTGCATTCTTTCCTGAAAACAGAGAGGAAAGCCAAGCAGAACGGAGCCAGTAGGGAGCTGCACAGAAATGCTCACTGTACTCAGTTGGAGGGGCTGAGGGCTCAGGGCTGCGATCAAGGGAGAACTGGTCTCAGCTACTGGGCACTCTGCTACTGCCTGGACACTTCTGTGTCAAAGTCTGGGTGATGGGTACTGGAGAGTCTGAAGATGTGCAAGAAGCTCTTTGGGGTGGAAAGAGGTTAGAGTAGAATAGAAAATACCCAGTGAAAGGACAGCCTGTCCTGGGGTAGCAGCAGCAGCCCACAGATTATTAACACTGGAGTTAGCCAGAGTCTGGGACCCCAGAGATAGGTGAGCTTTCCCCTGCTGGGTCATGGCGTGACAGCCTTATTACTGCAACAGCAGCATGCAAGGGAACTCAGTGGGTCAGAAGGTACATTTATTTCCATCTGCTCATCCCAAGGGTCTTTTGAGCAGAACTTGAACAAGCAGGATCTGTCCCAAGATGTGTTCCTCCCTGTATCTGCCTTCTTCCCACGCACGTTAGCGGTTTAGCTAAAGTTGGATGTCAGTTTTGGTCTCCATTATCATCCTCACACTAAATCCTTCTAAAACGCTTTATCAATGCTGAGCCCAGGGACCGCACCAAGTTCACATGCTGCTCTTCATGGCGTGGGTTCCAACCACCACCACCTTCTCCACAACTCTCCTCCCTACAGCTCAATGTTAGAATTGCTGTCCTTCAGCTTTCAAGCCTGCTCTTAGGAGCCAGGGTCTTAGGAAATGAGAGACTGGTGAGGGTAGGGTGCTGGGGTCAGTGAGGGAGAGCAGAGGCAGAAGGTGACAGGGAGAAAGCATGCAGACTGGAAGAAGCAGACGACCCTTCTAAAGGGAAGGCAGAGGCTAGATGGTAACGGAGAGCCTTGCTCAACAGTGTAGCCAAGGATGGCCAGGCTAGAGGGAGTCCCATGTTGGAGCCCCAGCTCTATCAACCCTGCACAGGCCAGTGGAGGCACAGTGTAGCCAAGAGTCACACATTATGAGGGGTTCTCGTTGGCACGGGGGCTGGAGACTCCTGGTTCTTGTTATGTTCTCTTCAGAAAGGAGAGTTGAGCAATACACCTATGGCCGCCACCCTCACCAGGAGCCTGTCCTTACTCTAGGTGGCACACACTGGCTCACCCAGCCACAGTGCGCCAACCCCTGGACCCTAAGCTTAGCTTAGGGAGAAGCTTAGCTTAGGGTCCAGGGGCTTCTCCCAATGTCTCTCTAGAACATGTCTCTTCAACTTCCAAAGTCTCTTGCTTCTTGTAATTCAAGTCTCCGTTCAGACTTCCACAAAGCTAGGCCTTCCAGTTCCTGCCCCTCGCCCCTCTCTTTCAGGGTGTCTCACTTCAGTTTGCACTCACATGGCCCTCCCCGGGCTCCTCTTCTGGTTTACATAAATATGAACTCTATGACACTTTTTAAAGATTCTGGACTGGTTCTATCTTGGTTGCCACCTTGTCCCTAACACAAAACTTGGCACGTAGTACTGTTATGATAAAAAAAAAAATGAGTGAGTTAAAAAGGAATGTTAAGGGCTGGAGAGATGGCTCAGTGGTTAAGAGCACCCGACTGCTCTTCCAGAGGTCATGAGTTCAATTCCCAGCAACCACATGGTGGCTCACAACCATCTGTAAAGAGATCCGATTCCCTCTTCTGGTGTATCTGAAGACAGCTACAGTGTACTTATATATAATAAATGAATAAATCTTTTAAAAAAAAGTTAAAAAGGAATGTTAATATCAAAATGGCAAGGTGGAGACACCAAGGAAGGGATAGAAGAGGCACACTTATATTAGGTCCGAGAGACAAGCTGACCAGGAAGAAAAAGGATAGGGTTTGAGGGCAAGGGCAGGCCTGGTCTTCACAGGTTCTGTCTGAGGCCCATGAGACCCCTCTGAGGAACCTCATCAGGCGTCTTGCCCTCTCACACACTCTTGCACCCGATGCAGCTAATCCGAGAGTAAAGGGTGAGGGGAACTGGCTTTCAGTGAAGCTGCGCCTGTTTCAGGGAGGGGTCTACCGGGATGAGTAACCAAGGTAACTGCAGGTGCACCTTCACAGTTCTGTCTCCAGATGGTTGTATGGATGCCTTGTTGCAGCTAGACACATTCGCCCGCACGCACGGTAAGTAGACTCTGTGTCCTCCAAGACTCGGCCTGATCATTAGTTTTGAAACACCTACCCTTTCGTGGAGCTCCTGAAAGGAAAATGCCCCAGAGGGAAGATCTGATCCACCATGATTTGGGACAGAAAATAGGTAATTTTACTCCATGAATATGCTACCCACTTCATAAACATTTGTTGAATTTTCTTTAAAATCCACAATGTAGAACTGCTTATCACCTCGGGCTAGCCTGTGCTCATCTCTTGTTGGAGCGCTCCGCTTAGCTTTACGAACTAAGCTTCTGCTTTGCTGACTAAACCTGCCTAAACTCTCTGTGTTTCTTGGCTGAATTCATATCTTCAAGTGGTGGGGACCTAAGAGACACTGTCACCATCAGGCCTGCCACAGTAGGCCCAGTGCACATGAGCTGCAGCCATGAGCACAGGACCTGCAACAGCTCCAGCACCAGGAACTGGATGTTCTGGGCATGCGCTGGCCACTTATCAGCACATAAATCATAAAGCACTAAGTGAAGACTGTTTACACAACTCAAGTCTGCTCTCCGGTGCCTTAAGCAAGACCAACAGTAAAACCACTGTGGAGAGTGGAGGGGTCAAGCCCAGAGGTTGCTTCTCCAAGCCATTCAGAGCTTTAACCATAACAACTAGTATGATGTGCTAGCCTGCTAATGGATTAGAATTTCTTTCCCAAGTAGCAATTGGAGGTTCCATATGGATGTGATGATGCACAACTGTAATCCCAGCTGCAAAATGCTATCTCCTCTATTGCAAACATGGGCTCTCGGCAGCTGCAAAGGTCTGCACTGGGACTGCAAGGAATGCCCCCCAACAGCCAGGCATGGCTGGAAGAGGGGTTCACAGGACTCACCCTTCACTGATGAACTGCTACTGTTTGCTACTGATAGATTCAGGGGAAACTAGAGTGATTGCCTTCAGTTGCCAACAAGCTGGTCACTCTACCAGCTTCCTGTGAGTGGTCCCAATCCAGTGGATGCAGAGATGGCTCTGGTTAAATTAAACGGGTCACAAAACAGAAAAAAAAGGTGAGCCGTGAAGACAATAGGCATGGGGTGGGGGGAGAAAGGAGGGGGAGAAAGAACCAACTTAGTAAAAAGAACAGGAAACAGGCAGTTGTTGAGATACAAAATGAGCCCTTGCCAGCCACTGGTCCTTAATTTCAGGCCTCCTTCCCTCTAGAACCAAGAGCAGCTTGGTTCTCTGTTGTTTATAAATTGCTCCATCTGCGGTATTTGGTGATAGCAACACAACTGGATTTAAACAACTGCTTTCTTCTGTGGCCTTGAGCAAGTCCTTTGTCTTTTGGAGTTCCTCCATATTTTGTTTGTTCTGTGTCTACTGGGGAAAGCAGGAAGATATACAGAGTATCTGTTCCCTGAGGAGAACATAGTATCATATAGTAATCTCTCCTTCTCCTTGCTGTCCCTGCCACTCTGCCACCGCTTCCAGCCTCAAGGGATTAGCATTTCAGAGTGGGTGTTGGAGATAAGGAAGAGGCTCTCCCGATGCCCGACATTAGGTGCCACAGGGAGACACTCTTCTAGAATGACTGATTCTTAGGCGGTTTTGTGGAAGCAGTGGAAGGGGGGACCTCTGCACGAATCACCTCGACATTTTCAAATGCTTCCAATTGATCTGTACATATCCCGTGAGCAAGACATACTTCCCTCCTGGACCCATACCCACAACTGCCTCAAACAGCCTGAAATGTCGTTATCCTGAATTCTCTTGAGCAGTGGAACATGTACTGTATGTGCTGTGCTCACGAATCATCTCCAAACGATTACAAAGTCTCAGCTGGGGCCGAGCAGCTGTTACCCAGATGTTCTGCACAGCAGCTGGAGCATTGTTTGTACCAATAAACACCATCCCGTGTGAGAGCCGAGCTGAAAGTGGTGACAACAACTGCCATGAAGACCCTTCTCAGGGAAGACGAATAAGCCCAGAGCCTGAGCGGACCCTCCCCCACAGCGGGCACTGCCTGCCTCACAGCCCGCTGTGACCGAGGTGCTGAGTGTTAGCACCAGGTTCAGATCTACGGCCAGTTTGCTATTAGAGATGGATGTTCAGAGGTGTGTGCTAAATCCCACCTCCCAGTTTGTGGTTCCTAAGCCCTGCCTAAACCCTTTGTCGTGTCCCTCAGAAATCTGAAGAGATGGAGCTCTGTGTGTGGATGAGCTTGTTCACTAGTGCTGTGGGTTGGCTGCAGTCCGTTTTAGAAGCAGTAGGTCCACCTCTCTACGACATCCTGTTAGTGTTCTGCTCTCATTTCTGCTAGGTAATAACTGCTTCAGTAACCAGCCATTGTTTGGAAGATGATCAGGCAGTTCATGTGCCCACCAGCAGGGGCGCTGAAGCCAGGGCTATTGTGTCAGTTCTCGGTAGGACTTGAGCCTAGCTGGCCATCCAAACCTCATTTTGCTGATTTAGAAGCTCGGACCACAATAGTGACATACTGTGCCATGTCACTTGGCCAGGTAATAGCTAAAACAGGCCCCACACTCCTGGTGCTAACGTGTCCTTCCTAGTCTGTTCAATAGCTGACATTAAGAGTGAATCAGTAGCAAGTAGTATATTATCCCTGAAGCCTCGAGAGAAGATGTGACATAGGTGAGCTCTATGGTGATGTGTCCCTAGAAGGGACAGCCTGCCCTAAAGGCTGAGGTTCCAGGCCTTCCCCGGGTTATTCAGTGTGCACCCAGATAAGCTAAGGCCATTTGTGTGTCTGGGTATGATGTGCTGCCCTGACTGTTGGGGCCATCAAAGGACTACCCACACAGAGGTCATATGAGTCAGGGTCAGGGATGGGCTCAAGTCACCATGGTAGTCTTCCTCGAGCCTATTCTCCAGGACACAAGGAGACAACATGACATCCCACCTTCTGATCTGGCACATAGGTCCCAGTTTGTTTGTCTCAGTTTGAGAACTGGGCACGTGCTATCCCGAGTCTGTCCTCAGCTGCTGTGGAAGCTTTCTTCCCAAAGGCCATAATAAACATTTTACCTCCATCAAGCCCTATGCTGGAGGGCACTTTAAGTTCACCGCCACCAGAGACCAAGTTGATCTCATGCAACCCCCATTGCCTCAGCCCAGGTGACCAAGGACAAGCAAATCTTGTCTCTCATGCTTCCACCCCCACCGAGGCAGCTGCAGGGGCCTCATTTTGAAGTTGAGTAGCTACTGAAATATGCAGGTGAAACTTCTAGAAAAACAGTCCCAACCTGCAAAGCAGCTGTGCACACATGAGGAGCCAAAGGACAAGTGTGTGAGGATACCATTCCCTCCCTCCACATCTGTAAACACACACATATGTAAAGACATAATAAATCAAAATGCAATTAAAAAGAAATAGTTTAGCTGAGTATGGATTCTCATACTGGGATTCTGGAAGCTGAGGCGGGAAGGTTGCTGTGTATTTGAGGTTAGCCTGGGCTATTAGTGAGTCCCAGTCCAGATTGGGGGACAACATAAGACCCTGTTGAAGAAAAACAAAAGAACACTAGAACACTGAATACAACCCTCATCAGTTGTCTGACCAAGAAAGAAATAAGATTCTAATCTAATGGAGTTGACCATCCATCCATGGTTTCACATATAACCCACAAGGTTTTAATTTTGATTTATCTGTCTTTAGGCTTAGGGATATATATATATATATATATATATATATATATATATATATATATATATATATATATATATTGGTTTTCCCAGTTCCTCCCAGACCTTCTGCATCTCTTTATCCATCCTAACCCACAGGCTTCCTTTCTCTCATTAGACCACAAGTGAGCAATCAAACAAACAAAACGATGATGATGATGATGATGATGATGATGATGATGATGATGATGATGATGATGATGATACAAAAACAAACAAATCAAAATAGGACTAAACAAAAGAATCATACCAGTTTGAACTAGAAGGACAAATGTAGCATAAAACAAAAGAAATGGATTTCTACATAATGGAGTGATTATGGGTGGGCTTGTGTGTAACCCATAGTATTTTTAAAATAATTGTATCAGTTTGAATAGACACAAAACAAAAGGAAAAGCTGGCTTTGTGCTTCAGCATTCAGGGTCAGATGGCTGGTATTTTCTTTCCTGTCTCTTGAATGGAGGGTTTAATTCTCTTTACCAATAGTGCAATGGTAATGAGGGAAGTTATAATCACACACACACACACACCCACCACCACCACCACCAGCAGCAGCAGCAGCAGCAGCAGCAGCAGCAGCAGCAGCAGCAGCAGCAGCAGCAGCAGCAGACTCTAGAGATAGATTCCTGAAGAAATCTAAACAGAAGCAGACAGACTGAGCAGCTAGAAAAAGAGAGCAAAGGACTTCTATTGTGACTGTAGTAGTTGCTCCTGGTGGGAAGCAAGCATAGATCCACTGTGGCCCTTGAGTAAGAACACGCATGGTAAGAAGGGTTGCATATTGACAGAAGAAAGCCAACAATCTTGTGCTTTCCCTTCTGTTTGGTTCAATGGGCTCCTGGGACAAGCTCCAGGAGTAGCTTAGAATCAGTGCAGGTTCCATCTCCAGTGGACTTATCTTGGAGCTTCATGTATGATGTAAGGATGTCCTCAGAGTGCCCTTGCCACAGACCTAGTCGACCAGCATTGCTCTGCAACATAACATTGCATTTCTCTTGTCTCTCTCTGACTGTATCCAGACTAACATGCTCCTCTATTCTAAAGATATGTGATCTCTTCCTCCAAAGGATAGTTTAGAATTGGCAGGTAAACCAAGACACTGAGGTCAAGGCTGAATGAATTCCACTGACTAGAACGATGGCCATATGTGGAAGAGAGTCCCTATATATGGTTTCACTTGTCACGGGGGGAAATCCTGTGTCCCTGTTCTCACCCTTTGCCAGTGACTTGTATCTCTTTTCTAGGCCCTTCCTTTAGAATTAAGAATTAGCATTAAGAGAATTGGTGACACCATGATCGATCGCTGCTTTGGATTAAATTATAAAAAGTTCTCTTATTCTTATGCATTTTACTTATTGCAAAGAAAGTAAAATATATGTCAATTTGAGGGCCTAGAACTGAAGCTTCCTTTTGGGAGCTATCAAATGCCTAGCCCCTTAGTCATGGCTGTGTGTGTGTGTTTCTACTTTAGAACCATGACATCAGAAACCTCCAGGGACAAAGAGAGGAAGGAGAGTGGAGAGTGCTATGAGCTGGCCCAGAGTTCTACTTTCCCTGTATAACTTTTTCCTAATTGAGCAAATGTCTTTCTATAGAAATGTCAAGTAATTTCCAAGTGGTGTTCCAGGCTGAGTCAAGCCTGTGTTTCTGAGAACATACTTAGCTCAGTCTACAGGGTAGATATCAGCACTGGGGAGTCCTGATGTTAATAGAGGTTAAGGTTTCAATAGTATGGGCTCTAGTATAGCCAGGAGACAACATAGAGCATTGTTTTCCTAGCTGATGAAGTCCAGGAAGGCAGGCTGACATCTAAAAACAAGCACTTTTGCTTAAAATGAGGAGTGAACTGCTTATATTGGTAAACCTGGGTAGCTGTTGTTCAGGACGCTGAGCACAAACACAAACCAGGATGGCCTCTGGGGACATTGGACTACTCTTTCTTGCTTTTAAGTTTCAGACAGTGTCAGGCAGTAGCTGTCTCTCAGGGCTGGTGCAGATCAAGACTGTTTGCACCTGGACCCTGTGTGGGCTGTGGAGTCATGGCTTCCTCCAAGGGTGCTGGGACCCTGTAGCAAAGCTTCAGGTAGAAAGACTGTCCTACTTGAAGCAAGGGAAAAGGCAAGCCTCTGGGGAGAAGAGGCCTCTCCTCTATTTGTGAATGAGAAGCAAGGAGGCAGCAGCAGACCTTTTGTTTGTGAACAGAAAGACTACATTCCTTCCTGGCTGCATTTTAGAGAAGGCTAAAGAGGAAGGAGCCTGTTACTCTAAGGCTCAGGAGGCAGAGGCAAGAGGATTTTGAGTTTAAGATTATCCTCAGCTACATAGAGAGTTCAAAGCTAGCCTGGGGCATAGGAGATCTCCTCCCCAAAAAGAATATTTGCCAACTATCAAAACTTCAAATTAAAATGAGCTTCTTCTTGTCCAGCTGGTCTATTGGAGAGTGTTGACAACTTCCTGTGTTCTCGGTCATTCTCTCCGCCTTCTCTGTGACATCCCCAGTCCCTGAGGCACACCCCCCACGCCCAGTCTCTGCAAAGGCCTACCATCTGAGATACAGCTTTGGAACGGTGCTCAGATGAGAAGGTTCAGCCCCAGGAGACTTCCGATGCAGGATGTTTTTTAACCATGGAGAAAATAAGGCCAGGAAAGCTGCCTCCCTCTCTGCACCATGCAGACTGCAAGGGGAGCCTCTCTCTTTACCTCTCTCCCCATACAGAGGCGCGCCAAGAAGGTGTGGAACCATACTTCTCTTTGGGAGCCAGGAGAGGCTACGTCATGGGCAGCTCCAGTTTCATCCAAGTCTGGGGCCCCCTCAGTCTGCTCAGTCTGCCCACTTTGTCCAGCCTGGTCTTCAGAACTTTGCCTCTGGACCCTGACTTTTCACACACACACACACACACACACACACACACACACACACACACACACACACACACCCCGAGTGTACTTTTTAAAATAATAGATTAACTAAGAAGTTTCTAAAATGTGTCCTTTTCCTGTGTCGTCCTTAGCTCATGAGCGATGGTCATTAAAGATTATCGAGGAAGTTGAGTGACAGCTTCCCAGTTCACCCCTCGTGGCACTGCTGAGCATCCTTGGAGCAGCTTGTTAACCCCATAGCCATGTGCGTAACTGTGAATAGTGGATTCGGAAGCTGCTCAACGGGATCTATGTACTTAGTGTCAAGACCTAAATCTGTAAGAGCGTTGATTCACTTGGAGCAGGCATAGGGGAAAGTAAAGGAGAACATGTCCACCAAGCTAGTGACCCCAGCTCCGTACTTCTCTGAGCACACTATGACTTCCAGAGAAACCTCTGATCACATCGCTGCATGGCTTGTGTGTGTATGTAGGTATGTGCATGTGTATGTGTCTGCGTGTGCATGTGCTTGCATATGTGTGTATGTATGTATATGTGCATGTGTATGTGTGTGTACATTGTGTGCACATGCATGTGCATATCAGCGAGCTCGAGAGTCTGCTTTTACTCAGGATGATTTATGTTTCTTTTTCTTTAGGAGCCATTAAGAAACAAAGTAAAAAATCTCCTGTAAGCTTTTCGGACTCCTGGAAAAACTGTTTGCTGAGGATTGCTGAATCCGAGAAAGGTTTGAGGGCTCTGGAAACCACATTTCCAGAACTCTCTCCTTCCTAGGGTGTGTTCAGGTGCTCATGGATCCCCAGCAGGCCTTGATCTAGCAGGATCCCACCCCTGCGTAGTCAGCCAAATAAAACAACCAGACTGGGTTGGTGTTGTGTGGCAGTACAGTGAGACCCACAGATATCACAGAAAAGGCTGTGTCACCCAGGAACGAATTCCCCTTGTCTCTAATTACAAAGAAAGAAAAGTCACTGAGAAAAAATAATGAATGGCTTGAATGTCACACAGAGCCCCAAACCACTACCTCATTTTGCAGGCATATCCAACGGCAACCCTCTGAGAGACGACGCATGCTTACCTTGCTCTCCCTGCCCCACGTAAGTGCCCTGCAAAGCTTGATCTGCACAGGTGACATGCTCTGGAAAACAGGGCGGAGATTCTAAGGCTGTTGGCTTGGGCAGGGTAGAAAAATTCCCAGTGTTTCTGGCTCTGGCTGCCCTGCTGGAGCTTACATTCTAATGCCTTCCCTGATGGCTATAGAGCCAGAGGGATGAGAAGAGGCTTCCCCTCATCTCTCTGGCTGATTTTGACTTCTGGGCAGCACAGAAAGACCCAGGATAACAGGACAATTATGGCCTTAAACTCCCCAGACATTAGCTCTCTATGGTCCCAGGCACATGGGATCCCAGCTCCACAGAATCCTCTCTGCTGTTGTTTCTGCAGTAATAAGGATGCATAGCCCTTAGGAGACACAGGTAGCGGAACAAGTACTTCCATGTCTGCTGTATATATGATAGGAGGACCTTAAGAGTCAACCATAACCAGCATGCATCCGAGGCAGTACATGATCATATATCAATTTTAGGACAGGACAGGCTTACTGCCCACACAACCTCAGGGATCCTCCTAGCTCTGCTTCTTCAGCACTGGAATTACAAACCCACACCATCACAGCTGGCCAAACAAACAAGCAAACAAACAAATGTGGATTCTGGGAACTAAACTCAGGTCCATGTTTTTGAGGCGAGAACTTCCTCAGTGGACCCACCTGCCAAGCCCTGGGAGATGCTCACCAGGTACTTCATGTACTGTAATGTATACTTTCTATGACATTACACCCATTCTTTTTCTCACACTGCTCCTTCTGCACTTGTTTATCATGACTTGTTTATCATTCTGGTCACCTGCTGGCATCTGCTGGGGTTATTTCTGTGCAAGGGCGGTTTGTTCCTCACACTTCTAGAGCCTGCGAAATCCAGGTGAAGATTTGTACAGGGTGCAGGGTTGTAGAGATGGCTGCTATCTTCTCACCTGGTTTCCTCTTTGGGGTCTCTCTTGCAAGGGTGTCATGTTTGGGGAGTGATTAGTCATCTGTGTCAGCCTGTCACTATAATGAACACCTGTGGGAATCAACTTGGAGACAGGGAATGTTAACTCTGCCCGAAGTTTGGAGGCTCCAGACTGTGATGTGCACTGTTACAAACACACCATGACTGACTGGAGTATATGGTGAGGTGAAACTGCTCATCTCATGGCCAAGGGACAGAAAATAAAAAGGCGAACCATCTAAGGCTAAATGCCCCCCTTCAAGAGCCCTCCAGTGACCGAAAACCCTCCTTTAGACCCCACCTCCTTAGAGTTCCACCAGCAGCAGCACCCTGGAGACCTTCAGGGGTTGTCTTAGATCCAGACATTCAGAGCCATCTCCCAAATCAGAGCCTGCTAACTCAATCACCCGGGGAACTAGAATTTCGACATAAGAAGTTGGGGGAGTCAAACCTTTGCTCTTGTGGACAGTGTCCCGCCCGAATTTGTCATCCTGTTCTCATCTACCTCAGCCCTGTGCTGACTCTGCCCTCAGAGCATAAGCAACAAATGCAGGATGAATTTCACCCACCACCTTCCAGAAAGCCGTCAGGGTGACCCATAAGATATATAAAACACAGCCAGCTAGGATAAATTATTTTCTGACTAAATGAAGTCTACTTCCTTAAGATCTGATGCTGTAAGAGTTGATATACCAATGATCCCTTACTCATGAGAATTTATTCCCTGGCGAGAAACCCCACAATCTGGCACCTTTTATTTAGTTTACACAGAGACTCATAATTTTCTCCAATTTCCCATGTGTGTTTTATTTTCCACCCTGAGGTATTTGGACTTGGAGGGGGCATCCCTAGTAGTGTTTTTATTCACCAAGAGGCATCCAGTACTAGACCAAGCCCACATAAGATATGCCATAAAGCTATTGGTCTGTTCCAAGCCCAGCCCTGAAGATGGAAATCTCTAGTAAATGCTAGGGAGGGCCCAGAGGTCTCCATGTGTTTGTCCCACAGTGGGGCCTATTTGCAATATCCTCCCTTTTGTGTTGTAGTTTATGGTATATACTCATTTTCTGTACCAGGTAGGGATCAGATCTCAAGCTACCTCTGCTCAGTGAGAATGGAGGAGAAATTTAATGGGAAAGTAAGAGGTAGCTCTCAGAATCTGTGAGAAGCACTGGGAGCCAGGCCCTCAAAACATGAGATGCAGGCAGTGGGGCAGCAGTGTGACCTTCTGGGGACAATCCCGGGTACTTTTTAATCCCGTCTAAGCTGTGGCCATGGCTATTCTCTCAAGAGTTGAGGCCTGGGGTTTCCGTCCATGCCTTGAGAAGCCAAGTTAATGATTTTCTGTAAGCTTCCCTGCAGTATCCTGCACTGCCCCTGGGGGCTTATACCCAACTCCAGAGGTAAAGAAATGAAGAGAGGCCAACACAGAAAAGCTGGGGTCTCCGATGGGGAAGCCTCATTATTCCGGAAGCTCAGTGTGTTTGTTCTACAGAGTTGGACAGGAGACAGGGCTGTTGCTCTCAGCTGAGCAATGAGGCAGGACTGTTGCACAGAGACCAACAGGAGGCAAGGTGTATAGCATGTGGCTTGATCGTGGGGACAAGCTTACGAATCTCTGTAGGAGTTTCTGCAGGAGAACAGTTTTCGGGCCAAGTATACAGGGGGAGAAAGCTATGGTGGACACTTGTACACACACTGCTGATACTCAGACATTGCCATCTGTTGTGTATGGAAAGTACCTGTGAAGCCTGGTCCCTGCTTGTGCGCTAGCAGTCCTGAGGGAAACTTCAGATGGAGCCAGCTACTAGATGGTTTGGTTAGTCTTTCCCTCCTATACCCAGGGGGGATGACCAATTTGCATATCAGGACTACTACCCCACCAGAGTTTCTTCTCGATTTGCCTGACCCAGGCCGAGTTCACCATCTTTCAGGCCCCAAAGTTTGTACTTTTCTTCCACGTTGGGTGACAACTGTAAAATGTGTGTGTGTGTGTGTGTGTGTGTGTGTGTGTGTGTGTGTGTGTGTGTGTTTGTGTGTTGGGGGCAGTGTCTTAATTTTTTCTTTTAATGTTTCTTTTAATGTCTCCTTTTCTTACAAACAGTAACCAGTTCTCTTAACTGCCATCTCTCCTCCCACTTTCCAGCTCAGCCCCTTCAAAGGTTTCTCTCAACCACCCCTCCTTCAGTTTCCCAACAATGTGCTTAACTGGTCTCTTCTCCCAGTTTCCCTAATACTAGCAGCTCTAACCTGTAAGGACTGCTGTAGCCTAACTTCTCAGCTCAGCCTTTTCTGGCTCAACTGTCACCAATTTCTCTTCTCACTCGCCAGCCCAATTCACTTTCAGCTTCTAACTTTCTTCTAACAATAGTTTTCTGGCTCAGCTGTCTTCTCTTCTTCTGCTAGCCCAGTGCTCTGTCTCTGCCTCAGCTGGCTTTTTTAAATCCTCTCCTTTCCAGAAATCCAAAAGGCAACCAACACTGGCAACCATAGGGTCGAGCAGCTCTAACAGCTAAAAATTGTTAAAGGGCCAGTTGAACGGCAGCTGGGATTCTTTAAAGTACCAGGCACACAAAATAAGTCATCCTACAGCTAGCTCTCTGAGCCTGGGGCTATGGGGTTTGGAGCATGACTGTGCCCATATAAACAACATACATGCACTCAGGGTTTCTCTCCCTCAGGAACTACATTTCTCAGGTCTATTTTAAATGTCTTCCCCACTCCGGAATCCTTGAATACTGCCTCTGTGGTAGGCCCCACCCAGTCCCCTACCTGTTCCTCATGGATGCCTCAATTCTGATATATTGACCCAGCTGGCTACATCCCTGCTGGGGCTATGAATCCTGCCTCAGCCAGATAGCCATCCAGTGCTCTCTGCCTCCTGAAGTTGCTTCTTGGCAATCCACACCCAAGCTACAGCGTGGACTGCGGAGGACCTTAGTTCTGTGCATTGGTGCAGAGCCACTGGCAAGCCATCTGATGAGTGTGTTGGATACATGTACGAATTAATGGCATTAACGGTGCTTGGTACAAGACCATGTTTAGGATTATTACCCAAACACATATACATATAGATGGCTCAGTGAGTTGAGGCACTAGCGTTGCCAAGGTAGACAATCTGAGTTCAATTTCTGGGACCCACATGGTTGAAGAAGAGATCTGAGTTCCACAAATTGCCCATTGACCTTCATATGTGTTCTGTGACATGGGCACCTCCCCACTTCTCCTCAACACAAAATAAATACATAGATGTGATTTTAAAATTGTGTTATGTTTTATCTGCATGCATGTCTGTGCATAACATGCATGTAGTTCCTACAGAAACCAGAAGGGGCATCAGATCCCTTTGGGACTGGCAGCCTTGGGGGTGCTAGAAATCAAACCTAGGTCCCTTGAAAAAGGACCCAGTCAGCATTTCTAACTACTGAGCCATCTATCCAGTCTCCAGAAAATATAATTTAAAAACTAAAAATAAATTCTCCACCTACAGCCACCTCAGCAGAAGTATCTGGAAAGTGGTTTCTCAGAGACCAGAAAGCTATACCATTCTTGATTAAACCCCAAAGCCCACTATAACCAGGGCCTGAGCAAAAGGAGGATTTGAAGAGCTGCTACCCTGAGAGAGGCCAGTAGCAAGGTGGCCTCTGACAGTGGTTGGAACAGCCTCTGTATTTTGCTGGATGCTCCTTGGCTGCTGAATTTTGGGTCAGGAGTGACTGACTGAGACCTCGGAGAGATTTAGGGTCAGTATTATTTGTGAGAGCAATCATTCGCAGGGCCCCCATTAATAATTTCTGTAGACAAGTGAGGATGTTTTGCTGATGCTGAACTGGGTGATTAAGGGGAGTTGAGTAGAAACACTTCCATTACAAGCATTCACATGCACACGCATGCACACACACACACACACACACACACACACACACACACACACACATTCAGACAGTGAAAACAAGCAATGCTCATGGCAATCTCTCCTTTGATGCCCAGCTCCTTCATTTGGGGGAAGACAGTGCATCACATACTTCCCAGGAAATTCTGTGTTAATGCTGGCAGGGAGCAGCTGGTCACAGCTAGATTTGGAGTTTGACTAGATAAGGGTCTTTCACTCACGTCAACGTGGGGTACGTGAGTGTGTGTGTGTGCTCGTGTGCCAACAACTCTGTGTACCGTTCCTCAGAAGACAACATCCACTTTGGTTTTTTGAGACAAGAACTCTGAACTGGTCTGGAACTCAGTAACTTGGGCAGGCTGACCAGTGAGACCAGAATTTCTTAGATTCTGAGTCGTGATGTTAGTTCTGGCCCAGGGAATGAAGAAGTGACTGAGCCCCGGCCTCCTTGAAGCCTCAGGCCAGAGACAAGACTGAGCACCTGTGCTCCTGGGTTCTCTCCTCTATGCTCTGGCGGTGGCTGCCTCCCATGATGTGCTAATGCAGTCCAGTCCCATAGGTTCTCCAGGCTTTGCTGGGCCCCCTGGCCTGATTTTCACATCTGGCCCCAATCCACCTGTCCTCTGTACCTGTTTCTCAAATGCCTGGGTGTGCAGAGGAAAGGACTTCTCCTACGGAGGACAGGGGACAGTTCTAGGCTCGCAGGGGTGAGCGTGGAGTGGGAAGTTGTCTGTCATCAACCCTCAGCAGTCTGCTCACACCTTCTTTACCAGGGAAAGTAACTTGATACTGGTCCATCCCATACTAGGCAAGGAGTTGAAATTCTAGCAGAGGCCCATGGGGAAACAGGAGTAAAAATTAAACAGCTAGAGATGCTATCCTGCTTGCGGCTGTGGGCCCTAGCACACAAGCCACAGCTGGAATGTAGCACACCCTGCCATAGCTGGGGTCTACATAGTGACCTCATGTCAGTGCTTCCGCAGGCTGGGATTTCCTGAACACAATCTACTCCTCTTTTTCCTTTACCTTTCCTCCCCACGTCTGTAGGAAAAGGATTGGTGTGGACAGAGAGGCCAGTTTGGTTAGCAGCCTTCCCAGAACTCAGAAAGGCAAGCACAGAACGGTGTACGTGCTTACTGTTCCTGGCAGGTGTGCCAGGACCTCTGCGTTCCAGTTCAGCACAGCCCCTTGGCCTCCATCAGGACTCTGGAAAGCAATCATGAACAGCACTGCCCATCACCTTCCTCTCCGAGAGCATGAAGTAAACAAGACAGCCTTGGCCTTCGGGGATGGAACTCTCCATCCCCAAGGAGGTACGGTACACTGGCTGGTGTGTGTGTGTGTGTGTGTGTGTGTGTGTGTGTGTGTGTGTGTGTGTGTGTGTTCGTGGACTCGCACCTCTGCAAGGCCAAAGCAGAGGGACCTGAGTCTGTGTGCACAGGTGGGGTGGGCCTCACACGGCCGTGGCCTCTGAGGCTGAGCATAGCAGGCAAACCTTAATCAGACTTCTATGACTCTTGTCCCTCATAGGAGAATGGGTCACCCCAGAAGCTGACTGCTGGGGAGACTAAGGGAACGAACCTATGGGGAAGCTTGCAATTAAGGACCAGCAAGTGAAGGTGCTCGCTGCCAACCCTAATGACCCCAGCTGGATCCTTGGAACCCACATTATGGAAGTAGAGGGCTAACCCCACCAGTTGTCCTCTGAACCCCAGATGTGCCATGGCCAGGAGGTCCATATGTATATGTGTAGCTGTAATAAAATGTCTTTTTTGAAGTTGCAAGTCAAATATTCATCCTAACCAATGAATCCATTTCTCCATCTGCTCATAGGGTCACAGAGGGTTAAGTGCCTACACATGGAGGGACACCCCTAACTTGGGGTGGGACACATGGATTACAAACTGTGGTAACTGCTGTTGCCTGCATGGACTCTTCCACACCTCCCCACCGTCAATCCCTGAAAGGCCTTGCGTGTGTGCGTGTGTGGGTGCGTGCGTGTACAGCCGGCTTGAGTAAGCACTGCCAGTATTTCTTGATGAGCTGCACATGTTCAGAGCAGAGCCCAGCCCTCATTCACTTGTTCAAAGAGCAAAGCCCCGTCCTGTGTGGCTTGCCCTGGATTTATTGTTGCTGAGTTGTTCTGCTTCTTTGAGCAGAGCCCATCCCAGCCTATGTACTGGCCTCAAACACTGATCTTCCCACCCCCTTTCTCCAGTGTTGGGATTGCTGGCCTATGCTATCACCCCAGGTTTCCTGCCTTCATCCCTCCAACTCCTCTCCGATGGAGCTTGGGTGCTTATTTTCCATAGGTCTGCCAGTGGGGTAGGATCACCAGAACAGTGCTGGGACCACTCCTTCCATTGTGGGGGTTGGAGGTGGGGCTGCCACAGCTGGAGCGAAGACAGCAAAGACCATGACCCTCACCAGTCACACAGGAGTTGAGGATAAAGTGCTGGGAGCCTAGGTGTCCCCATGCGAACAGGCTTCTGTATGGAGAGAAGGGCAGAGCAAGGTGAACTGGGCCAGGGTGAAAAGGAAGGTTGGCAGTTAGAAGAAGCAGAACAGGGAACTCAGGGAAGATTGGGACATGCTCCCTGGACCAGAGGATGGAGGCCTCCAGGGACACTCCAAATGCTGTGACCATGGGTCCCAGTAGATGACCCCAGGCAGACCGCATTCTAAATATGACACCTTAGTGCTGAACCAGGTTTTCCTGACCAGGAAGCGATGCTCTCACAGTCTGAGAGTACAGGCCAGGGCAAAAGTCCTAAAATATTGGTGTGCTGAGAGATGGGTGTGGGGAGCCTGTCACCATGTCTACTTCACCTAGAGGCTCAGCAGAGTAAGTGACAAGAGCCCAGAATCTGTAAGACAGAAATGGGGAGAGAGAGAGAGAGAGAGAGAGGAGAGAGGGAGGAGAAAGAGGAGAGAGGGAGGAGAAAGAGGAGAGAGGAGAGAGGAGAGAGGGAAGAGAAAGAGGAGAGAGGAGATAGGAGAGAGGAGAGAAGAGAGAGGAGAGGGGGAGGGGAAAGGGGAGAGGGGAGGGGGAAGGGGAGGGGGAGGAAAGGAGAGGAGAGAGGAGAGAGGAGGGGGAGGAGAGAGGAGAGAGGAGAGGGGGAGGGGAGAGAGGAGAGAGGAGAGAGGAGAGAGGGAGGAGAAAGAGGAGAGAGGAGAGGGGAGGGGAGGGGGAGGAGAGGAGAGAGGAGAGAGGGAGGAGAAAGAGGAGAGAGGAGAGGGGAGGGGAGGGGGAGGAGAGGAGAGAGGAGAGAGGAGGGGGAGGAGAGAGGAGAGAGGGAGGAGAAAGAGAAGAGAGGAGAGAGAAGAGAGGAGAGAGGAGAGGGGAGGGGGAGGAGAGGAGAGGAGAGAGGAGAGGGGAGGGGGGAGGGGGAGGGGGAGGAAAGGAGAGGAGAGGAGAGGAGAGAGGAGAGAGGAGGGGGAGGAGAAAGGAGAGAGGAGAGAGGAGAGAGGAGAGAGGAGAGAGGAGAGAGGAGAGAGGAGAGAGGAGAGAGGAGAGAAGAGAGAGGAGAGAGGAGAGAGGGAGGAGAAAGAGGAGAGAGGGAGGAGAGGGGGAGGGGAAGGAGAGGGGGAGGGGAAGGAGAGGGGGAGGGGGAGGAGAGGAGAGGGGAGGGGGAGGGGAGAGGGGAGAGGGGAAAGAGGCAGGGGAGAAAGTGGAGTGGAGAAAGACCGGAAGAGGGAAAGGGGAGGGGAGGGGAAAGGGGAAAGGAGGGGGAGGGGAGAGGAGGGGGAGAGAGGGAGGGGGGGTTGCGGCAGGTGCTCACTTAGCCCTGGCCTTCACTTGACTGTAAGCACAGTAACAGCCTGGGTTTTGGAGAGGCCTGGGAGAGCAAGAGGCAGGCAGGGAGAAGGCAATCCAGCTGGGTTTATAAATGCCACGGAGAATGGAGAGTTCTAGGCCCCAGGCAGCTTCAGGCCCTGGAGTAGTTGAAGGGTAGACTCCATCTCTATGGAGCTGGGACAACAGAAGAGGTACAGAGGCCAGAGGCCAGCCACCCCAATGCCAACATGCCTCAGATTAGATACCAGGTCTGTGTTCTCTGTACCAGGCTCAGGAGTAGGCTGCAGGAAGCCTCAGACCTGAGCCCTCGGGCTGTTCCAAGAGCTTCACTCATCCTTAGCGGAAGAAGAGAAGGGGAGAGTACTGAATTTCTGATTCTTCCCTGGTTCTGCCCAGCCCAGCTTTCCTTCGTGGGCCATAGACCATTTTATGACTGGTAAATAAGGGATGTTGTTATACAACGTTTTAGTCAGAAAGATGCATCCAACTGTAAGCCTCACCTTATGCTGTGGTGGGCGGGAGGTAGGACGTGGAGACACAGAAGCGGTTTTGTGCTCAACAACGGCTGTAGGGCTGACAAAGCCATAGCTAGCTTGGTTGTGAGTGTAGGCGGTTAGGGCCTAGTGGGGAATGGGCGTGGCTTGGAAGATGGCCAAGGGTTGCCTTGCGTTGTTCCTCACTGCTACCCAGACGCCCTGGCTGGAGAGGGAGAGGCTCTGCCTGTGTTCCCCATATCTACCAAGGAAGGTACAACCCCAGGACATGTTGCTTTGTCCCTGGGAGTCACCTGACTTGCCCTGCAGAAAGCAGCCCTAACTGGAGGACTAAATTCTGCCTGCACGGGTACAGGGTATCGCACGGAGCTGGACTGAGGAGGGCTGCTTTTCTGAGTGGTGTAGGGATGGGCAGGTGCCCTCCCGCATGCCAACCGTCAGAGCATATTTGAGTCCAACATTCCGGGAGCTTTGTCACTAGATCTCAGGGCAGGACACCCACAGGCTGCCTGCTGGGGCCAGATAACTCAGGATCTCTGACACAGTCAGGTTTAATTGTCTCTAGCTGTTACAAACCCCAGGCTAACAGCCTCTGAAGACTCTGCACTCCCCAACGCCTACCCCACAACCTCCCCGCTAAGAATCTCAGCCTTGCCCTCCCCATTTCTTTTCAGTGCGACAAATGCCTCGTGCTCCTAAAAGCTGGCACAGGAACTTCCTGAAGAGGTCAGACTAAGGCTGCTTCACCCTACTTATTCAATATGCGAGTTCATCCTGAACGGCCAAGGGGCAGCCTGCTAGAAAAAAGGAAGCTTCCCGAGGCTCTCAGCCTTGGCAGGCTTTGGCGCGTCTTGGACGCACTTGCTTCCTCCGGTTGCTCTCGGTGGGCCTTGCCTTCGCGTTCCATCAGCTGTTAGCAGGTGGCTCTTGGGTTTGGGTAAGCCGGGCTGATCAACTTGGTCCTGTGTGCTGAAGTCTGGCCCTCTGAAACCAGTTTCTTTCTCCAGCTGGTGGGCTGGCTCCCTGGCTGAGCCTGAAGCCCCCTCTGCTGGTGGCGTAACTCCACTACATCCTAAAGAGGCCCCAATGGGGTAGCCACTCAGCACCTGCACTAGAGATGGTAATGCAATTCCCAGTTACTTTTTCTCAGTGCTCTAAGATGACGGGAATGGAAATTCAAAAACAGATAACTTACTAACGCCTTTCCCACACTGACTTCTTTTTCTTTTTGAGGCAGATTGTTTTTAGGTAGCCCATGCTGACCTGCCTCTTTAGCTCCAGGACTATAGGCCTGGCCTGCCTACGTGGAATTTGAAGCATTTTAGACTTAGAAGTCTGGGTTTTGGGGATGAGGGGGTGGGGATGTGGGAGGGGGGTGTTACACAGTTCAGAAACCCATTAGCAGGACACAACTGCCTCTCTGTGCTCAGCTCAGCTCAGCACAGCTCAGCTCCCTCTGCCGAGTTTCTGGGATAGCGTCTTTCTTTTTTATCTTTCTGAGATCCAGCAGGAGTCTAGAGTTTAGAGCAGTGGCTCAGTGCTTCTTGGGGAAAACAGAAACAACTTAGCAAAGCTATTTGCCGTCACTGAATACAAAGTCTGTCCACTGAACTGTTGGAGCGCAGAAAGTGGTAGATGTCGTAGCCCCTGGGGAGAGACAGCAATTTCTAAATCTGTGCAACTTTGTTCCTTATAAGAGGCTTCCTGCTCCTGTGGGACTTGCTCACAGCCCACCAGAGCATCCAAGCTGGAGTTGGGGGCTCACCCTCCTACACACAGGTGCAGCAAGCATTCTCACAGGTAGGCGGAGGGGAGGGAATGCGACCAGAGTCACACTGCAGAGGACAAGAATAGCCAGTGACTTGCACTTTGTGATTGTCACTAGAACCAGGTTTCCTGGGGTGTGGGAGTGTGAAGGCTCTTAGCCATTCTCCAGTTGACTGGGTGAGAACAATGACCTGTGTGGTAATTAGCCATCTTAGGTAGGGGAAATCTTCTAAGTCAAGGATCAACTTAGAGCCTAGCCCTGGCTCCCTTCATGTGGGGACCTGCAGGTACCCCTCTACTTTTTTTTAAGTATAGAATAGAATTTATTCAAGGCATGGGGAGGGGAATTTAGAGGGTAGGAGAGAGAGAGAGAGAGAGAGAGAGAGAGAGAGAGAGAGAGAGAGAGAGAGAGAAGTAGAGGAGGCTGGTCATAAGCATGCGGGGAGGGGGGGAGCAGGACAAGAGGACAGAGCAAGAGAACATTTTGTCCCTAACACAACTCCTCTGAGATCAGGCCCAACCCATTGTGCCAGCTTTTTGAAGGCCAGTTGTGCTGCTGGGGGCCAGGAGAGGGTACTCCTTCCTGTCCAGGGACCTTGTCATGTCCATTGAGTCATGTGGGAGCTGGGAATTGAACCCTCTCCTCTGGAGGAGAAACCAGTGCTCTTTAATGCTAAGCTTTCCTCAGTCCTCTGTCCTTCCTACGCCTTAAGCTCATCTCATCTGTGAGGACTGTGGAACTCCTAGGTGGGTTGGAAGATGGAGCCCGTCGTGAATAGAAGCTGAGGAGAGAAGCTCATTGAGCTGTCATACTGTGCCCCACTCTGCTCCCACCCGCCTGCATCTGACAGATGTGTGGATAAAAGAGGATGGAATGTCTCCTTCTGTGCCTTTGATCCACAGAAAAGCTCAGTTGTGGTGGCCTGAGGGCCACCCCGTTTCCTCGGAGCTCAGTCAGGGATGTGTGAGTCTCAGGTGGCCCAGCTCACAGCTGAGCTGCTGGTCCTCTTACCTTGAGCAGGGTTTGAGGATGTTGAGCTGCTGCAGGAAGAGCTGCAGTTCCACCTCTGCCGCTGCATCCCCATCCGATGGTGCGGTTCTGGGCACTCAGATGAGACTCGGTAAATTCCTGCATACTGGGCATGGATCAATAAGGGAGTCTGAAACCCTCAGCACCAGAGTCTAGTTCTCAGAAAGCAGTAGAGGTGAGAAGGATCTCAGTGGTTCGCAAGCCCAGGACCCAGTGCGGAGGTGGGCTCGATGGCCAGTCTCAGAGACTCTGCTGGTGTGCAGTTCACCCTCACACCAACATGACCCTTCCAAAGAGCCGGGCAGTGGAGTCAGCCAGGGCCTGGGCCCTCCCTTTCTGCTGGCAGCAAAGCTTATGGCCAAGGTGGTAGAGGGGTGAGACTCTGGGAGAGGGAGTCCCTAATGGAGCCCACTTTTGCAGTACGGCCATGTCCCTAAGGGAGAAAGTTACTTAATTTCAAGGAGAAGTTGCCAAGGATCCACACGGGCCAGGCTTAGCTGTGTTCTACATCCTGATGCATGTTCACCATCATCTCTCTGTCTCTCTGTACTCAAGATAAAGCCATTGCAATCTCTCTCTCTCTCTCTCTCTCTCTCTCTCTCTCTCTCTCTCTCTCCCTCCCTCCCTCCCTCCCTCCCTCCCTCCCTCCCTCCCTCTCTCTCTCTCTCTCTCTCTCTCTCTCTCTCTCTCTCTCTCAGAAAATGGTGTGTGTGTGTGTGTGTGTGTGTGTGTGTGTGTGTGTGTTCACCTATCCACACATACCTGTGCCACAGCTTACGCTGGAGGTCATAGGACACTCAGGGTGGGAGGATCCAGTTCTTTCCTTCTACGTCTTCTTGGTCCTACAGCTGGTCAGTCTTGGCCTGGCTTGGCATTGGTGAACAAAGTCACTCACAGCCCTGCATCACTTTCCGAGTGGGCTAAATATTAAATTGTATCAGAGAAGAGCTCTTACTAACCTCATTTTTCAAAGGGTCTCTCACAATCATTCTGGACCCAGAGCAGGGAATTCCTACCTGTGGGACACCAGAAACTTTGTCATAATTCCCTGAGTGAACAGACGCCTTCTGGCAGCACAAGCCTGGTAGGAAAACCAGGCTGCAATAAGAAGGGAACATACTGCGTGTTCCTGTAATAAAGCAACCCCATCAATTCACTTTCTGCCGAGGAATGATGACCAGTTCAGCAAATCCACCGGGAGTAATGGCTTTGCCTGGGGACAGCCACTCTCTGCTAAAGCGCTGTGGTTGTGGCTGCTCTGACTGTATTGTTATAAACAGCATCTAATTTATGGAGTAAAGAAGCAGATGCCTCTGTCAGTATCATGTCACTGTGATCTAGAAGGAGCCATACAATAGGTGTTCATGTAGTGTCTAGCTGCAAAAGTTGATTACCGTCCCCAGAATGTAGTGTTGCTTCTGGGCCCAAGTTTGGTTGTCCAATGTGATGATTAGATTCTGGATCTGGTCCTAGATAACCATGTGATACAAATCCCATGAGGCTTTATAGATAGAAGGAATGACCAATGCAGGGCTGGGGTAAAGTTCAAATGAGACACTTGCCCTGGCTGCCTAGGGGTTCATGAATCCCCGGTGTTTTCCGCATCCACATCTCAGGCTGTGTCTCTGGGCCTTGTTACTGGGACCGTAGGTTCTTAGTGAGAGACTCTCTTACAGCATTGCTGTCCCCCACAGGTCTTCCACTGGTACCCCTCTGTCTGCCCAGCTTGGGAAGGCATGTAGAGCAGTGACTCTGGGACTTCAGAAACGAGAAACTGAGGTAAAGTTTGGGGATTAGTGAGAAGACAATATTATTAGGGCTGAAGGCACCAGAAAGTATGTAAGTACCAGTGACACTGAGTGTGACAGCTTGAATTCAAGCAGAACTGAATTGTACTTTGTCACCCATAGCTATCATTGAGTTTGCCAAACCTGTTTCCACTTTAAGTGGTTGAAGTTTGGTCTTGCTGTGTGTTACAATGCTGAGTCCTGCCTCCCCCGACCCAATATCTGGAGTTTGCACATAGACCCAAATGAGCCTGCCCCAAGTTATTTCTGATTGGTAAATAAAGATGCTGACAGACAGCCAATAGCTGAACAGAAGAGACATAGGTGGGGTTTAGGATTCCCAGGCTTGGAAGCAGGGAAGAACCAACCATGAAGAGAAGAAGGTGAAGGAGGAAGGAGAAGCCACTATGGGTTAGGTGAGTCATGAAAACATGGCCCTGAAGGCTGGGCAATTAGAGATAAGAGCAGCCCAGATGAAACATAGTAAGTAATAACTCAGGGTTATCGACAGGAAAGTAGATTCTAACAGCATCGAGGGTAGACATCTGCCCAGCTCTTGTGCCGTCTAAAGCTTACTACAAGTCTAATGTTGTGTGTGTCTTTTATCAGGGAACTAATGGTCAAAGGTGAGGTTAAAAACCCTGGATTGGGATTAAAAATATCTTCATCATTTAGTTTTTACTGAAGTCTGTTCTCTTGTCTCTTTGGTCAGTCACTACAGAAACACTGTCTTTGTGTCTCTGTTGGCTTCTCAGAAGGGCAATGGCCTTGACTCTATGAACACTTGCCAAATGGAAGGGCCAAGCTGGATCTGGTAACAGAAACTTGTGATCTCAGACACTTACAAATCTGAGGCAGGAGGATTGCCAGACTGTGTACTGGATGCTGTTGTCATCAGAGATCTGGGATCTGTGGAGCTCTGGCCTGGCCCAAATGGCTGAGGAGTTGTGCTTTCTGAAGGGATCTCTGCTCTGCAGTGGCAAGACCCCAAGCTGCAGGCCGGTAAGCAGGGAGGGGGAGTCAGATCCGGGCAAGCTGCCTGGTCTCTTGCAGCAACAGCTGCTGCTCTGGAGGTGAAGTGACCTCAGGAGGCAAGTAGCTTCCAGCAGTGAAAACTTGAGAGAGAACTCTTCCCCCAAAGTCTTACAGCTCTTATGTGACAGACCATCTCAGACAATCTTTGATGATCTTGCTTTATTCCTCATAGACAGGGTCTTATCCACATTTCGTGGTGGGTTGGGGTCTAAAAGCAGATGTTTACTATTGGCTTGGTCTGAGATGTTAGGGATGCCTCATCTGCATGTGGAGGAGCTTCAGGCTGTTGCCCTTTGTGACTGATTGACATGTTCCTCTCCATGGGGTGTGGTGGTCACATGTTCTGGGACAGGAACCTGGTTGGGAGTAGGTGAAACACCCACTGTTCTCAGATATGAGAGTACCAGGACCTCTCAACCCACTTGACCTTACCAAAGGATCACAAATTTAAGACCTTCTAGGTTACAGAATTTGTTCAAGGCCAGCCAGGGCAACTTAGTGAGACCCTTTTGATATTAGTCAGGGTTCTTTAGAACAGAACCAATAGAACAAATATGCATTAGTAAGAGAACTTGTTGGATTGACTAAATGAAATGGGCCGGGTAGTCCAACAATGACTATCTGCATTTTAGAGAGAAGAACCCAGTAGCTGCTGAGTCCATGAGGCCCCATGGTTCAGTGGTTCCAATCTGGCACTGAAGGCCTTGGGGACTTACAGGGAGACATTGTAAGCCATTTTAGAAGACTATAGTCCAGTGTCAGCAAATGACGGCAGCAGGAGCAGTGACAACAGAGTAGACATACTCATCAACGGAAAGCAAAGATGGGCAGGCAAAGCACACAGCTTCTTTCCAAGATCTTTCTTTCCTATTTGGGCCCCATTGAAAGGGAAGGCCTTTCTCTCTTAATTCTTCCTGGAAATCTCCTCCCAGCTCTCTCAGAAGCAAGGTGCAGTCCATCTAGGATCCAATCAAGTTGACAAACAAGACTGACCACCATACTTACTCTAAAATACAAAGAAAAGAAAGTTTAAAAGGGTCTGCTCCAGTGGAGTACTTGACTGTATGTACTTGCAATGGAGTACTTGGAGTATGTAGAAGGCTCCAGGCTTGGTCTATACTCCTGCAATTAGTTAATTAGTTAAATATCCAGGAGAGAAGAAGCTACTACTCATGGCACTAAGTGTCTTGGGAAATTGACACTAGTTCATGATGTTTGTGAGGGACACTTTGGTGAAACTTTGTCAGTTTGCAGAGGCCACAGCAAAATAACCAACTCTGGCAATTCACATGATAATGGTACAGTGCTCTTGTTGGGATGTCTGTGAAATGTAATGAGACACAGCAACGAAATAGCACTGTGAGGCATGACTACATGAGAAATCAAAAGGAATCAACTGATCTAGAAGGAGACCTGCCATCCAGACTGCCAGATATCCTGCTGTAAATATCAAGCAGTTATTACTATTATAAAGCAGACCTGAGCTCAAGGCCAAATTTGAAATTAGTAGCTTGATACGATGGTTAAAATTCAGGATACACATACATACATGTGTATACTCACACACACACTCACACACACATACAAACACACACACACACACACACACACACACACACACACACACACACACACTCTTTGGGACCACTTACCAGAGCATCAACTATGATAATCTCCATAGAATGAACAGCAAGTTTCACCTTTTCTCCTTTATACCTTTGGAAACACTGTAACATGCTTGCACATATTAGGTTTGTTATCAGAAAGAAAGATGTAATGTGATTATTTAAGGATTTACCTAGTAAAGTTACCAGAATTCTTTTTAAAATAAATAATTTATTTATTTGTGGGGATAGGGCTCATATAAGTACCATATGACATACATAGTGTGTATACAAAGGCCAGATCTCTACCTCTACTACATGGGGCCCAGGACTGAACTCAAGACATTAGACTTGGTAGCAAGTGTCTCTTCCTGCTGAGTCATCTCATTGGCTCCAGGTTCTTTAAAAGTCTACAAAAATCCATATCACATATTGTACGTGTGTATAGTGGGCATATAGGAGATGAGCGGTATTTGGGATATTTGGGTTTGCTTTGGGATTATGGCAGCCTAGTTCATCATGAATTACATGGCAGAGGAAGACTTACAGCTGGGTATAAAAGGAAAGGAGGAGCTAGAGTTCTATACATCCCCTTCAATGGTATGTTCCCAGTGATTAGAAGACCCGCCATTAGGCCCCACCCATTATGCTGTCTACTACCTTCCAATGGTGCTGACCCCTAAGCCCTGACTATGCAGAACTCTACAGATACTGTCATGTTGAGTATCAGTCCCCAACTTGACACACATGGAAGAGAGGACCTTAATTGAGGAATTGCTTCCATTGGGCTGACCTATAGTAATGTCTATAAAGTACTCTTAAATTGCTAATTGATCTAGAAAGGACCAGCCCACTGTGGGTGGTACCATCCTTGGACAAATTGGCCTGGACATGTTATAGATCTATAGATCTGGGGTTTGTGGGGAAGGTAGCTGACAGAGAGCCTGGAACCAAGGTCATAGGCAGTATTCTTCCATGGTCTCTGCTTCAGGTCCCACCTCTAGACTTTTGCTTTGACTTTCCTCAATGGTTGATTGTAATTTGTAAGCCAAATAAACCCTTTCCTCTCCAAATTACTTTTTATGGTTTTAATAGTCTTTATCACGATGTTTTATTCTCAGTGTGATGGTTTGTATATCCTTGGCCCAGAGAGTGGCATAATTAGAAGGTGTGACACTGTGGACTTGGGCTTTAATACCCTCCTCCTAGCTGCCTGGAAGCCAGTCTTCTGCTAGCTGCCTTCAGAACAAGAGGTGGAACTCTCAGCTTCTCTAGCCCTAAGTCTACCTGGATGCTGCCACACTCCTGCTTTGATGATAATGGACTGAACCTGTAAGCCAGCCCCCATTAAATGTTGTCTTTATAAGAGTTGCCTTTGTCGGGGCTGGGGATTTAGCTCAGTGGTAGAGCGCTTACCTAGGAAGTGCAAGGCCCTGGGTTCGGTCCCCAGCTCCGAAAAAAAGAACCAAAAAAAAAAAAAGAGTTGCCTTTGTCATGGGGTCTGTTCACAACAGCAAACCCTAAGACACTCAGCAATCTAGGACTCTCACTCAAACCATAGCACTCCAGGAAGGCCAATCTTATACTTCAGATGGAAGCCATGGCAAGAAGATGTGTATCTAAATATTCCCATGCCTTCTAACTATGACCTTTCAGTGTGCATATGTATATACATATGCATATACATTATCCATCCATGTGTGAGAGGGGTACAAAGCCATAGTCTGTGTATATGTACTAGTGCATGCCAGTTATGGCATATCTAAGTGAGTATACGTAGTGTGTGTGTGTGTGTGTGTGTGTGTGTGTGTGTGTGTGTGTACACATGCATGTGTATGCACACGCATGAATTCCAGCCATGGTCTATCTTTGCATGTACCAGTTTGTGCCAACCATGGTCTATCCATGTGTATATATATCTGTACATGCCAGCCATGGTTTGCACGTGTGTATACCGTTTCTGCCACCATTGTCTCTTCTGTGTTACTCACATCTAGTCTGTGCATGCCATGCTTTGCAGCAGACTAGCCACTTCAGAACAGGACAACTGTTACTAATATTGTTTTGCTTTGTTCCCTGTCTCTTAAATAACCATGCCCCATCTTCATGGTGCTGATTCCGTAGTTCCTTGGGATCCTGGTGATAGTTTCTGGGCTCTGAAATGCATCGTCTTCCTCTCATAAATCCTCACTGGGTGTGAGACTGGCTTTAGAGCTGAAGTTCTCATCACATGATATATTGTTGAATCTGAAGTGAATGCCCAATCCTCTGTGGATGTATTTGGGAACTCTATAGCATTTTGGATGTGGGCTCTGAATGGGTTACTAGGAGTGGTCTTTGAAGGGACTAACACCCCACCTGATCCTGTCCTGTTTGTCACATCTTGTCTCTGGTTCTGGTCTGGTGTACTCAGCTCTCTGTCTGCCACTGTGATGTCAACAACCCTGTATCTTACTCCCACTGTGACCTTTGCTACTCTGCCCCTGCTGTGATGGATAAAATTGCTGAACCTCTAAGTCAAGAGAAACCTTTCTTTCCCTAGCTGCCTCTATCATTGTAATAAGAAAAGTAGTTGACACGGACTTGATCGCCTTTGAGACTCAAGAGGAGTGTTATGAGGCTATGTTCCTATGATAACCAACCACCCTTTCTGTTCTCTCAGTGCCACTCATGGAGCATGAAAAAGTTGAAACACAACAAAATGGGACTGACTCTCCTTTGGACCGGCTCCCCTCCCAGTTCACAGCATCTCCAGGTGCCCTGGCTTGGCTCCTCACGTTTGCAGCATGGCTTTCCTGTGGACTCTCTGTACCTAATGATACTCCCGCCTTCAGAGGGTTTATACCACTGGGTATTTCTAACCTGTGATCTTTACCAAGCCTGTGATATGGAAAGTCTCAAAATATCAAAAGAGGAATCAAAGCCACAGTATTCTAACTCACCCATTTATCATTCATTCACCAAATCAATATTTGCTATGCAAGTTCTACTAACTGGGCAATGTGTTGGCTGCTAAGGTAAAATGGGAGCAGAGAAATCAATCAAGCAGCCTCATTCATAATGCATCTTTGCAGAGTGGGATGCACAGTCGTTGGAAGGAAAGGATTAGGTTAAGGGTTGTTATAGAGGAACAGTTTAGACTGAGCTATCAGAAAAGGCTTTTAGTGAAATGACCATAGAGCCACAAGCTAAAGAATCTATCTATCTAGCCAAGAATTCTGGCTAGATAAAGGTGTTCATGGTGGCTGATCATCTAGACAGACGAGTAGCAAAGCCCGTTTAGGAGCTTCCAGAGTGAGTGGGACTGAAAGGAGACATCGTGGCAAAGTACAGAGAACAAGGCCATCTTGATGGGGGCCTTGGAGGCTGCTTGGAGAATTTGCATTTATTTTAAGAGCAATAAGAAGCCCTTTAAACAGAACTATAGAAATCAGATACACACTTCAGAAGGTTAATCATAGAAAGAATATGAAGACCAGATTGAAACCCAGTGGAGGTGGAGGTCACTGCTGAGGCCCATTGAGAGGCAAGAACAGCCTAGGCTAAGACAGCAGCAGTAGGCAGTGACCCGTGGCTGAATTATGTCCCTTTGGGAGCTACTATATAGTTCATGCCTGGAAAATGGGTTGGCTCGTGCGGTGTGAATAAAGGCAATAGGGATTATTCAGTTTTCCTGCTTAAGAGCCCTCAACGGTAAGTGTTGATGTAGAGACCCAGACCCAGAAGCAGGTCCATGAGGCTGGCAGAGAGAAGAGAGCAGAAACACACATTAACATTTGGACATGGTGGGTTTGAGGTTGGAATCATCTGGCTGGGACAGGTTTGCAGATGGAGGAGACAAGAGGACACGTTGTGACATCAGGCTGGTAAGTCTTTGGGAACATCTGCACTGTCATGGTTTCCTTTTTTCTCATAGCCCTACCAGACACTGGGGAGGTCTCCTAGTAGGACAAGCAGCAGGGGAGACAGAGTCACCCTAGCATGAGTAGAGCAAGGAGCAGGAAAAGGCCCCGTTTAAAGAGTTTCAAGGTTGGAAACATGCTTCTCTGGAGCATGAGAAGGGCTGGGTGCAATACAGAACTGTGCAAGGCTGAGCACTCTGGAAAGAGAGAGATTGGGGATAGTCTTGGCTACATGAGAACACTTGTCTCCGAAGTAAACAGTTTAAAGAATATATACTCAAAAATAGTATCACCATGCTCTTTAGAAACCCCAGTTAATAACATAGCATGTAGATAGTCTAGGGTTGTTTAATAAACTGGTAATGTTGACAAACTAGGAATTCAGTTTTTAAATGTAGGTTCACTTGGGCCCAGAGTTCAAGGTTAACCTGGGCAACACAGTGAGACCTTCTCTCAAAAAATAAACAGAACAACAAGGCTTTAGTAAAGTGATGTTTAGAGGCCCCTGTCTTGCTCAGTCTCCCTGAGGTACCTTGTCACCTCTTAGAAGCTCCTGATTCATTAAGTCTCCCTGAGGTACTGCAATACCAGGGTGTGGAACAAGGATGAGCCTGAGGCCCCCTACCAGCAGGAAACAGGTCTGTGTAGTCTTCAGGAAGGTTCTAAAGAGCCTGTCCCTGTCACCTTCTGTGCCTGGCCCTTTCAGAAAGGAATCTTCCTAGATTTGGGTTGTTGCTTTTGATCTCAGAGGCAGGGTTTTAATTTATTGTGATCCCTCTGATGTTTTGCAGCGCTGGGGATAGAACCCCTGCTCCTGCTGGCCAGTAGTCTCTCCTACTGAACCACAAGCACCTGCCCTCAAATCCTTCCTGAGGTCTCCATGCTACCCTCAAGAGCGTCCACCTCAGTGTCTGTGGTGGAAGAGACTCAGGGAGAGGGACACAAATGATCTTATTGGAACGACTCTGTTCCCTTTATTCAAATCCACAAATGCTCCCTCCATTTGCTCAGACACCATAGCCTCTGCCTCCAGTTTCCCACCCTCCAGGGAACTGCTTTCAGAGTCTCTGGTGGCGACATTAGCCTTTCTAAATGCTAGCTTCACAAAGGCAGGAAGCTGACCCAGCAGCCTCTCGGCTCCTTTCAGGCCCCCACTGCCTTTCTCAGACTTTGTAGGCAGCTTGACAGATGTTTATACATCTGGGAAACAGTGCGCATGACACTTTGCGATCCCCTTTCAAACCTCATACTTCAGAGACATGCTTCCATGTATGGACATGGGCAGCCCGCCTGCCTCTCCAAATGGCTCTGCAGTGGTCTGGCATGGGAACAGCTCTGGATTTGCTTAGTCATTGCAGGGTTGCAGTGTTTGGGTGGCATCCAGCACCTGGCTATCACAAATGTCACCTCAGCCTCCTCCGGTGGCTTTTACAGTCAGCAGCGGCTGCTTTGCGACTCCACTGTTTCCAGGAGATAGTCTCTCTACCCCAAGGACAGTTTCCTTCTCACTTCCCACAGCACAGCATGGGCTCAGTAAAGAGCTTTACAATGAAGACAGCCAGAAGCGGATAGAGGAAACTCCTCTATGATGAACCACAGGGTAAGCACCCTGTCACCTCACTGGTTCACTAAGCCCTGTGCCAGAGAGGCTACAGTGACTCTCTTAGAGGTCGGACTACTCCTCAGGGGGAGCCCTTTGTAGGATGGTATGCCTGGATGTTGTTCAGGTGTCTTTGTGGTAATTCCAGGTAGGCCAGCCCCCAGCAGCCTACACTTCTTTCCTGAACTTGGTGTGTCTGGGACAACTTGTCTTTTGCACTCAGCTCCCGTGACTCTACATTCTCACACAAGCTTTGGGGTCTCTGATGGAATATTCAAAACAGGAGAAGGTTATCCTCCTACTCATCTCCAACAAAGGGAAAGGGTAGGCAGGAAGGATGTGGAATTCTACTCAGGCAGCCTTTGACACTTGAAGTATTTTGGTGGAAGGGAACTGCAGATGGGACCCCACTAAAGAAGCTTTGAGGCCCAGAATCAAATGTCTCTGTGGTGACAAGAGCTGGCAGTGTGACAGCCGGAAAGAAGAAAGGACAGAGTTGGGGCTGGCCTCTTGCAAAACTCCCACCGGGAGCTGGCTGGGCAGGCCTGCCTGGGCCCAGGCAGCTGCAGCTCCTGAATGGGTCCTCTGTCATCACATGCTCAGCCCCAGCATAGAAGAACACACAGCCTCCGTGCTCTCACTTCCCCACCCAGCCGGATCCTAATCTCCAGTTCTCACACTGGTGGAGAAGTGACCCTGCAAAAGGGACTGGGAAACACCAGAGCTGGCAAAGCGTTTTATGTGGCACATGGTTTGACCACCTGGCTTCAGATGGGTGCAAACCAGCGTTCCCATTTCATAGATGAGGCTGCTGAGGTCAGAGGAGCCGAAAGCAGCTCGATGGTAGTAAAGGCTGCATGTCTCATAAGCTGCCCACTGGGCTTTCTCAGGCACATAGCCTGAGAGAACTCTGCAAGACATCCACCCATTAGCAACTAACTTGTAATACAGTGTCATTTTTCCTTCTGGGAAAACAGTGCGCTCTCATTTTACACAAGAGTAACAAGGCCATAGAAGGAATCAAAATGAAGGGAATGAAGACACCTGTTATCTCCCCCTGGAAAGACCATAGAATCAGATAATCTTTTTATGCACATACTTTTAAACATAATTATGGTCATTTGTATAACATTTTGTAGCCTACTTTTCTCACTAAACACTGCACACATTGCCTCTAGTCATTAAGAGAGCTTTACGAATACATGATTACATATAATTACATATAGTTTGTTGATACCATATCTAACTTGGAAAAATTCATCTTTGTGCTAGAGAGGTGGCTCAGTAAAGTGCCAATGACGCAGTCGTCAGAACCCTGGCTCCTTACCACCCACACAAAAGCTGGGCTCAGTAGCGCACACCAACAACAGCAATGGAGAAGCCAGAGACAGAGGGTAACTGGACCTCATTGGCCACCCAGACTAGTCAAATGAATGGCCTCAAGTTTCCTTGAGAAAGACAACCTCTGTTGTGGGTAATCCTGATGCTGTTCGAATTCTGATGTTAATTCTGCTGTCTCCAGAAAGCAGTTGATCATGTACTAGGTTGATCCCATGTGAGCTGTCTCCCTATTTTATCTGGTCAATAAAGGCGAGCCTGTGATTGGACAGTGGAGGGGAAAGGTGAGACAAGAGATCTTTGAGAGTAGAGGCAGGGAGAGAGAGGAGAAGGCAAGGAGAGGACAGAAGAGGAGGAAGAAGTTGAGATGGAGCAGAACCGCATGGAAACTGCAAGTAGCAAAGGGCCTCACAGATGGGGGATAAGCTAGCATAGTGTTCTATCTGCCCAGGCTAGGCACATAGCTTATACATTTAATATGAATTTATGTTCTTATTTATTTATTCATTTATTAATTATTTTATTGGATAGTTTATGTATTTACATTTCAAATGTTATCCCCTTTTCCTCCCTCTCCCATCACCCCCTCCCCCTCCTTCTGCTTCTATTAAGATGCTCTCACTCCCATCTCAACACCCTGGCATCCCCCAACACTGGGGAAATGAACCTTCGCAGGACCAAGGGCTTCTCCTCCTATTGATGCCAGACGGTGCAATCATCTGCTACATATGGGGCTGGAGCCTTTGTACTCTTTGGATGATGATTTAGTCCCTGGAGCTCTGGCGGGGAGGGGTTGGTTGATATTGTTCTTCCTATGGGGTTGCAAACTCCTTCAGCTCCTTCAGTCCTTTCTCTAAGTGCTCCATTGGAGTCCCTGTGCTCAGTTTGATGGGACAGTTAGCTGCAGGCATCATCTGTTTTGGTAAGGCTCTGGCAGAGCCTCTCAGGAGACATCCATATCAGGTACCTGTCAGCAAGCACTTCTTGGCAGATGCAATAGTGTCTGGATTTGGTGGCTGTATATGGGATGGGGCATATACAGGTGGGGCAGTCTCTTGATGACCTTTCCTTCAGTTTCTGCTCCACTCAGTGTCCCTGTATTTCCTCCCGTGAGTATTTTGTTCCAGTTTCTAAGAAGGACTGAAGCATCTACATTTTGGTCTTCCTTTTTCAGCTTCACATGGTCTGAATTCTTTCTTGGGTATTCTGAACTATTAGGCTAATATCCACTTACCAGTGAGTGCACACCAAGTGTGTTCTTTGTGAGTGAGTTACTTCACTCAGGATGATATTTTCTAGTTCCATCCATTTGCCTAAGACTTTTATAAAGTCATTGTGTTTAATAGCTGATTACTACTCCATTGTGTAGATGTACCACATTTTCTGTATCCATTCCTCTGTTGAAGGGCATCTGGGTTCTTTCCAGCTTCTGGCTATTATAAACAAGGCTGCTATGAACATAGTGGAGCATGTGTCTTTGTTATATGTTAGAGCATCTTTTGGGTATACGCCCAAGAGAGGTATAGCTGGATCCTCAGGTAGTGCAATGTCTAATTTTCTGAGGAACCACCAGACTGATTTCCAGAGTGGTTGTACCAGTCTGCGATCCCATCAACAATGGAGGAGTGTTCCTCTTTCTCCACATCTTCCCCAGGATCTGCTGTTTTTGATTTTAGCCATTCTGAGGGTGAAGTGGAATCTCAGGGTTGTTTTGATTTGCATTTCCCTGATGACTAAGGATGTTGAACATCATTTGATATTCAGCCAAGCCATTCGATATTCTTCAATTGAGAATACTTTCTTTAGATCTGTACCCCATTTTTAAATAGGATTGTTTGGTTCTCTGGAGTCTACTTCTTGAGTTCTTTGTATATATTAGATAATAGCCCTCTATCGAATGTAGGATTAGCAAAAATCTTTTCCCAATCTGTTGGTTGCCATTTTGTCCTATTGACAGTGTCCTTTGCCTTACAGAGCTTTGCAGTTTTATGAGGTCTCATTTGTCAATTCTTGATCTTGGTGTTCTGGTCAGGAAATTTTCCCCTATGCCTATGTGTTTGGGGCTTTCCCCCACTTTCCCTTCTATTAGTTTGAGTGTATCTGGTTTTATATGGAGGTCCTTGATCCACTTGGACTTGAGCTTTGTACAGGGCAATAAGAATGGATCAATTTGCATTCTCCTACATGCTGACCTCCAGTTGAACCAGCACCATTTGTTGAAATGCTGTCCTTTATCCACTGGATGGTTTTAGCTCCTTTGTCAAACATCAAGTGACCACAGGGATGCGGGTTCATTTCTGGGTCTTCAATTCTATTCTATTGATCTATCTGCCTGTCTCTGTACCAATAACATAGTTTTTTTTTTTTTTTTTTTTTGAGCTGGGGACCGAACCCAGGGCCTTGCTCTTGCTAGGCAAGCACTCTACCACTGAGCTGAATCCCCAACCCAACATACAGTTTTTTTAAATCACAATTCTTTATTATACAGCCTGTGCTCAGGGATGGTGATTCCCCATGAAGTTCTTTTTTTGTTGAGAATAGTTTTTTAAATCCTGGGTTTTTTGTTATTCCAAATGAATCTGCAAATTGCTCTTTTTAACTCTATGAAGAATTGAGTTGGACTTTTGATGGGGATTGTATTGAATCTGTAAATTGATTTCAAGATGGATGTTTTTACTATATTAATCCTGCCAATCCATGAGCATGGGAGATCTCTCCATCTTCTGAGATCTTCTTCAATTTCTTTCTTCAGAGGCTTGAAGTTCTTTTTTTTTTTTTAAAGATTTATTTTGTATATGAGTACACTGTAGCTGTCTTCTGATACACCAGAAGAAGGCATCGGATTCCATTACAGATGGTTGTGAGCCACCATGTGGTTGCTGGGATTTGAACTCAGGTCCTCTGGAAGAGCAGTCGGTGCTCTTAACCACTGAGCCATCTCTCCAGCCCCTGAGGCTTGAAGTTCTTATCATACAGATCTTTCACTTGCTTGGTTAGAATCATATTGAGGTATTTTATATTATTTGTGATGGGTGTCATTTCCTTAATTTCTTTCTCAACCTGATTGTCCTTTGAGTAGAGGAAGGCTACTGATATTTTTGAGTTAATTTTATATCCAGCCACTTTGCTGAAGTTGTTTATCGGGTTTAGGAGTTCTATGGTGGAATTCTGGGGGTCACTTAAGTATACTATCATATCATCTGCAAATAGTAGTATTTTGACTTCTTCCTTTCCAATTTGTATCCCTTTGACTTCCTTTTGTTGTTTGATTGCTCTGGCTAGGACTTCAAGTACTATATGGAATAGGTAGGAAGAGAGTGGGGCAGCCTTGTCTAGTTCCTGATTTAGTGGGATTCCTTCAAGTTTCTCTCTATTTAGTTTGATGTTGGCTGTATATTGCTTTTACTGTGTTTTGGTATGGGCCTTGAATTCTTGATCTTTCCAAGACAGAAGGTGTATTAAATTTGTCAAATGCTTTCTCATCATCTAATGAGATAATCATCTGGATTTTTTTCTTTTTAGTTTGGTTATATAGTGGATTGTGTTGATGGATTTCCATATATTGAACCATCCTTGCATCCCTGGGATGAAGCCTACTTGATCATGGTGAATGATCATTTTGATGTGTTCTGAGTTTGCAAGAATTTATTGAGTGTTTTTGCATTGATATTCATGAGAAAAATTGGATGGAAATTCTTTCTTTGTAGGGTCTTTGTGTGTTTTAGATATAAAAGTAATTGTGGCTTCAAAGAATGAATTGGGTAGTGTTCCTTTTGTTTCTATTTTGTGGGAGAGTTTGAAGCGTATTGGTATTCAGTCTCTTTTTGAAGGTCAGATAGAATTCTGCACTAAACCTATCTGGTCCTGGGCTTGTTTTGCTTGGGAGACTTTAAATGACTGCTTCTATTTCTTTAGGAGTTATGGGACTGTTTAGATGGTTTATCTGATCCTGATTTAACTTTTATACCTGGAGTCTGTCTAGAAAATTGTCCATTTACTCCAGATTTTCCAGTTTTGTTGAAAACAAAACTTTGTGGTATGGTCTGATTTTTTAAAATTTCCTCAGTTTCTCTAGTTATGTATCCCTTTTCTTTTCTGATTTTGTTAATTTAGATAATCTCTCTGTGCCCTCTGGATAGTTGGGCTAAGGGTTTATCTTGTTGATTTTCTCAAAGAACCAACTCCTGATTTTGTTGGTTCTTTGTATAGTTTTCTTTTTTTTATTTCTACTTGATTTCAGTTCTGAGTTTGATTATTTCCTGCCATCTACATTTCTTGGGTATATTTGCTTCTTTTTGTTCTAGAGCTTTCAGTTGTGCTGTCAAACTTTTAGTGTATGCTCTCTCTGGTTTCTTTTTGGAGACACTCAGAGCCATGAACTTTCCTCTTAGCACTGCTTTCATTGTGTCCCATAAGTTTTGGTATGTTGTGCCTTCATTTTCATTAAATTCTAGAAAGAATAAAATAATTTATTTCTTTATTTCTTTCTTGATCAAGTTATCATTGAGTAGAGCATTGGTCAACTTCCATGTGTATGTGGGCTTTCTGTTGTTTTTGTTATTATTGAAGACCAGTCTTAGTTCATGATAATCTGATAGGATACATGGGATTATTTCAATCTTCTTGTATCTGTTGAGGCCCATTCTGTGACCCATTAAATGGCCAATTTTAGAGAATGTACCTTGAAGTGTTGAGAAGAAGCTCTATTCTTTTGTTTTAGGATGAAATGCTCTATAGATATGGTAAATTCATTTGGTTCATAACTTCTGTTAGTTTCACTGTGTCTATTGAGTTTCTGTTTCCATGATCTGTCCATTGATGAGAGTGGGGGGTTGAAATCTCCCACTATCATGGTGTATGGTGCAATGTATGCTTTGAGCTTTAGTAAAGTTTATTTTATGAAGGTGGGTGCCCTTGCATTTGGAGCATAGATGTTCAGAATTGAGAGTTCACCTTTGTAGATTTTCCTTTGATGAATAGGAAGTGCCCTTCCTTATTTTTTTTAACATAACATTTCATTGAAAGTTGATATTAGAATGGCTACTCCAGCTTGTTTCTTGGGACCATTTGCTTAGAAAATTCTTTTCCAGTCTTTTACTCTGAAGTAGTGTCTGTCTTTGTCACTGAGGTGCCTTTCCGGTATGCAGCAAAATGCTGGGTCCTGTTTATGTATCCAGTCAGTTAGTGTATGTCATTTATTGAGTCCACTGATATTAAGACATATTAAGGAATAATGATTGTTTTTTCCTGCTATGTTTGTTGTTGGAGGTGGAATTATGTTTGTGTGGCTATCTTCTTTTGGGCTTGTTGAAAGAAGATTAATTTTTTACCTTTTCTAGGGTATAGTTTCCCTCCTTGTGCTTGAGTTTTCCATTTATTATCCTTTGTAGGGCTGGACTTTGTGTAAATTTGCTTTTGTCATGGAATATCTTGGTTTCTCCACCTATAGTAATTGATAGTTTTGCTGGATATAGTAGCCTGGGCTGGCTTTCTGTTTTCTTAGGGTCTGTATGACTCCTGTCCAGGATCTTCTGACTTTCACAGTCTCTGTTGAGATTAGGTAATTCTGACAAGTCTGCCTTAGATGTTACTTCCCCCTTTCCCTTTACTGCTTTTAATATTCTTTCTTTGCTTTGTGCATTTGGAGTTTTGAGTATTATGTGACGGGAGGAGTTTCTTTTCTGGCCTAAACTATTTGGAGTTCTGTAGGCTTCTTGTATGTTCATGGTCATCTCTTTCTTTAGGTTAGCGAAGTTTTCTTCTATAATTTTGTGTTGCAGTAAATAATAACAATGGTGGAACAGTTCCCATGTACCATTCTGAGCCCTCTCTCCTGGGCTCCCTCTGACCCGGGCAGTCTGTGAGCCGTTCCAGCTTGGTACCCTGTCCTCACTCACAGCTCCATGCCATCTTACATTGCCTAGGGCTACTCTCTGAGCCCTGTAGCAAACTCTCTACCCATCTAGTCCCCAGGGTGGGTTGTTACCATGTCAGGCAATCACAGCCCAATTCGGTGATGGCCCGGTGTGTCTTGAACTCAATTAAGTCACCACATGAAAGAACACAGCACACAATATCCTCTGATCCAATTGACAAGATATAATTTCCACATCTAGACAACACAAAATCCTGCACACACCCATTCTTTAAAATAGTCATAGCAACCTGTAGCTATGTGCAGAGAAGAATCTTAACATCTGCCACCAAGTTCTCCCAGCTCCTTCCTCCTCGCTGCAGTCTCCTCTCTTGTCTTCTCCCTTCCTTCTAAAACCTCTGTTCCTACCTCCCTTCCTTCTTGTCCAATGACAGGCCTCATTTTATCTTGTCTGCTTTCACCTGCATAATGACATCAACCTACAATTTTGTTGAAGATATTTACTGGCCCTTTAAGTTGGGAATCTTCACTCTTTTCTATAACTATTATGGTTAGGTTTGCCTGCATTTCCTGGATATTTTGGGTTAGGAGCTTTTTGAATTTTGCATTTTCTTTGACTATTGTGTCAATGTTTTCTATAGTATCTTCTGCCCGTGAGATTCTCTCTTCAATCTCTTGGGCTGATGCTTGCATATATGACTCCTGCTGTCTTTCCTAGATTTTTCTATCTCCAGGGTTGTCTGTCTTTGTGATTTCTTTATTGTTTCTATTTCCATTTTTAGATCCCGGATGGATTTCTTCAATTCCTTCACCTGTTTGGTTGTGTTTTCCTGGAACTCTTTGAGGGATTTTTGTGTTTCCTTTTCAAGGGCTTCTGCTTGTTTACCTGTATGATCCTGCACTTTTTAAAGGGAGTTATTTATGTCCTTCTTAAAGTCCTTTATCATCATTATGAGATGTGATTTTAAATCCAAGTTTTGCTTTTCCAGTGTGTTGAGGTATCCAGTACTTTCTGTGATGGGAGAACTGGTTCTGATGAGTTCTGTTTCTCAGGTTCTTTCACTTGCCTTTTGTCATCTTGTTATCTCTGATGTGAGTTGGCCTTGCTGTCTCTGACTGGAGCTTGTCTCTCCTGTGGTCCTGTGAACCTGTGATCTTAGGCGTGAGAGAAGTCCTGGAAGACCAGCTCTCTCAGATCAGGCTTTGGGTGTGGAGGTCTGTGGGACATCCTTAGCTCTGGGTGCAGATGGAGACCAGAAGAGTCCTGGCTCCGAGGTTGCTGTGCCCTGTGTGCTCCTGGTAGGTCCCTCTTTGGACAATTAGTGGAGCAAAAGGGGGTCTCACCTGTGGACTTAGGAATGAGAACACTCCTGGGAAACCAGCTCTCTCTAGGTAGGTTTTGGGTCTGGAGGGCTATGGGACAGCCTTAGCTCTGGGTGCAGATGGAGACTGGAAGGCAGACTGTGTGTTTTTTACATGGAAAGTACTGCAAGAAACCTCAAAACATAAAATAGAAAGTGACCCATTTTTGACCTCTGGCCTTCACATCTGTGCACACACACATGCATGGGCACCCTCATAAACATGTGCACCCAGCTACATAAACGTGTATTTCTTAGCTGGCCAATACCAGTTTTTTTTTTTTTTTTTTTGGTTGTAGTAAATAATGTTGCAGAGGAAAACTTTCTATGTATGTTTTGACTACTGTGCAGATTCTTGAGAAGTGATTGATTAGGTAAATGGTGTGTTTTGAAGTTCATGGTAAATTGCCCAACTGCTCTTAAAGAAATGGGGATTCTTATACTGTTAGCAATAGTGCCTTCCCTCTGGTTTGATTGCCAGTTGTCAAAAATTTAAACATGCTTTATAAAATGATCAGAGCAACATTGTCTTCCATCATCATTTTCAGGATGGTTCCCAGTCCCAGTCATTTATGCCTCAGTTTCCTGTCCACCAGGTGTGCCAAGCACCTGCACGCACACCCCATTGAGCTCCCCAGCCTACTCTGCCCAGTGTTAAAATTACCTTTGCTTTGCAAATGAAAAATCAGAGACCCAAGAGAGTGACTGAGTTTCCTAAAGCACACAGTGAGTGAGTGATGGGGATTCAGAACATTAAAGGGGCGGAGCCTGTCCCTGGAGTGTCTCCCTTTAATCCTGGCTCCTACCAGTAACCAGGACCAATGGGTTTGGGTGGGAAACCCAGTAGGGATTTCTCACGCAGCTGGGATAACTCACTGGTGGGATGATCAAGCCGAGGCTGAAGCTGGGGATAGATAGAGCTTTCTCCTGCATGAGCACAGTCGCCTCCACACACACCTGTGGTAGAGCAAGCTCTCTGCAGAGGTCAGAAGAACATTATTCTTTGGATAACTTTGAAAACACGTGGCCATGTCTGACCCTCCTGCGCTGTGCCAGCCCAGTGTGACACTTAGGGGTCACACTTGATGACTGTACTTTCGATGGAAGGGAGTCACCTCGAACTCTAAAGTGACACAGAAAGTGCTTGTATTTTCCACTTTCTTCATGAAACGTTTCAGGTTTGGGCTCATTGGGTATGCTGAGGCAGATGGTATTAGGGTAAAAGATTTATTAAGGGAGTATTTATGCCATGGATAGACAGACAAACAGCAGCAGAGCGGGGTTCCTTATAACTTTCACAGAGAGGCAGACTGGAAGGATATTAGAAGTTTCTTTATTTTGGTCTGCATTGGCTGTGTGATTGCTCTGTTAAAGAATATTAGGTGTTGGGTGAGTATCACGCCTGGTCGGCCATTAAGGGGTCTCTGGGGCAGGAACGCAAGCATCTAGAGAAACCAGTCACTGTAACTCTGGAGATCAAATGACGGCAAGGCTCTGGCTAACACCCAGAATCTTCCTCACTACCAGGACAGAAGGAGGCAGAGTGAGGACCACAGGAAGTGAGAGGAGCAGCCCAAGCCGGAGAGAGGAGAGTTTGTGGGCTGAGAGGAAGCTCAGGCTTCCGATCCTCTTCCTGCGGTCTCACTGGCTGGAAGCTGCTGCTCTTCCGTTTATCTCCAGGTCAGGCTGGGAGTTTGGGGTGAGCTGGCTGGGAAGGTATCCTGTTCTGCAGGAATCTGCTAATAGTCGTGACAGCGTCAACACGCGGGAAGACCTGTACTTAGAACCGTCTATCTGATTCTGCTGCGTTTCTTCCTTTGTTACTCCCAACTGCAGATAATGTAATAGTTGATAAATAGTATTTGGGGGCTTCGTGCTTAAAGTTGTCCTGACATTAAATAGTCGAGGCTAACAAGGATATCACCTTCATCTTATAGATGTAAAATTGCCGAAGGGATGATGTGTGTGCGTGTGTGTGTTTGTGTGTGTGTCTGTGTGTGTCTCTGTGTGTGTGTATGTGTCTGTGTGCCTGTGTCTGTGTGTGTGTGTGTCTGTGTATGTGTGTCTGAGTGTGTGTGTCTGTGTATATGTGTGTGTGTGTGTGTGTGTGTGTGTGTGTGTGTGTGTATTTAAAAGATGCAGAAACTCTGAGAGCCCGATGAGGCAGATCCCCCACTCTGTGGGAAGTCAGACTCTTTAAATCAAGTGAGGGAGCAAGGCTTCCACCAGAACTGTGCACCTATGATTTTGGAGATATTCCCCAGAGCCCAGCCAGGACAAACTGAAGGGGAGATGGCAAGATTGTTTTGCCTTTGGCAAATCCTTAGTGAGATTCAAGTTCCCAGTACTAGAAACAATTCAACTAGAGCACTGATGACAAGGGTCTTAGGAAGGCCTGACCCCACCCTATTGCCTGGCATTTCCTTTGGAAATGGTGACTCTGGTTTGTGCTGGAGTGACGTCTGGACTTTGGCTGGCTAGCCACAGCGCCACCTGCTGGCCCCACAGCGTTTAGCACCACGGACTACAGGCTGAAAGTCAATGATTTCCTCTGTCTCTTACAGAGTTTCTTTTTCTTTTGCTGGTTCCAGCTGGAACTCCTTGCTTCTCCAAAACCACATCTGATAGGTTAATTTTTTAAAAATGAGTATAAATGTGTCAGATGGCTTCTTCCACAGACATGTCATCCTATTCTTGTCCCCTCTGGATTAAAATTAGAACTATTGAAATCTTATCCTTGACTGGCCTGTGGGAGCAAGAGGTCTACAATGGAATAGGAATATGCAGATTAATTTCTACCTTGAGCGCTCTGGGGAGCTCTCTTCCCAGGGTGGTGTCAGGGGGAATGTCTGAAAGCTGTTGGCACAAGCAGGCACTTAGGGCCTTCTTAAAGCCAGGGAGTATTCAGGGTGGTTGTGGAAAGGAAGGGATGGTGGAGTTGTCAGAGCAGATGCAGACAGCCACCATGTACACCTGTCCATCCTGCATCCCCTTCCACCTCATGTTATTTTTTGTTGTTGTGACAAAATACCAGAGAAAACAAGGTCAGGAAGATTTCCTTTGACTCAGGATTTCAGGGGTCCACAGTCACTTGGTGTTACATGCTTATGCACTCGGAGGTAGCGAGGAGAAATGTCATGATAGAAAAGCATGGCTGAGGAAAGCTGCTCACCCCACAGCAGCCAGGAAGCAGAAAGAGGAGAGAAGGGTGGCACAGGAACAAGGTTTGCTCCTGCGGACCCAATTTCTGTACCAGACTCCACCTCCTAATTACCCATTCAGTGTGAACGCCATGGATTAACCCATTGATGTGAGTGTCTTGGTGAGGAATAGTGCTACCAGCTAAGAACAGCCCCAGGATATGAGCCTCTTTGGAGGACACTTCATGGTTGAGCTGTAACAGCTACGGCTGAAGCTGCATCGGTTCTCAGGCTAACAGAGTTGGAAGTGTGCCTAACTGTTTCCTCAAATGGTAGGAGTGAATTCTAAAGTACTTCCCTGCTGACGATTTCCAGCCAAGACCAGGCAACATAACAGCCTATCATTTCATCTGCCACTGAGAAGTTTGGGTCCTCTACATATGGCTACTGGGAGTTTAAAGGAAGGCCAAACCCTTCTGCACTGGGTGTCAGCAGAGAGTGCAGCTAAGGCTGAGGAGGGCTAAACCCTGCCCTTGCTCTACCTGCTTCCGGGGAGGATTCATTCTGCTTCAGTTGCCTGAGGCTACTGCATCCTTGTGCAAGGACCCCCCCTCCCCCAACCTGGTACTTCCCACCACCTCACACAGGGTCTGTTCATCCTCTAGGAAGAGCCAAGCTGTGGCAATGTGTCAGTGAAGTGTAGAGTCCTGAAGGGGGGCCCGTGGTAGACATCCGGGGAGAAACACACACACACACACACACACACACACACACACACACACACACACACAATGGCAGGTCACCAGCTGATCCAGCTGACCAGACAACTTCTACACATTGCCTGCTGACGAGGCCCAGGCTGGCCCGAGCCCGAGCCTTTGGGAAAGTTGAACATCTGAAGATTCTGGGCCATCAGTGGGCACTTAACCTTCTCCTGTGACCCAAGTCACTAAATGGTCCAATTTAAGTGGACTAAGAATTTCCAAGGTTGTGCCTTTCTTGCCCTGTTCAGCAGTTACTGTGAGTCAGCACAAGGCTCTGCAGTGGTCTTTCATGCTTGTGTAGCATAGGGGCGAGTTCTCACCGCCCTGTGCTGTGGATGTGACTGAGGCACAGGAGCCTGGGATGACGCCTACATTACAAAGATTAGTAGCAGTTTATGATAGTTTCCAGACATACGAATCCGTTCTAACGTCATCCACAAGGGACTCCCAGAGACCCATGGCATCGAATGTCCAGAACATTTTACCCAGCTCTGAGAGACAGTGAGAGAATGCAAGGCGGGGATGTGCTGGACACTGCTTCTGTCAGTTGATATTGCATCCATTCTGGGTTCCCCAAATCACAGTCTTACCATAGATGTCAGGCTGGCCTTGAACTCATGATCCTTCCGCCTCCACCTCCTGTGTGCTGAGACCACAACTCTGCGCCACCAAATTTGGCTTTGGGGATTTCTTCTTAATCTTAGTAGTGAAGCAGAGACACTGAGGAGAGTGCCTGTTCATTACTACATGTGAGGACACTGGGCTGTTACCTTTCTTTCTCAATCTGTCCTCAGGGATGAGCAATGTGAGACCAGTGGCTGGTCCCCAGTCTAGCAGGGACATCAGATCTGTAACATGCTCATAGGAGCAGACTTTTTCCAGTGACTTTTGATCTCATCCTTGGGTATATCTGTGGCCTGAGGTGTGAATCACCTTGACAGCCTGCTTCTGACGGAGCAGAGCCGAGCACGTGTGTGGAGCCGTGCATTTACTTTTTAAAAGCATGGTGTCTGCATGGGGAGACGTCTCAGTCAGTTAAGTGCTTATGGCAGCAGCACAGTGACCTGAGTTTAGATCCCAGCACTCATGTAAAAAGAAGTGTTTAGCAACACATGCTTAGGATCCCAGAGCTGGGGAGGCTGAGACAGGAGGATCCCCAAAGTTCACTGGACTGTCAGTCTAGCCTCATCAGTGAACTCCAAGCTAAGGGAATTTGTCTCAAAACTAAGGTGCAGAGTGAGTGGAGACCTGATGTTCACCTCTGATTTTCACACATGCACACACACGCAAACATTATATACATATATAATATATACATGTACACATACACATACACATACGCATATATACATACATATAGACACACACATATAGACATACACATACATACACATGCACACACACATATAGGTATCCATGTTTCACATCCACAGATCCATTCAACCACAGATACTGACTTAGTTGAACTCAACATGTACAGCTCTTCTAGGTTTTAGGTGTTCTAAGTCATCTTGAGATAAATTAAAGTTCATGAAGCTATGAGAGGATTTTGAAAATGTTGACCCAGAAGGGTCTGATCCTAAAAGAGGGATAGAGACAGTGAGCTGGGGTCCGGGGAGGTGTTCATTCAGAGGCCAACATCAGGATGATGGCTCATGACTGCTGAATGATGTTGGGTACAGGTGCTGACACAAGAGTTTAGAGCACTTTGAACAACCTGGCTATGAGGGATGTGCTGATGACAGGGACCTAGCCCCTGCTGTCACTCTCAGGGACAGTCAAGTCCAGGTGTCAACGTGACCAGATGAAGAATATTAACCTGGGTGGGTACTCTGTGTCCACAAAGCGCCTGCAGAGGAGGAAAGGGTATCAGCATTGGATGAGAGGCTCTGGGGAGGGAATGTGGAAAGAAACAGACCACGGTATATTCCTCTGTCTCCTAAGCAGCAGGGACACTGGCTTTATGCTGTCCTCTTCCCAAGCTGGCTGCAGATGCCGGCAGACCTGTCTCTCTGTGACCCTCTTCAGATTGTTCTAATGGCTGCAAACATTCCTCCTTTGCTGCTATTTGGAAGATGCACTTTGAGTCCTCCCCTTTCCGTCATGTCTGGGTGCATGACTCCATCCTTTTACTTCACCTCTGTGCTATTTCATCTCCTGTCACAACAGCATCAGCACCAGAAGGTCCAAGGCACTGGACAATTTTCAAAGCTTATCTCCTCCATCTCTGTCCAAAGATCTGTGATGCTGGGGGACACAGGCTGTCTCCTTTCTTAGGAAAGGAAGGCAGGGATGTTTGGTGACTGGACAGTATCACACAGTCATAAAGCTGTGGGTCCAGGAGCAGCCGACAGGCTCCAGCCTTGGTACTGTCCCACAGTAGGGCATGGAAGCGGGCTGGGAAGTTAATACATGTTAAACTAGACGGAGCAGCGGCAGGCAGGGTGTAACAACTCACGGCCCATTCGCAGCACTCATGGTTTTGTCTCTTTTCAATTTCTATCAGTGCTGGGCATTGAACCTGAGCCTCCCACATGCCAAGCGAGCGCTCCCCACTGAGCCACCTACCCTGGTCCCATCCACAGCTTACACTTTAACACCTCACACATCCAGTCATGCTTGGAGAAAAGGCACTGAGATCTTAAGACAAGCAGGGATGCATCTGTGGCATTGAGAACATGCGCAACGTTTACGGCAAATTTACAGGTCTACCTAACCTTACACCGTCCCGGAAAACTCCTGCTCTGTGCTGTGCTCCGGCCTCAGCAGTTGGTATCAATGCATCACACTGGGACTTGATTGACAGCTACAGAATTTCTCCCCCCACCCCCACACACAAAAGAACAGGTACGGAATTCAATGTAAACTGATTAATGAGTTGTGATTACTCTGAAATTTTATTTTTGGGATCCTGTGTCACAAAATGACCTGTGTAATGTTTACAATGGGTATGAGAAATTGAGATGTTTTTATCTCTACTGAGAATAAAACTGTAGATAAGGTTCCAAGCCGGCATCAAAAGAGCAGAGCAAACTTTTCTGTATATAAACTGTACATAAAACAAGGCACTATACACTTCCGGGGGGGACATTAAGGTAGAAAGGTTGATTCAGATAGATTCTTCAGAGTCACACCGGGAAGTAGTACAAAGTCTTTGCTCGCTTTAGCACCGGAAGCAGAACTCGGCACAAGCCAGACCTAAGGCTGAGGAGGCAGTCCTGAGCCTGGGAGAGACTGGTGGCAGGCCTAGGTCAACAGAAGTGACACAGCCCTACACTTGGTAATGTCCTTTTGACACCAAAGGGAACAGTTGCAAGTGAATGAATACATAGCTTGTTAAATACATAGTTGCTTTATATGGTGTTTATATAAATATATATATATATATTTAGAATTCACAAACTATCAAAATAACACTTTATAAAGAAAATTGCTTTAAAAAAGGCAACGCTGAGCTGGAAGAGGAGGGTAGGGCTGCAGCGGCCACTGAGGCAGCACTCGGCTGAGGGGAACGGAAGAGACGCTTTCTTTTCAGTTCACCTGAACTGTGGAAAAGAACGCTCCGAAGAGTACTCCTGGACATTTACAGAATGCTCAACTCCGGGACAAGCCATAGAGCGAATAAGGTCAGGTTTTGAAAAACTCTGAGTCAAAAATACTTTCTTCTCTGACAGAAAAAAACACCAGTCCAAATATATATCTCCATCCACTTTCTGGTCTAGTGGCAGTGACCTCTCTGTGGCTGTCATCTCACCCTCAGAACAGGCCTTTCGCTTTCTTCAGGTTCATTTGCTTCCAGGTGGGCAGTGCGTTGAATTCATCTCTGGTCATGTCGAGTGCAAACTGGAAGAGATTCGAGAGATGCCCAGTGAGTGACTGACTGAAAGGATGCTCTCCCACTGTGTCATCCCACTCGAGGGTCACTCACCTCGAAGTCTTCATCTGTAAGATAAATCTCAAGCTTTAGAGGGTCTACCCCCTCTGGGAGTGGCCTGGCAAGTAGATCTGCCAGAGGATAGATGGTTTTACACAGCTTGGCTAAGACGTCTTCCACCAGGGTGATCTGGTTGGAAACTTCAGTGTCCTGGAGACAAAGCATAGAACATTTGAGCAGACGAGTGCTATCTATGGATTGCATGCAGACTCCCAGCTATGCCCCATCTATGCACAGCCCGGGGAGGTCTGAGTAAGGCATCAGGCCACTGTGCAGTGGGGGGCCTAGATGTCCAGGAATTACCTTCTAGTCTTCATAGCCTTTCTCCCTGCAGCAGGTTTCAAATCAAACCTCTTTCTGAACTGCTTCCAAAAGAGTGAAAGGACGAATGCATGCATGAATGTTTAGGGACTCAGACTCCATGAATGAACAACAGAGAAAGATTATTGGGCCTAAAATCAAACCATTAGATGCTTGCACATAGTGGAATTTGTTTGAATATATTTTAAAATTATCACATTCAAAAGAAATCATGCCCTCTCCCCTTCCCCTAGGATTCATTTCTTAGTCCACATGAGACATAAAGAAAGTAAGGGTAAGGGTTTAGCTAAGGAGGGGAGTAAATGCCTAAAATGCAAAAGGCCCTGGGATACACACACACACACACACACACACACACACACACACACACACACACACACACACCACAGAAGGGGGAGAGATATTCTGGGGAAGCTATCTTGATCTCTTATACTTGGGTCTGGGAAATGCTGCCTCCTCTGGGTTCTTGGATGGTGCATGAGTTCAAGCTCAGGTTCAAGCTATGGGGCCGAATCTCAGGGAGAAGTGGGTGAGGAGCTGAGCCTGCACCCGTGAATCACCCCTCACTTGGCGACTCAGAGATTGGAGGCAAGTGTTTTATGTGTTTTAAGTGTTTTATGCCTCAGCTCTGACACGGGTAAAAATGGAGACAATAGTAAGATGAACCCTACTGCACTGTCCTGGTAATGAAATGAAAAGGTGCTGTGGCCTTGCCAAGGCAGTACGCAGTGAGCCGTCACTGTTATACACCGTCCCCCCCAGTCCCTGCCACGCCCGATGAGCTACAGGAAGTGCAGGGATCCTGGGACAACCTCTGTCTTGACCTTAGACTGAATAAGGCAGCTGCAATGCCCATAGTCCTTGGAGCCCCGGGCTCACCATTTCTGTGATTTCGGCAATGTCTTCTCTGTGTTCCCAGCTGGGAAACATGTTAGTGAACGTCAGGGGCTCTAGCCCAGCATGGATAAGGTAAGACTTGGGGGGTGGCCTTTTGAGATTCTTTCCTGTGGGGACACAGAATGCGCATGTCAGTGGAGTCTGTCCTGCTTTTTCTCAGGCTCCTCCCATTTTTCTTCCATGTTTAAATGTGCATCATAACAACGCATGGGTGCTGTTTATCTGAAAGGTGACTCATGTTTATACGATGCAGATGCACTGACGTAAACCCCCCTCCAACCTGGCAAAGCGTTTATGAACCTCTGGGGGGACAGAGAGCTGTCTAGAAACTCCCACCAGGGACGTCTGCTTCCCTTTCATTCCCCTGGAGGAGCTTCAAGAGCACGTGATGGGCAACGGCAGCACCTTTCAGATGCCTGAGCATTTGGTGGGATTTGAAAGATGCCACAAAGAGCTCTCCATGGCAAGAACCAACCGTACACACTCCAGGGCATTAAGGGAGCCAGTAAACTATCGGCATGCAGTCAGGACATTAGTCACTGGTACCCGCTTACATTAGTTACTGGTACGCGCTTTCTGTAAAAGGCCGGATTCCATGTAGATGTTAATTAAGAAACTATGTTTTGGTTGTTTTGTTGTTATCATTGGATACAATACCAAAAAAAAAAAAAAGAGGCTGGTATTGGCGTTTAGCCAGTTTGGGCACATTTCCCTTCTCTAATGCTGGCACTGCCTGAAGAGAGAACTGTGCCATGAAGGTCACTTAGCCACTTACCCCCATGTTCAGAGTGGTGTCAGTGCAGGTGGTTCCACAATATACTATGTGGGTGGCCCTGCTGTTTGAAAGGGAAAGACGGACTTTCCTTTGTTCTGGTGGCAGAATGTACTGATCTTAAGATCGACAAGCCTCCAGCGGTTTAAGGGGAGTGCTGGAGCCTTGTCATGGCTGCGGGAGACTCAGAAGGAACATGGCTAGGTCTGTGGTGGCCTTCCACCCCTCACCTCGGCAGTACTGCAGGACTGTCTCCATGGCGCTCTTCCGGTCTGAGGCCCAGCGAATGCGAGCAGAGCCGGTTATCTTGTTTTCGGTGGGCCACCAGCCTTGCCAGAGGTACACCTCGTGATGGTTGTCAACAAGGAAGAGAGCTGTTAGGTAAGAGCAGAACGGGACCATCAGGGATTCCTTCACAGAGCCCTGCTGCTCTACCGGCTGTGCTCACATCCCTCTCCCTTGGTTCAGAGTGATGGCTTCTCTGCACACTCAGCCCTGAGCTTAAACTCTGACGGTCCCAAGCAGCATGTGGAAGGTGACCCAAGCCTCTTTGCAGACCTCCCTTTCCCAGATCATCCACAGATTGCTGGTGGCCTTTTCAAATGCTCAGGGCTCTGATGTTAGCTACCTCTGGTCTCCAAAGAGCTCACATTTGGTTTGCCCTCAACCCCCATGATGCTCTGAGGAGTGACAGTTCTTTGACAAGGACGTGAACTTTGAACAGAATCCTCCTGGCTCTACCTCCTTGTCTTTAAGCCTCCACCTGACTCTTGTTTTGTGTGGCAAATGCTTTCCAACTTGTCATCTCAGTGGCCCCAAGGACCCTCTTGATGTGCATTTTGGGATTGCTTTAAAAGCCAGTGGTTGTTGCTGATCCATCCAGAGCCCAGGAATGCAAGGACAGGGAGTAGCTTTCTCTTTTAGATACTCGTGGCTGCTGCCCATAGTGTGCCCATAGTGTTATGTATGCATCAGACAAGATCTGAGCTAGTGGTAGGGAAACTACTGTAAAATAAGGCTCCAGGCTTTGGCCAACTATGAGCTCATAGGCTTGATTGGCAGGAAGGTGGGAGGGCCTACAGAGCTCATTTCCTTTGCATAGGTTTGAGTATTAAGGTGTGACTTGGTGAGAACACTACTGATCTTGGAATTGGGAAACCAGGTCTGCAGTCTTAGCTCTGCTGAGGGCTTGCCCAAGTTCTTCCTTGGCCACTTGCTTTTCCAGAATCCTTTGTAGCTGGAGTGACCACATGACATCTTCTGGCCAATGGGATAAAGCTGAAACGTTTACTGGAGCTAGAGGGATGTAAGAAACTCCCCCTTTCCTGTTTCCTCAGTTTTGAATACAAACATGAGAGCTGGAGCTGGAGCAAGGGCGGCTCACAAGGGACCATGAAGCAGAACGTTGGAGAGGAAGGCTGGGAGAATGGTAAGGATGCCACGTGGCACTGTCAACTGCTCTTTGATGTAGGAAGTAACTGAGTTCAGTTCCTGATACAAAACTACGCGGCTGATTTTCTTGTTTTCTTTTGCGGTGGGTGGATAAAAGGAGATGCCCTAAGCAAGCCTGCTAGTATAGTTGGCAAATAGGAATTGTTTACAAAGAGAAGGAAAGGCTTCCCGGAAGGTGCTACGCGACCACGCCCTCTGCAGGGCTTACCTGGCTGCGGCGCGCTGTACAGATCCTCCTGCAGGAAAGGCATGGAGCTGACGGCAGAGGGCGCTCGCGCGGGGTACACGAACTCTGTCGCTGAGAAGTCTCCTGAGGAGCTGCTGAGGATGAACAGGCGGGGCGCGAAGTTAAAACTTCCAGGATCTTCCAAAGAAAAGAGAACAAAGCTAAGGAAACCATATGGACCAACTTCCAGATGGACTGAAGGTAAAACATATACCAACTCAAAGAACTGGAGGGAAATCAGCAGGATTTGGTTTATATAGCCTCTTTCTGGGAAGTCTGTTTCAGTTATTTTTGCAGTGTTGGGTATCAGACACAGGCTTCGGGCATGCTAGGCAAGCACTCTACCAATGAGCAGTGACTAAAACTCTGCGTGCATGTGTGCGTGCATGTAGATATGTACACACCAGACAGGCAGGCAGGCAGGCAGGCAGACAGACAGACAGACAGACAGACACACACACACACACACACACACACACACACACGGTAAGCATAAAAGATCAATCCAACACGCTGAGCTACCAATTCAAACAGAAACCAGGATACTGTGCTTGGTTTATGAGTGTGGGGAAATGTTCCCTTTTGAGAATTTCTGCTAGGAAAGAAAGTTGACCCAATGTTCCAAGGGACACTGGTTGATAGAAAAGTCTCACGTCTAGAAATTCACCTTAATTAAGGACAAATCATTAATCTTGAGGGATGCCAACCACACCATTGAACAATAGAGCAACATTGGCCGTTGCTCCCCAGCTGTGGAGGAAGGGTAAGCAGAGTGGACTACATTACAATGTACTAGTGTCACTAACATCTCAGTGGCAGCAAGGGGGCACTGAGGGTTACATGACAGTCACCCTGATAGCCTTTTTATTGGGAAGTGAGTGGAAAGCACCAGAACACATGGGTTCTGTCTGTCTCTGCCACATGTGAGTTGTTGAACTCACATCTGAAATGATTAACGGAGGAAAGCTTGTTTTACGTTTTTATGATTACCCTTGGCTTTATTCACTGTGTGCTATGCACAGCATATGCTCAATAAATCTTTACAGATGTGTGCTCAGGAGGTGGGGTGTATGTGGTACACATGAATGTGTGAATGCTGCACGAGGAGCCGGAGCTCCCCACTTAGACTGGAGATAAAGTCCCAGGAACGCTCCTTCCCCTTTCCCTAGATTCTAGGATTTCAAGGGTGCACCGCTGTACCGGCATGCATGTGCTCTGGGGATTCGACTTGGGTCGTCACGCTTCCATGGCAAGCCCTTTGCTGGAGGAACCATGTCCAAACCTCAATAAATGTCTCGTGAGCAAACCCATGAGTGAGCCGAGAGGACGGACACTGAGGACTGTGGTGTTAAGTTACCTTGAAGCATGCAGTCATAGGCCTTCCTGTCCCTCCTTCCCAGAGCGTCCCAGAATCCCAGGGGCTCGGATCCTTCGTCACACTCATGGATTGTCACGTTGCTGCTGCTGTGCAGGCCTGCTTCCAGGGGACATCTATGTGAGGAGACATGGTGGAGGTTTATAGAAGGTGGGGGGTGTTTGCAGGACAGTTATTCCAGACCAAATCCCCGGATGACTTCACTCTCTAACTAAAGAAAGCAGTTCTCACTGGTGAACAAAAACATATTCTGAAAAAGTTCTCTCAGTGTTTGTGCTGGAGGAAAAGGGGCCAGTTTGCTTCAGGGAAGAACACAGAGCTATACACGTCATGAAGGCAACACACACCTTTATATCTAACACAGCGTTTCTCCTTACTGTCCTCTGCCACTAGAACATGAACTGCACGGGGAGGAGGAGGACAGATGAGTTTGCTCACTGCCCGCTCTCTGGTTCCTTCTTTGGCACCAAGTGGTTGTTCATAAATGTTTACCAAATGAATACGTGAATGACTTCATCACCGGTTTGCTTCGTTCTTAACGGCCCAAGCGAAAAGCCTTTTGGAGCATGAATGCTATTAGACCCCTCATACAGCATCTTTTAAACTCTGCCCACCATCACTGTCCACTGCCTGCCTGCTAGAAGGTCACTTGTCTGCCTTCTCTTTGCCCTTATGGCCCAGCACTATCTTCAGGGGAGTGAGAGGGAACCCCATTGTTTCATTTCAGTGCCCAAAGAATAGGCTGACGCAAGTTGCCCTTTGCTGGTACATGATGGAATACTCCATTTTTAGGAAGGAACCCAGCTGGTCTCAAAGAATTGAGGCTGCCCATGCTGTTGGTAAGACACAGCGGCAGCCCCACCCCCTCCAGCCTTGCCCATCAGGAAGCCCCCAGGAGAAAAACCCAGCAGTGTGGTCCCCAGTGCTGCTGGCCTGGGGTCTGAGAACTCAATGCCAGCTGCTGACCTGCAGCCATGGCTCCCTGCTTCCAACACACTCTGACTCCTACAGGACACCTGCCTGGGCCTCTCTAACAGCAGAGGCTGCAAGCAGAACGCTCAGAAGCACTTATGGAAAGAAGCCACAGTGTGACTATGCTTGTTGGAGATGTCTGCCTCGCTGTTGCTGTCTTTTTATTTTCCCAGATGAAATTTCACTATAGAACCCAGGCTGTCCCTAAACTCTTGGACTAGCCTGTCCTTCATCCCTCAGCCTTCTAGGAAGCTGGGGCTGCAAGGATCCACCACAGTGCCTGCCTCAGTGATGCTTTTACAGAGGCATGCGTGTCCTCAGAAAGCTGGAAAAGTCTGCAAGTTGGAGGCTTCAATGGAGATGCATATCCTCTGGATGTACGTCAGTCCTGGCTGTAGGTCCAAAGATCCCTGGAGTCACTTTAAACAGATGGGGCATCCCTTGTTGGGAGACTGCCTCTGCCTGTCTGCATCCCTCTGGGAACCCCCTTGGTGCAGACCAACACTCACTCTTCCTTGATTTTATTTGCCGCAGTCCTTCCAACCTCCTTCGTATGGCCTTGGGCTTTGCATCCGTGCCACAGGTAAATGAGGGCCTTGTTTATGTTCAGAACAACCATGGATGTCCTGGACCTCAGGCTGCTGCAGTGACAGGCCACTTCTAGCAAGTTCCCTTCCATGGGCACCTCTCCTCGAACACAATACAGTCTCCATTCACCTGCGGGGACAGCAGTGGACAGAGCTATGAAGGAGCGAGCACAGGAGGAGGGGACCTTTGGGCTCCCCGTCTGCTGTCAAAGACACTCCTTGTAGGGACTGCAGAGCCCGAGGCTGAAGATGTGCAGCACATGGACAGCAGCGTGTGCTCTGCCGTTATACACAGGTGGCCAAAAGTTCACATGGCAGGAAAAAAAATCTTTCTAAGTTTACATTAAATAACTAAACCTCTAAAGAGAAGAATACTGAGGATTTAGTGGTGGGTGCTGGCCCATGAAAAGGTTATGATAGAAAATACACCAGTTTTTAATTTTCGTCAACAGTGTAGATAGTTACTGAGAGTTTATTTCAAGGCCTCCCACACAAAAGGGCAGATCAGGAAAGAAGTGGCACACAGGGTGGGAGTCCCCACGATGCTCTGTCAGGCCAGCCCCAGGCAGCTTTCAGTGGGAAAGACACAACTACATGAGGTCAGACTTGCTTTAAGGTTTTCAATTATATATAAATGTAATTATAAGATACATTTCAATTATATATAGATATATACTTTAAAATTAATAAATAGGAGAGTGCACACATGAGTGCAGTGCTCGTGGTTGCCAGAAAGGGGCGTCAGATCCTCCTGGAACTGGAGGTAGATGTGGTTGTGAACTGCCTGGCTGCTGTGGGTCCTCTGTAAGCCCAGCGTGCATTCTTGACTGCCTGAGTCGTCTCTCCAGGCCCTAGGCTTAGCAGAAAGCCCTCCTTCCAAAGCACCTCCAGGGAGAAGAGACACACAACGGACTTGTGGCATCACAAGTCACTTACTTTGCACATTTTCTTCTTCCTCTTCCCTCCGTCCGGAGTGTACCACCATACCCCCCTGGAAACACTGAAGGAAGCAGGGCGGCTCCTTTCCCTGCAGGACCTGGACCTTCAAATATAAACACGGAAAACACAGGTCAGATGAAGGGGCTGTCAAAGGTATTACTTCCCTGTTTCAGGGAATCTGGGCACCACCAACGGGATACACAGAGCATCACCCCTGCCTTCGGAAGCTAGGCAGGATTAAACGTGTAGCACATAGGGTTTCTTTCAAAGCATTCAAGGATGTGCTGCCCCGTAATATGGTGACATGGAGGTAGGAATGCTTTGCTCTGGAACCTCCTGCACCTTCTTTCACTGATCACTGCTTTTCTGTTATGGAATATTCTCCAGAGACACTAACTTTGGCATGTTCGTGGTATTTTATGTACGGCTATGATGTGACAGATTTAAATGTGTTTAATGTGTTTAACAAGGTCCACCTCTCAGATGAGTTGCTGACTTAGTGAATCTGGGGAGATGCCCCTGCTGTAGCATCTGTGGTGGGTTAGGTCTTAAACGCCTCTCAGGGAAGATGTCCTCTAGGTGCAGCTTCCCCAGGCTGTGTGCTAAGAGGCCGAGGTACCCATGAGGTGGGTGTGGCCTCGTGGGGGAGCCCTTAGGGAGAATGTCCTTGAAGGGGGTTAATGGAGACCCTTGCCTTCTTTTCCTTTTTGGAAATGAGCCAAGTGGTCTCTCTCTTGAGATGCATTTCTGCCATGACATGCTGCCTCCCTATGAGCCTACAACCAACATGGCTAACCATATACCAGAGGACAAAAGAAACATTTCTGCGTTTAAGTAGATCACCTGAGGTGTTTATCACAGTGACAGGAACCAACATCGTATTGTATCCTCACGTGGGGTGACATGGCTCTCCCTGACTACCTTGTTTTTCTCTCATCAGGTGATAGCGGCCCCACTTGCTCTCCCTTTGGCAGACTCTACCCTGTACAGAAGGGATGTTCATCGAGCACATTGGGGCAACCAACAAGGTAGAAGCATTCTGAACCAGAAGCTAAGTTACTAAGTGCGGGCCTGCTCGGCACGGGCAAGTGCTGTTCCTTGGCAGCACAGGGCACGTGGCACTCTGTGATGGTGTTACGTGTCTATGATGATTTTTCCATGTGTTAGATTGAAATAAGAAATGCTCAGAGTAGAATGATTAGCCCCAAACTCCAGGTGTGCTTTGAATTCAGAGTTAAAACATGTTCACTTATGGCTTCTATAAAAACAGGCAGCAGTGCCATTGTTGCAGTGTTCTATCTAAAATGTCTGTAGCGCAAAATATCCATTTGTCTTAAAACGATTTTTAGGGCACATAATTAGTTCTGAGGACGGCAGACAGCTGAATGAGCTCGGCTCTATTTCTAGAAAGCATTTCTCTGCTCCCCTCCCTCACGCTCCTGCCAACTAGTCATTCATCCAGGACGGTAAAAATACTCGCCTACGGTGTCATGTGTCCCAGAGCTCTAGAGCCAGCTCTCAGTCAGTGGCACTGATGGATGTGACATAGAGCACAGATCATCCAAATATTAAAAACACTTCGTGGGCCATGCCAGGGAGGCAGCCTAACAGGACTGTGCTGCTTAGTACACACAATGCCCTGAATGTGATCCCCAGTGCCGATGCCCCAGTAAAACAGTTTATGAAGTCTTTATGCCCCTGGATTTGGGTAGCAGTGAGTGCCAGGCACGATGGAGGTTCTGAGGTCAGAGCTCACTGGGAACAACACTGTAAACCACTAAACAAATGGCAGTGTGGTTCTGAGGGAGGGAGGGGCTTGCCTGAAGCTGAAGGCAACAGCTAAGCAGAAACTCAATTGGTTGTAAGGTTCTCAGGCCCAAACTGTCCTCCAGCATGGCTGCTTCCAGCCAAGGGAAGAGGTTTGGCCACTTTTGGGCCTGCTCCCTTTGGAAAGGGAGGGAGGCATGTTTTTGTTTTGTTCTAGGAGGAGAGCCTTCATAGCACAGGCCCTTGCCCTCCCTGGGTTCAGCACCTGAAGGCTTACTGCAGAGGGCGAGGGGAAGGGGGGGCAGGGTCTAGGTCAGCAAGGCTCACTGCAGAGGGGGAGGGGAGTGGGGGGGCAGGGTCTAGGTCAGCAAGGCTCACTGCAGAGGGGGAGGGGAAGGGGGGGCAGGGTCTAGGTCAGCAAGGCTCACTGCAGAGGGGGAGGGGAAGGGAGGGGCAGGGTCTAGGTCAGCAAGGCTCACTGCAGAGGGGGAGGGGAAGGGGGGGCAGGGTCTAGGTCTGCAATGGCTCCACAGTGCTTACCTGGGCCCCCCTCTCTTCATCCAGTTCCACTGTCATGAGAGCTGACGTTCCCTTCTCACTCACGGTCGAGTGCCGGCCTTGCCAGAAGAAATAGACACACTTCTCTTTGCCAGCCACTCTCACCGGATGTTCCCCCTTTTGTCGGCTTCCCACTGCAGACACAATGGTAGAGGGTGAGGGGCAGCAGATAAATGGCTGGGCCTCTTCCCCAGAATGTGTGATGGAGCCAAAGTGGGGTGCCATCTTCTTCTCAGCTGACTGATGGCTCCTCTAGGAACCCCAAGATAAATCACATCATGTCAGGCAGAGGCACATTCCCTCTGACCCCCAGTGTGTGACCAGGAGCAGGACCAGGCTCACACACACACACTTTCCTACACTCCACTTGTCAGAAGCAGCTGAGGAAGGGATGATGTCGGCAGCAGCTGGAGGAGCTTCAAGAGTGAAGGAAGCAACATGGACCATTATAAAAGAATGGTGGAGTCTGACCCTCCCCTCTTGATGGTTCAGCCATGAGGCACGAGCGTGTTACACTACCTCATGTTCTCTGCCCTGATGTGCTCTGTAGCCACAGGCTCCGTCCAAGCAGTACAGGTGCTAGCTATAGATTAGAACCTCCAAGACGGAGAGCGAAAATAAACCTTTCTCTTTGAAAAGCAATTGTCTTGGGGCTCTTATTATACTAACAGAAAAATAACTTACAAAGGGTCAACGATGGGAGAATCTAGTCCAGGTTACAAAAACTATTTAAAAATTAATGCTGAAGTTGGGAGTGTATTCCCAGGGCTAGTGTGTGTTGGGAAACAGGCAGATCCTTGGAAGCTCATTGGCCAGCAATGTAGGTGAATCTGTGAGCTTCAGGTTTACTGAGGAACCTTGTCTCAAACCTCAGGAGAGGGACTGAGGACTACATAGCCTCACAAACATGTGTATGCTCACTGGCACATTCACATATACATATATGTTCTCCAAATATGCAAATGTATAGATATATACACAATATAGATAAATTAAGGAAACCTTAATGGTAACCAGGGTTCTTTTCAGTGACTGTACATATCTGTAGTTTAGGCTGCCAGGGACTGAAGAAGGATGACCTTGAGTAGATTAGACTGGGCTATCTAGCAAGACCCTGTCTCAAAATAACAAAGCCAGGCTGGTGGTGGCTCCCCTGGATCTGGGTTCCCTCAATCCAATACTGTGGATAAAATTACCATTGTTTTGAGATCTGAAGGTGAGAACGGAACCGGGGTTCCTCAGTAACCCTCTTAAGTTATTAAGAGCTCAGGACATCTTTATCTAGTTTGGGCCCTTTGCTTAGCAAAATGCTTCCATGTATTTAAAGTGAGCGATTCTGTTTATTTCTCAAACCCTTGCCTAAGCCTGGACTTCAATGCCAACTACTGTGGATCTGAAAGGGCCATGTTTGCATAGTTTTGAGTGTAACTATGAGCCATCTGTGAATTATTACAGACATCCGCAGCTAAGATTGGATCAGAAGCCCGTGTTCAATGTAACGGCAAGCCATCCTGTTATCCAGGTTACTGGTGAAAACTGCACTTAAAATCACGACAGTTCATACAGGCTTTGGACTAAGCCCTCTAAACCACTGTGTAAATATAATAAACATGTCAATGGGCACTTTTCAGCCCAGCATTCTAAACCAAACATCACTCTATGTGCCTAAAATACACCCCATTTCCTAAAGCATTTTGACTAATGTCCTTAACTGTTTCCTCAGGACACCCAAACTTAGTTCTACACAGAATAACTTACTTTCAATTTGGTTTTTTGTAATGTAAAAGTTATTAGTAAGTACACCATTACAACTCGGATCCCTAAAGTGTTGATAACTCACGCCATCAAAGAACTTCCAAGAATAAGCCTTTTCTGGGCTGTGGAGATAGTGCAGTTGAAGGATCCAAGTTCCATCCCTAGAACCCATGCCAAGTGGGGAAAAAAAGCCATGCATGGTCATGTGCAGTGTTGGGGAGACGGAGACAAACGGCCCCTTGGAGCTTGCTGGCCAGCCACTCTGCCCACTTGTGAGCCCCAGGCCAGCAAGGGACCCTGTATGGAAAGCAAAGATGGCAGATTGTGCCGAGGGCAGCAGATGAGGCTGCCATTGGCCCCCACATGTATGTGTCCCGGGTATGCATACGCACGCATGTGCACAAAAGAGCAGTGATGTTGCTACTAGAGCTTCTGTGTAGCAGACACAGACACGAGAGATGAGGACTGCTCCCGATCAAGTCTCGCACCAGAATCCAACTTTCTGACCATCTCCAAAGTGACCTGCCTCTGCCTCTGGGGGCTCCACCCATGGAGTTTATGACCCCCATGACCCTTCCAGGGCATAGACCATGCTGCACCCTACAAATGGTCACTGGGCAGGACACTGACCTAAGCAGGCTGGTGGAGTTGTCATTTTGCTGGCAGAATGATATTGGAGTTATTGGTAACATGCTGCCATGCCCGGGGAAGTCAGGCAGTATGGGGAGGGATTACCAGCCCCACTGCTTCCTCGAGGGATGAGGATGGGGGAGTTCCAGTCTATGCAGGCTGTGGACACCTCAGATCCCTGGCAGTATAAACTCACTTCATTCCCTCCCTCACGATTACATTGGTCTCCTGACTTAGAAGCCAGGCATGAAAATGACTAAATATATTATCCTATCTCTTTGTCTCTATTACTAAGTTTGCAGTTTCCTATCCACATTTTGGATGTGCTGGTCCACTCCTCTTGGGAATCCTCTTTACTTTGGGCAATTACAAGTCATTTCAAACGGTTCAGGGATTCTGCTGTGTCTGGTGAAAATTTCTGTGGGGGAGCTTCCCAGCAACTACAATGAAGGCAGGTGCCAGGCACCATGCAAACACAGCAAACACTCGAAGCAGCATGCGCAGGGCCAGCCAGATGCTCTCTGGGTCAGGCA